>NW_026294747.1:101425829-101872354 GCF_026119805.1 Tympanuchus pallidicinctus
ACTAAAAAGAGGAGATTTAGACTGGATACAAGGAAAAGGTTTTTTACAATAAAGGTGTGAGACAGGGCTGCAGGCTGCCCAGAGAGATGGTGGATGCCCTGTCTTTGGAGACATCCAAGGTCAGAATGGACAGGGCTCTGAGCAACCTGATGTAGCTGTAGGTATCCCTCTTCACTGCAGGGGAGTTGGACTAGATGGCCTCTAAGGGTCTCTTCCAATTCAAAAGATTCTATGATTCTAAATATTAATACTTTGGTGGCTTCCAGAAAGAAATATGATTAAACAGAGTTTAAAACCAAATATTAGAGAAGGAAAATAGATTTAAAGTTATTATGCAAGCCAGACATTTTCTATGCAAATTCAGTCACCGAACTTCTATAATCTGAATTTTAAAGCATAATTTAATGTCTTGATTGTAAATGGTGCTTTTTCTTTCTGAATGTCATGCTAAATTACTGTGTGCATATGCAGAGTGTGTGGGTAGAAGGGATTGGCACAAAGACGGACACGTTCCTGTAAAAAAAAAAAGTCTAAGGGCACAGCTAAAAATAAGAATATGGCATCTTCAATAAAGTGGAACTAACCACTGTTTGTAAACATATCAATGTACAAATGAAGAGGCATTACTTGTTAAGTGACAACAATATTTCATTCAGCCTACACATGCACCAGTAAGCTGGTGTAACTGGCACCAGTCTCATCTCTCTCTCATTTATAAGTGCTTGTATTTTCTCCACTGGGAGGGTGCCTCACAAGTCAGTATGGATAATCTTCAGATTGGTCTTCTGAACACATTCCCACTGTTAAGTCCTACACATATTCCATTATTTAATAAAGTTTATCAAGATATAGTGATCAAAAAGGTTGGCTCCTCTAATTCCAATTGAACTAAGCAGCACAACAGCTGTTGAAGGCCTTTTATATTTATACAGTATGCTAGATCTACTGTATTTTTCAGTTTTACACATCTGCAACATAGAATAATAAGAGACAGATAGAGATTCACAATGCTCTGATAAACACAGGAGATTCTACTGGAACCACTCCATAGTGGCTCATTGCAACCATAACTTTTTTTCACTAGTACAAAGTAGCATTTTTCTGTGCATCTGAAAATTAGGAATGCTGAGCTTGGGACCTAACTGGGCAAGACAGCAGGCAAACCAAAAATCTGCTAAATTCAATTGGATGTCCATTCAACTAGAGTTCCCCACACCCGGCATTTCCAATAACAGTCTAATTTGTAAGCACGCACAAACTGCTGCAGCCCTGCAATGTCACCAACACTTTGCTGGATTACTTGACTTGTACCTCTCAGTCTAGTGAATGTAGGAAGTGCTTCAGTAAATAAGAACCCTAATTCATGCTGCATCTGTATCTTGGAAGATTATTCTGTAGTTAATTTTAGAAAAGAACAGCAGAGCTGTGCTACCAAAAAACTGTAGAAAACATTTTCTCCTAACATTTATGAAACAACATCTCAAAACACAAATTATCTCTAGTTTGCATCTCAGTTTTCAAACTAAGATGAAGATATCTCAGCCTGAAAGCATTGTAAGAGACAATATTACTATTCTGTGGTGCATATAATTTGTTGTATGCCTTTTCTGGAACAATTTTTAACTCAACATCCCATGAAATACACACTGAAACCTGGCCGCTGTAATACTGTTATTTCATTCTGCAGGAAGATACCAAAATATAAAAGAATACAGAGGACTGTGCTAATATTTGCTGACCTTTTAAAGTTTATTGTAACCACATTTTTTCAATTTCCTTGATATAATGGTACTTCAGGTCAGCACATGCATTTGATCTCAGTGGTCACTTCGAATATAACAAAAGTTGAGTTCCAACCAATTTAATCTCCTTTCACACCAACAGTCTTATAATAATTGAATTGAAAAAAAAAATTATTGTCCTATAGTATTTATAAGGAATACTATTCTAAACACACCTGTTTAACACCTGTCTGTATGCCTCTTTTCTATTAATCTGTATTGTTGTACATTTCTCTTTAATATAGCATTATTTTGCATGCTGACTTTAAGGGATTAGGATTCAGGAAGTGTAATTCAGTCCTAGTACTGCCCATGTTGCCTAAATCAACCAAAAGTGACTAAATAAAATGCTCTGACCATATCAGAACAACCAGTGTAAGCCTCATTATGTAATGCTAAAAATGAATTTGTTGCTTCAAGCTGATGGTGTCTTTTGAAAATCCTAAGGCTCTCAAGGGAAAAAATAAAGTAAAAAGCACTTGAAAGTGAAATTAACAGAAAGCAAATCAGTTTCACTGGTAAAACTATAAAAACCAAGAACTATCTGCAAGAATTAAAAAATTACAAATGAGCATGCTTTCAACACACAACACCATCCGCTTGTAGTATAGTTTAAAACTCAGAGGGCTCAGAAACCAGTGATGTTTGGGATTCACCCAGATTTGGATTCTTACAAGAAAAAAGACCTGAAATCTTGGCTGAGATTCCATTTGTCACCAAAAAGCCACACCATATCAGCAAGCAGTCATTATTTCTGTCTGCTCCACACAGCAATCAAGCTGCCCCATTCTGCTCTGGTGACAGCTCACCATCTAAGCATTACAAACCTAAACATACAAATTGAGTCTTGTGGCTGCAGTCAGATCTGGAACTGTACTGGTCGAATGAGGTCTGTCTCTTCAAAAGATTCTATCAAAAATGAAGAGTCTAAGGAAAAGCTACTACCCATCTTCTTGTATAAGCATAGCAAAACTTTCATTTTGCTCAATTTCAACTCTGGTTATCCTTCTCACTCAGTTTTGCCTCTCCTTTAACCTTCACATGATCTCTCTCTGTGCAAAGCAGAAATATGGTCTCATTTTTGGTGGTGCTGTGTGGAGCCAGCAAATGGACCTGATGATCTTTATGGGTCTCTTCTAACTCCATTCTATGAATATAAAACCATGAATCCTGACCTATTAAAAACATCTCAAAAGTCATTCCAAGTGCAGCACATAAATTGCAATTATCAACCAGAACAAAATCCCGTGAGATACTTCAACAACTTCCAGCACAACCAAATGCACACTCACCACCCTGGCCCAATGAGAAAAGATAAAAATGCTGTATCACTTACAAAACTTAAACTGCAGAACAGTCGGCAGCATGCAACAGCAAAGCAGTCCAAGAACACAACTCATGTCACTCTGAGCAAGCTATGTGCACAACTGAAGGCATGCTATCTCATGTGTACGTGGGGAGCAGATGTCTGGATGCTGTATCATGGTTCCAGATGTGCTGCTTTCATAATTTTCTGTTTGCAGGAGGAAACTAAAATGGGCTTATATATTCTCATAATAATTTTCTTGAACACCTCTAGAAAAGATTCTTTATCTACTTCACAAAGCTGAAACAACATAATTTATTTTTTTAATGCAGTGTCCTTTCTGCTTAGACTGCTGAGCAGCAGCACTCTTGACAATTTCTCCAGAATCTAATGCAACAAAAACCCAAGGTGTGGCAGTCAGAGAAACACTCTGCAGCAGCAACAGGCCCTGATCTATGTTCTGACACCACTGCCCCAAGGAAAAGATAATGTGCAAGATCTTTTCTTTTTGTCCCGTCTATGGAGGTGTTCGGGGCCAGACTGGATGGGGCCCTGGGCAGCCTGGTCTAGTATTAAATGGGGAGGCTAGTGGCCCTGCCTATAGCAGGGGGGTCGGAGGTCCCTTTCAACCTATGCTATTCTGTGATTCTGTCTGTGGGCCTGGAGGAGAGCTGAGAGCTGAGAGCTCCCTTTCTTGCATCCTGCACCATGCACCGCCATCTATTGTTGGGATCAGTCAGCATGCATACCGGAGCTGGAACTGGTTGAAGGCTGTAATAAATATGTTGATATTTTATGTTTAAATGCAAGAAGAAACCATCTTCACTGATTTACCAAAGGGTAAAGGAGTTGACTGAACAAGTCTGCATATGACCTTGAACGGGGCAGACAGGTGGTTTCAAACCATTACCTCAATTAAACACTGACATTCTACAGAGATGCCTCTCTGATAACTGGCTGAATGATACCACAGGGAAATTTTATCCTGCCAGAAACCCAGTGACCTCTCCAGTTTTGACTCACAAAGATATATTTGCACTTGAATAATGTTACATTTTGTGTGGAATCTGCCAAAAAAAAAAAAAAAAGTTCTTACAGAAAGAGTTCTTACAGAAAAAGAGTTTGAATGTTATTGAAGATCCACCTAATCACTAACGTAGATTAACTGGTGAAGTGTGTTTTCCTTGACATAACAAGCCAAATAACACCAACAGAACAAAACCTGTTAATAAGCAACAGCTCACTTTCAAATTTGACTGATTTTCAGTAAGGATAAAGGTTTAAAACAACTAAAAATGAAATAAAGTCTTTCTTTTTAAGATTAAAACTTCCTAATGCTAAAACTTTTTCCCTCCATGACCACTTCATTTGCCTGGTCTCTTTCACTCCTGGTCCTTTTGTTTGTTCAATAAGCCACCGTTAGTTGAATACAAATAAAAATCAGATTCATTATTTATGAAGGCAGATTCGACAACTCCAGATGTATATTCTCATTTTTTTCCTTTCCATAAAGTGGTGCTCAGCTTTCTTTTCAGTTGACTCAAAGCTGTGAGGTCGATTAGGTAGATAGACAGGATGGTTTTTAATCCAAATATTTTTGAAGTACGGATGACAACATTACAACTGTAATTCTTCCCTCCAAAATTAAAAAGAACTCACTTGAAAAAAAATAAAAACTATTACAAAACCGTACATTTCCTTTCTTGAAACTTTTTACGCTTGCAAGAATACAGCTTACCTAACAGACACCACTTTCAGTAAAGAGGAACATTATATAGATTTATAAATGACCACTGAAAATGGGTTTTGGCACTCATGTCACATTCTACCAATTTTACTTTTTTTACTTTCCTCAATAACTGCAGGAAAAGAAACGCTGCTTTTGAGTTCCGCTACCTGTTCCCAAGTTTGAACCAATTCTGCATTTTGAATTTGCCCAAGCATTATAGGACAGAATCTGACTGGCTGAGATATGATGGCTCACAGACTCCCTCTCTGACAAAGTTCCAAACCTGCACATAACTGAAGGCAGAGTTTCTTGGGAGATATGCACAAAACTTTTCATAACGCAGTACTGCTCTGCTCTCTTTCCTGCATTTCTACTGTATTTGAGTTCAAGCATACCCACCATCAGCCATATTTAACAGCAGAAGTACATTTTGGAGAGTTAAAAATAAATCACTGTAATAAAATAAAAATATTAAAGAAAATAGATGAATTCCATTGAGAAGTAAAAGACAGTTGTGAATCATGACTTAGCTGATGCAATTTAAAATTCAAGCTTACAGGATCTATGTCTGAATCTCACAATGTTTCAATAATCTGCCCAGTTGCTTTTTTCCTTTTGAAAACCACAGGGTGCAACTGCACTCCTGTGCTTATCTCATTTCTGTACACTGAAGGGCAAAAAAAATCCCTCCCAAATAATTGCTAGCCAAGGTTAAGATCAGATGCTTCTGTATAGAGATGCTTCGCGTTTTTTTCCTTGCCTCTCCTCTTTTTTCATTCTTTTCCTTAGATCCCAGTTAGTTTTAACCCTATGATTAAACTGTCATCAGTAAGTGACTTCTATAACATTAAAAGTATGGGTTCTCAAACGTGAAAACATCAGAACATTTGTGGCTTTTCCCTTTGCAGCTTCACAGGAGCGTATAATGATTATTACGAGCTATTCCACATTTTCAAATTAATAGCCAGATTTAAGCAAAAGCTGAAAAGGTAAAAATGTCATTAGAGGGCAAACCACTGAGTGTCGCTCACTTAGAAGTTTCTGCCCAGTGGTTTGGGGACTGGAGATAAATTAGGAAAGTGCCACAAGGAGATGAATATATATTGCATAGTATAATTCTAGTAAATTATTGACACCTGCAATTAAATAGAAGCACCATAACTTCTGCCACTGGAATACCAAGATATTCTTAAATAAATTTTATATAAATGAAAGAATAATTGAAGTATTAATCCATTTAAATCAATGTCAATGGTATCACATTTAGGTAAAAAGAACTGATAGAATTATGTCATTCACGTCACAAGCAATAAATCTAAATCACATTCACAAGCAATACCTGGCATTTAAGCTGAATTTACATGTTTTGTAAAGAGCAGTGAGACATTATGGTACTTTGGAAACTCTTCTCCAAAGGAAATCACAGGAGAAGTAAGAGGAAGCAGATATGCACAACTTTCTTCAACTCCCAAACAAAAAAAATGAGATAATTTGAATGTTACGTACTTCCCAAACAAGCAACAGCTCATAACTTTTCCATAAATGATGGCTGTGGGGTTGGACGAACTGTGCAGAAGACCAAACTGTGCATTTGACAGACATCAGTAAGCTGAAGATGGGAAACATTGCTTTCTATAGGGACAGCAACAGGAAATCAGTTATCAGAGGTATCCCTCTCCACACCAACAAACCTGATGCCTGTGCTTAAGGTCTCAATTTTGATGGTGACCAAAGTCCTCGTTCATTCTTTCTGCTCCTGCTCCAGAAAACCAGGCTATGAACAGACAAACTGTTCAAAGTCATGGGCAATAACTCCTCTTCTATGCACAGCAATGACTGTGAGAAATAGAATCCCAGACAGAAATATGACACATGAAAGAGACATGCAGTCAGCAAGAAAGTTGTGTCAAATTACTACCCACCTTTTCAGAAAGCTATCAAGATGTGCACACGACTGCAAAAGAAACCCATGAAATGCACGTGACCAGCAATTTCTCTAACTGTTTTGGAGAGCAATGCAAACCGTATTAACAGAAGCTAACAGCACTGGTTGTCCCCTCTGCATGCTGAAGATAAAGCGGCCCAATTTCATTCCTTCATTTCAGAGTGCTCCAGATCCTTCTTTTACAAGTTTTCACAAGAACTTGCTGATGGCTTCTCTATGCTGGACCACATCTGTAAGCAGGAAGAAATAGAGGCCCTGACTCTTCCTTCTTTTCCCTCAGGATGCAGTGTGTCAGTAGGGCACTAAAGACAGATGAACCTTTTGCTTTTCTCTCTGTATGTTCTGAAATATACCCCATCCAACTGCAGGAGCTGGAAAAGGCTGTGACCTCTCCGCATGCGTACCTAAAAGCCAGAGGCCATAAGAAGCTGATCCTCAACAGCAGGAGTACCAATCCCAAAAATCTTCATACACATGAATTAAGACCAACCATCAGCCTGCAAAAATCACTTAGTAGAATGACAGGTTTAGGAAAGAAATGCATGTGCTCTGCTACTCACAAGTCGTTTATTTTTAGAGCTACCAAAGAAAGTTGTCCATTAAAACAAACAAAAAGATCTACATAAATCAGCTTAGGAGCTATTCACAAACAACACACTGCAAGAAATTTATATATATATATACATATACATATAAAACAAAGAGAGATGAGATGGGAAGGTTTCTATATAACGTATATAAAATACATATATGAAAAAGTCTTACTTCAGATCTACTTCTTCAACAAAGATGGTATCAGATATATTTTTCCTGGTGTGTTGTGTAATCAAACTGGTTTAGACATCTTGAATAATGAAGACATTGCTACTGTTATTATAATGTCATATAAAAGTAGGTAAGCAGCTGTATTCTAATAAACACACAGCTGAACAAAGGAAACTGCTGACAAGTTGCAATCTTGTTTTAATGTAAATTCTCATGTGTTCACATCATATTTTAATTGTACACAACAATAAATAAGCTTCTGTCACTAGCAGTTTCTCATACATGGGCTAATGCTAATTATCTCTCTATTTTCAACCACATACTTTTAGTGAAAAGATGAATTTAAGGAAAAAAACCATGAAACTAATGAGCTTTGCGAGTCATTTGACTGGCAGAAAATATCAGTTTTCTTCAATTGATTTTACTAGTTTTATCTGAAAGCTGTAACAACTCTTTCATAAAACACCTCAATACTTCAACCATTAGATCTAGTAATCTATTAATTATGTAAGAAATGTATAACCTGTTTCCCTAACTTTCTCTCCAAGAGTGTTGTGCTGGTGAACTGAGGTTCAAGATGTGCCACTCCAGCACCATCTCTGAATTTAAGAACTAGTCCTTCTTACATCTGGAAGTATGTAATTAAATATGGATAACAGTCTCCTGTTCAGTTTGTCCCTTGTTCTACAACTGGCACCTGTTCTGAAATCTTATTAACCTGACAAAGTTAGACCAATTTATGATAAGATACCACACCTTTAAGCATGAATGTCCAGGGAATGATTAAGAAGAAAGAGCTCTTTGATCCACTCAAATACTACAAACTTGCCTTTAATAATTTTCACTTTTTCCCTGATTAATCCTTCATCTTAAGTTTCCAGGCAAAACCAAGACTACATTGAGTACCATATAAACACACAACTCAGTACACAGAGGTGCTGCTCACAATCATTATGTGGTGGCCCTGCAGACCACCCATATATATGTTCTACTCTGTAAGAATGGTGCCAGGTCTGACAGGGGGCACAGCCACAGCACCATGGAGGAACCCATGCAGAAAACAGAGCTCATCATTCTGAAACAAGGCCTGTCTAAGGTCATAGCTAGACCTTACTTCAGTATAATTCTTTAATTAATTTTTCCTCGCTATAAGGTTATATATAAACCAAGAGGGTTGCTCCAAAAGCAATGCCTCCTATTTTTATTATCTTGGCCCACAACATCAGAGGTGGACATTGGTGGTATGGCTGTAGAGGTTGAACCTGCCCACCCATTATTCCATTACCTCTTGTGGCTATGAGACAGATGGCAGCAGAGGGGCAGTCTGACAGAATAGTGGCTGATATGGAAAAGTGTCTGAAGAAAAGGGGTGGAATTGAAATCCTTGAACCAGAAAAAATGGCTTCCACTGACATTCACCAATGCTTGTTGAACATTTGTGGAGTCTAAATAGCAGATACAAGTACAGTGATGCAGTAGGTGGTGTGTTTCAGCAGTGGCAAGAGTGGGTCACCTCCACTGGTACAGATTTTTCTCAGGGAGGCATTCAGGGTCTTGTGCATCACCGGCGACAATGAATCTATCATTGAATCAATGAATCAATGGAGCTAATGGTGGTGACTATGCTGAAGAGCAGTGATTTGTAGCTGAGAACTTACTCTACCATAAAGTGCTATTCTGCTTTCTGTATCTGTTGTAGTTTTCACTGAAATAAATAGGAGGCATTATTTTTGGAGTGACTTGCATGTTACTGAATCTTCTGAATAAGGCTTCACTTAAAGCTGTCAGAAGTCCTCTAATCGCACTAATAATGCTCCTTATGCATTCCACTCCACATCTTTCCATAGTCCTCTGCACCTTGCCTTACTCCCAGGTGTCCCAGAGTCATTAAATCACTGTCAGAGTGATTACATTTGCATTCTACTTTCTCATCCAAGTCAAACTAAAAGTTTCATCATTTTTGAAGCCCCTGAAGTGCTCTACAAGGTATTAGGCAACAGCTGAATAGAACAAGTTTGGCAGATTTACATCTGATTATTACTATTTTCTAGTAGAGATGGACCAATTCTGTTTGCCTCTTTTCAAAGCCGTTTTAACTCTGATGATGAAAAGCTTGAATAGATCATTAAGGTTCATCATCCATTTAAAAGAGTTTGTTAAAAGGGGAGTTAAGCAAAAGACACACATGCAAGGTATAAAGACAAACAAACACACAAAAAAAACCCAAAACCAGAAATAAATACTTTTTGCTAGGACTCAAAAGAGCCAAAAATTTAGGATGGGAAAAAAGAGGAAATTTTATAGGCCTGATATTGAGGAGTCAATAATTAGTGCCTTTAAGAGAATTATATTTCCTGTGGAATTTCTAGAAATGGATTTGGAAAATTAGAGTATTTCAAATCCTATCCATTTTAGAAACTCTTAACCGTTATGTGAATGGAAATGGTGAAAGTGCAAGTTATCATTTAATGAGAAAATTTTAGAGGATTACAAAAAAGTGTATATGCTTAAAGGTGTACACTCACAAGCATAGAACAGTATGCTAATGTAATTATGTACTCTTGAGATCATAAATAGTTATGCAAAATAAATGTATGAAACTGCAAGAAGGGGAAGAAGATCTTGTAGGAACCTGCAGTGGTCAAAATTAAGATGGGAATAGATCTTAACATTCTTGCTCCTCCACATTTCAACATCAATTCCCACAAAGCTTTCCAGTCTCATTTAAGAGAGAGAAAAAAAAAGTAAGCTTCAAGAAAGGTCAGGAGCATCTGGTTCAGGAGCTGAGAGAAGAATCAAAAACATGCGAGTAGATGTGGAAATCATGTAGGAAAAAAAAAAGGCATGGGGAGCAAAGGATCCTAACAAATATAATGATGAAGGAGCAAGGATATGATATAGAGACTAGAAGAGTCTCTAAAATCATTCATTATTAAATAACATCACCTTCGAAATGTAATATGTATTACATCTTGGAATTCCAATTACATGAATAAATTGCATGAGCACCTCTCTGATGTCATCAGAGCTCCTCAGTGGAGCAACAGTCCACTCGAGCAATCCTGAGGGCATGTTATTTCTGAAGTCTTTCAATGACAGCTGTAATTTGCTTTTCAGCAGCAAGAATTTTCCTCACCAACCTGAAAGAATTACTGCTATATATTAGCAGAGTTGGAGTAACATGTATCTGACTGATATACATGGCACAAATTACTCTTAGCCAACTTCTAGTTATGGATTTTGAAAATCAATGTTGCATGCCATTTCATGAATATATCCCCACTTATATTGCAAACATATAAACTGCAATATTTGTTCAAAAGGACAAAAGGAGGCACAGGTCCTTATGAACAATTATTCCTTTAAATCACATACAGCAAAAACTGCTTTTTGCCATGTTTAAATAGCAGCAGTACTTTAAAGAAAAGTAGCAGTATAAGCTAATATACTCATTTCCATGGGAATTATTCTATCATAATAGATTAACTTGTTTTCAACTCTAACATGATTTGTGTAGACTTGTACACTAACGGGAAGAAGTAAAACACACATAATCATTGAGGGCTCTTAGGTGATGTTTTCAGACTGATTCGATGCTGCTTTCCCAGGAAGCCCTGCAGAGCTGCTCTGCTCGGGCACACAAGGCAACTACAGCTCCTCCAGGACATCCTGCTGCTGCATCTCCCCAAGCCCACCGTGAGAAGAAGTTCTGCTCAGGGCACATTTTGTTTAGCCCAGGGATGGGCAGGTTCTGATATCATTATCTTCTGATGCAATTCCTATATGTAATAAATCCATGCATTACAATTCTCATGGGTCTACAGCATAAAGATCAGATTTCTATCCACAAGGTGCAATATTCTGCACTTTGGAGCACATCATTTTGACTCATCAATAAACACTCAGGTTACGGTCTACAACAGCTCTCTTGTTATTACATACACCAGTATTTTTGCTAAAAAAAATAATTAAAAAAAAAATCATTTCAAATCATCAGAGCTATTTGATACCATAAAACGTCATGCATCTGATGATCCGTCTTCTAAATGATCGCTACCCACCTCTGACAGAGGTATATTTTTATTGATGTTAAAGGATATGGGTAATCAGTTGCTTCTCGTGAGAATTCTTTGCTCTCAAAATGCCCCCTGAAAGATCTAAAAAGGCAAGCTGTATAAGCAGAGTAGAGCTGGCATGCAGATTATGAGACATTCTTATCATCATATGAACTCATCAACTCATCGTTATATCCCAGAGAAAGCATCTGCTGTATGAAATTTAGGACAATAATTCACAGTCCATAGAACATCACATTACCAGAAATTACATTTGTTATAAATGTATAATTATGTTCATATAAAAACATTACATTTTAATAGTTTAAAGAAATGACAGCACTGGGCACTTCATAAATGTTTAACTAGTATAGTCTTCATACTTTAAAATGCAGAGGTTTCATCACTGAAGATGTTAGATTGAATCACTGCATGGACTGGGGATGGAGGGCAAATTATGGTAGTAATCTACTCAAAGCCTAATCTCAATGCATACAAATGCTATTTTTAAACACAACATTGTTTGAGAACACTTACACAAATCACAGACTTATCTGAAATTGTGCAGCATCATGTTCATAAACCCCAGATATGGTTATTATAGCTAGGGATTAGAAAATGAGCATGGGGAACTTGAACAGCATGCACTAACTGTTAGTGAATATGTCAAGCAGCCACTAGGTTCACGAGGTACCCAGGGATGTTAAATGTTCTGTGTTCTTTCAAAGCATGTATGTTATGACTGATGCCTCTAAAATAATTTTCAACCTTGATTTTTCCAATAAGCTCTACCTCCTTAAACACTGCCTTCCTCTGACCACATATGGTCATATTGCTTGGTCTCATTATCAAGACTAGCATACTTTTTGTTGGATCTGTCATATTTTTACTCACCATTTCCCTCTGACAGCCTGTATTTGAAATGCTTTATGAATCTACATCTCCTGTGCCTCATTCACGTGCTTCAGAGTCCCATACATCCTCAAAGCTTAATGGTCAAGCACTGCCTCCCTCTACAAAACATCCCTATAAGCACTTGAACTATATTCCCTGTTTACCTGCATCCATACAACACATAAGTTAAATCAAACTCCTTGTGAACTGCAAATTTGCTCATGATTTGATTTTTGAAAACACAAGCTTCTCAGCTGTATTTCAGCCTTAGAAGATGAAGAGAATATGGATCCAGTCTACGTGAAATCCAGATGCCATATTAAGGTACAGAACTTGAAATATATGCAGAAGTCAATAGATAGAGAAAATGTGAAGGAGAACAAGGAAGTGCTGAAGTTTAATTAAGAGGATATGTCAAGCCCTTTGACTCTGGTCTTGCATTAGGTCATTTAAAAGACAAAAGAAGGACCACTGCTTCCCAGTAGGGGATTTAATTACATCAGATTTCTTCACAGTAAACGGTAGTTAAATTTTACTTACAGTTAAAATTTTAATTACATACTGAAATGCAATGGAATACTTCACCCTCAAGAAATTTGCTGAGTTAAGTGAATAGATGCAATAAGAATGGGAGATTTTGTTAAAGGTTTCACAATAGGACATTGCAAGAAGTCACAAAGAACCTGGTTGCTTTGTATACTTCTATCCCATCTTCAATGCAAGCAACCAAAAACTTTCTACATTCTAGTTTCTGGTAATGGCTTCACATTAAGACTATATAAAGACCAAGGGTTTTGAAATACTGCTGTGACTATAAGAGTTTAACTTTAGAATAAAATGAATATACTTCAGTATTAGCAGTCAGGTGCAGTGAGTTACTCTCCCATTCTTGCTTTCAGAGAACTGAACACTGCCCAAGTTTTATAAATGATGGTTATCTTTGTGTCAGATTATTTCCTGTTTGAGAGTGTTGGTGTCATGCAATTTCTTGAGCTTATTTTGAGGACAGATAGGAAGTTGGATTGCTCTCTGGAGCAAAAAATGACTTTTTACTGTGTTTGCACTGAGGTTACCACAATGAGGTCCTGTTCTACCTGCAGTAATGCGATTCAGTTATGGCAATAATGATAGCAGTAACTACTGCTTACATGCTCCCATTAACAGACCCCAGAAATACATGCACTGGGTATTAATATTCCAGCTGAGAAAATATTTTTGCAAATTTAGAGGTATTTTCTTACTGCTGGTGGGATCCTCTTAAGCAAAATGTTTCACGATATCTATTATTTCTAATTTGAGGACCATGAAATGCTTTACAAACTAAGTATCATAGGAGCCTATACAGGTAGGAGAGTAACATTAAACAAAACTGCTACGACAAATAAAAAGCATCAAAAGTAGGATCTGTCTATCCTTATACTAGAAAGGTATCAGCATCAAACAAACACTAAGGACAAACAAAAACAAACCATTAATATAGACCTGTGTTTGAACTTCTGAGTGAGCAGCAGGCGATGTCAAGACATGATTTGCTAGCAAAACAGGTGTTTATCTTTTTGATGGAAATACCAAAGTGCAGTGTGCTCTCCTCGATATGGACTTTCCATGCCATGCAAACTCCTACACACCTCCAAAAACGCTGAGTTAATTGCATGTTAGAAACATCTTTATCATCCAATTTTATGCATCACCGCTTAATTTTCTGATTTTACCATAGGTTATGGTAGAACAGGCTCATGGAATCCAGTTATTAGCTGGAGAAAGAAAAATCTCAGCTTAGAATCCAAAGTTGAAATAAAATTCTAATTCTTACAGCTAAAATTTCTTGGCTCTTCAACTTGAGAATATCTCAAGTCACATACAAAAAGAAAACATGCTGTGGTTAAATATGCACATAGGAACACATACCATATGACAGAAAGGGAATCAGAGCAAGCATATTCAGAGAAGTACAAAATTTGCACAGAAGAGGACTCTGACACGGGCAGAAAAAGGTGATCCTATAAGCCTGGACAAAATTGTCTCTTCTATGAGAAGAAATAACCAAAGCATTTCTATACCATCTGGTCCTTTGGACCAAAAAAACTGGAAACTTTTCTGCCATCTGGTATCAACTACAGAAATTCCGGACAGGATCAACAGTGACAAGATAGGGGAAGACAAGAATTCCAGGGGTTGCAGCAGTGACTGACACTTGCTGCCTATGGACACCTTATCTTAATTAATTTCATAAGACATAAATATAGCTACTGAAATAACTGAAATACAACCCATGGCTATACAGCTTCAGAACACTGCACTTAATAATTTTGGCTAGCTGAAAGAGGGGTATGGTAAAATGCAGAGGAAAGTTAATCAGAAAAAGAAAACACCTAACAAAATTCTGTCAGTGCCCTAAAGTAAGTCTGAATACTGAAATATTCTTTCTTTTCTTCCAATAAGACAAAACCAAATGACTCAGATAGGCTGATCAATTATGAGCTCGATTCACTGTTCTGTAAACAATAAATACAGCAAAGGGGATGTACCACCAAAGGGAAGTCAGCCTGCCAAATGCTAGATTTGTTCAAATTATACTACCTCAATTTAAATCATGGTTTAATTGCTGTTTGAACTGATGTACAGGCCTAATAATAACCGCTGTAATAAATTTTAGCTGTGAACTCCATGTACTGCTTCTTGACCAAAGGGCACGGGATGGCCCAGATCAGAGGATCTGATTCCCGAATCTCCATGTTGGAGTTATGGGGTTTCTTTTAAGAAGTTTCATTAAATTTTATTTCAGTCAGAACGTATGCAAAATTCACCAATCTGTATTTTAAACCCTGCTCTGCAACTAAGTTAAAGTCAGCAAGGAAGGAGCTAGAAGCACATCTCTCACTGCTCATAGGCCCTCTAGGCAAACCTGGGAAGGGCACACGGGAAGGCAAACTGTCCATCTCCATTGCTTTATTGCACAGCCTGCAAATAGGACGGCTTAAGGTTACCAAGCAACAGCACTGCACAAATGGCCTCCCTATCTGCAATCTCTGGAAACGCTCTCAAATTTCATTAAAATCTATCTGTACCTATTACATGAAGGCCTGTGAGGGGTTTGTAAACAGGGGGAACCTCTCAAGTCAGAGGAAAAGGAATAAAGAAATGAAATGGCGTTACCCTTTCCATCGGTCTTCTTCAGAGCACTGTGAGAAACTCATCCTGTCTAAGATAGGCATGAAGTGCGTTTTCTTCTTGGGGAATCTTTAGTTCTTTATGTCTAAAGAAATGCTTCATCCTACTCAAGCATGTTCTTCTACTGCAGACTGAAGCCACTCAATTATGTTCTCTCGATCACTCAATTATAAATAATGAAGAGATGCAAGTTTGCTAACAACTTGAAACAAGTGGTATTAATGAAAGGAAGAAATTGTGACAGAATGATCCAGATAGTAAGAAGATGTATAATTTCATGAAAACATACAACAGCCAGTGCACTTATGGCAATACACATCAGTAACCCACAAGCAAGTATGGTATTCAGAGTCTAACAAGCATCTCTGTCATAACATCAATCCTCAGAGCAATGACGTAGTATGTATTGCTTCAGTGAATAATTTAAGTAAAGGTATTCTTAAAAGATTCAGATTAGGAGAAAGGTGTGTAAGAAGTTTTTCTCCACTTAACTGAGGCTATTTGAGAGAAGTACACCCTCAGAGCAGATGTGCCAGCAGGTTCATTAGCTTTACAAACTCTGGAAAAGCAGACCACTGGGAATTGCTACACAAGCACCTCCTTGTGGTGCTGAATACTCAGAGCTGAAGATGCGAAAAGGACACTGAAAATCTTTTGGAATTTTGCTTTCCTTTCTCTGAGGCAAGCTCTGAGCAGACATTTATGCAGGAGTTCACTGAGGAGGAAAACTCCAGTAAGAAATTCAACCTTCGGAGGGATTGCAGAGTTGTTACCCCATATCATACCGTATCTCTTTTCAAGCTCTCAATGTTTTTCCTCAGAATGTGTAATCAGTGATTAAGATAATGAGGACCTAGTCTGAGAACAACCATAGCAATTTTTAATAAATATATATATGCTTTTGTCATAGTGCATGTACCATGGTTCTGGCTTTATCATCTTTCTACATAGCCTAATACAATTTGAGAAATCCTCCTACATATCCCCCACAGGATATCTGACACAGAGATCACTTCTTAAATGTCTTAAGTTGCTCAAAAATAAAGGACGAGCTACTTTTTGACAGTTATGATATGCAAATTAGTGAAAATCGGGTTCTAGAAAGAAGATCAGAGGAAAAAAAGTGTGATTTAGGTGGAATTCAAATATACTTTTTGACAAGGACTTAAAGAAAAAAGTCACAGAACAGAAGTTCACTCTGCACAGTGAGAGGAGAACTGCCTGTTAGAGCCTGACGTTTATTCTTCTTTCTCAGAGGAGTTTTTCCTATTACCAGATAAAACAAAATAAAATAACAAAGTGTTTCTCTCGTTTTGAAAGATGAAACATCTTATTTGCCTGTACAGAGCTATCATCTCACAGTGATTATGTGTCCAGTGAAAAGGCATCGGCTAGTTCTAAAAAGTTCTGGTGATAATCACTTGCTTTCACATTACATACTAGATGTTGATTTGAGCTGGCAGGTAGACTTTTTTTCTGTGGGGAAAAGGAAATTAAAGTCTTCTAGTAAAGTATGCAGAAGTTGAACTATATGCTTCCCTCATGAAAATCTCTCTCACTTCACAAAGAAGTACTTTAATATAGGTGATTTACTGGACTGTAACAAGATACATTATATTCTCACAGCAAAAATGAAGTGGTAAGATAGCAGTTTCCACAAAGGGTGGCAGGAGAGGCTTCTAAAACTAAAAGATGAAACGACCACTCTTCTGACATTGCTGTTCAGTTGCACAGATGTCGCTAAAAATCTGAAGAGCAGTATTGTCTAATGCAAGATGAAGAAACCAGAACAGGAGAGTTAGCAAAAGGGTTGAAGGAAAAAAACCACCTGTTTCTTTGACTCAATGATTTTATTCAGTTTCTGTCCTTTGTATCAACGCCAGTGAGAGAACATCCCTGAAAAAGACTGGTTAATCAGGGCCTGACAGAGTCAAAAGCTTTGAAAGCTACGAGTTCATTGTAAAAAACATAAAGATGGCCAGTGCTGCCTCTTTAAGGCTTTTCAATGATACTTTCCTACATAGTTTAAAAAGTTAGCTGAAAGTACATTTTTTCTGTTTTTAATTCTAATCATTTCTTTTTACAATAAAATCATTTCTTCAACATCCACAAGCTACAGTGCAAAATGGAATCCACCCAAGGGTGCTGAAGTTACTGGCAGAAGCGATTGCCAAACCAATGCCAATAGTGTATCAGCAGTCCTGGCTACACCAGGAGGTCCCAGCTGGCTGGAGCACAGAGAACATAACATCCATCTACAAGAAGGGCACGGAAGAGGATGTGAGGAATCACAGGCTGCCAGCCTGAGCTCAGTGCCAGGGAAGGTCATGGAGCAGATCATCTTAATTTGCCATCACACGGCACATCCAGGACAATCAGGGAGCGAACTCACTCACCATGAGTTTGCAAAAAACAGGTCATGCCTGACTAACCTGATCTCTTTCTAATATGATGAACTTAGGGGATGAGGGAAAGACTGTGGATGTTGTTTGCATGGACTTTAACAAGACATTTGGTACTGTTTCCCACAGACTTCTCTTCAAGAAACTGCTGATGGTTTCTCATGCCTTGGACAGGTGCACCGTTTGCTGGCAGGATGGCCAGGCCCACTAGGTTACTGTGAATGGAGTTCTGTTTGGTTTGATAGCCAGTCTGTAGTCTGTAGTGGTATTTCTCAGGGTACTCGATTCAATTTTAACATTTTTATCAGTCAACTGGATGAGGGGATCAAGTGTACCCTCAGTGAGTTTACAGGCAACAACAAGTTAGGCAGGAACTGCTTGAAGGTAGGAAGGCTTTACAGGGATCTGGATAGGCTAGATCAATGGGTCCTGTCCAGTCATATGGCATTCAACAAGGCCAAGTGCTGGGTGCTAGGGTCACAATAATCCCATGCAGTGACACTGGCTTAGGGCAGAGTGACTGCAAAACTGTGCAGAGGAAAACGATGTGGAGGTGTTAGCTGACAACCAGAAAAAGGTTCTCAAACAGAAAAAAAACAAAAAGGGTCTGTTCATGTACCTTGCATTAATAAGTAACTGCACTTAGATTTCTTCTTGACCTAGTCTGGCCTAAATCTGTATTTCTGCTTACAAATGAATATAACAAAATTGTAGGGCAAAAATCAGTGAAGAAAGCGCTGCAGGAAGTTCACTTTGTTCCTCAGTCAATTTGCTGGACAAGTTGATAAATGAGAAATGATCACGTTAGAAACAACAACATCAACTTTGTCCACAAAAAGCTTACTGGAGGCAAAACCTCATAAATACTATTAGTTAAAACAACATAAAAATATAAATTTCCATTTCATCAAGGTTAGACAGTCTTGTATGCTGAGAATTTCTCTGATGTGGTTTTAAACTGAAGGTTCTGATGCTAGGAGATGCATCTCTGCTGGCCCTCTGGAGATACAAGAAACTCTTGGACAAAGACTAGCTGGTCTTACTACTATGCCATTTTACTATTACAAGAAATACATACCATAAAGACAGCTATACCATAAACAGTAACTTCTTTTTATAATATCCCTGTCTTGTGTAAGCAATACCTGTGTCTCTAATATCAAAGTTAATGTGATCACATATTGAAAAAATGCTTGGTACAAGCACTGACAGGCAAGAATAGAAACTGGTGCACTTAGTGATCCTCCTATTAAAATATTGCTCAGGTATGGGTAATTAATGGAAAAAAAAATTGAAAAATGACATTCAAGGCTTTAAAATTCATCATGAACAGATGATGTGGGCTGAATCCTTGTTAAGTAGATATCATTATATTTCTATGTCTTTTGTGATTATGACAAGATAATCATCTCCTCTGAACAGGGCATTTTAAGGTTTAGAGAAATAGTGTACAATTTATTAAATAATCTATCAAATTATGTATGAACCTTGCTTTCAAAAGAAATCCTATGATCTCATTAAAGTAATTACAGAAAACCTGCCTGATATAAATAACTAGTACCAGCACCACTGGTATACAACTGAGAGAATAAAAAATTGTAGGAACTTCCAGTATTCAAAAGGTGATAGGATAGCTTTGTTCTCTTAAGATAGTCAATAGACATTTCTATGTTAAACATCCTGTGTGCAGAATCAACTTTTGAATCACAGCCTTCAAAATGGAGGGAAATGCAACCACTCTGTAGCTATGCTAATAGGAAATAATCTGGATATGTTTATTACAGCCTCCTTTCTCCTTCCTTTCCTCACACTTTTTTTTTTGCTTCTTCCTCTTAATTGTTATTGAAGAAAAGAAACAGGAAGAGTAAAAAAAAAAAACAACAAACACAACTCTTCTAGCCAGCATAATGATTACACAGAAGGAGAAGCAAAGGAAAAAATAAATAGGAATTGTCTTAACTTTTTTGTTAGATTTTTTTTTTTTAGAAGAGCATGGGCAAATAAAGGAGATGAATAATTCTTAGGATGATAACCTGAACCAGAGAAACCACCAATTTTAAATGTCATTCCAATTTCAGTTTTCTATATTTGTGCTTCTTCTAGGGAAACATAGGGCTTTCCAGAGCAAAACTGGATGCTTGGTGAGAACAATCTACATACAAACGAACTTCAAATACAGAATAGCATTTTATCTATCATGAAATCAAAGCCTGCAGTTCTGAGCAGCTATTTAATGATACAAAGTTGACTCTTCCAGAAGGCTTTCAGGAAACTGTTTCAGTACTTCATAAAGCCAAAGTACTAAACAAATACATAAATAACATGAGTTAATTCAATAGCTGAGGAGGGAAGTGAAATAGGAAAAACTCAACGATTTTTTTTCGTAAGAGGATTTAAAAACAGAAGCCTTCTCCAGAGAAATCAACTGAAGTTTAAAGACATGGAATTTAACTCCATATATTTTGTTTTCAAAATTCTTTCATACTCCCAAACAGTGCAAAAAAAAATATCAAATGGTAAGAAAAACCTGGAAAAACGTGGAATTTCAAAATGCTTAGAAGCAGACTCACCAGTCTCTTTATAATTCTCAACAAAACCTTCCGATGCCGTGTATCTTTTCTGGATTGCAGCACTTCAGCAAAGCTGTCCATGTTTTCTGGAGACATGCTCTCCTGACTGTTGCCTCCGTAGAGCTGAACCAGCAGTGATAAGCACCGTGAGGCATACTCAAATGTTTCAGTATCTTCACTGGGAAGCTAAAAATGAACAAACAGAAATCAAATTCCGATTTCACAAAAAATTGCGTATCATTGAAAATACAGAAGGGTATTAACATGAACACTGAGGCAAGAAAGAGTCGTTTCTAGTTGATTGACTCAACATTCCATTAAACTAAGCTGTATTAAAGTGATGAAAGTATAATTAAATTATATCTGCTCTTAAGCAGCAGTATAACTGCGCCTTTGTTATAATGATATCAAATGCAATATCTATACCGACACCGTAAAAGCACTCCAAAGGTTGCTCCCAACTCTCTTATTTTCAGATCATAAATTTAGCTTTAAAATAGAAGCAGTAAGATCAGAAAGTATTATTACAGTCATGATATCTAATCTTCTGAATAATGCATACTGTAAAACTTCATCTAATTATTTCTAAGCCAAGTTTATAGCTTCTGGTTGAGGTAGAGCACCTAGTTATTCAAAGGGTTTGAGGAAGTCACATTAGCAGGTGTATTTTGCAGATGGAATTTTTTTCTTTTTTTTGAGCTCTTTTCTGAATTCTAGCTTTTCTGTATTGCTTTAAGAGTGGACACTGGAGCAGGTCCTGGCAATGGGACAGAGAAACTCATGGGAAGCAAAATAATGGAAAAGATTCAGGGATATGGTTACTAGTCATCTTTAAATGACCTTCTGGTAGTATGACAGCACTGTCAAAATCATTTATATCCTTCTTGAACAAACAGTCTGGAAATCATAAGCCGAGAGATGACATTATGCTTGGTTTTGGCACTGGAGGAAGAACACCAGGAACAAAATGCCTACTTTTGGTGTACCCTGTTCAAGAAAGCTAATGAAAAAATTATAGAAATTTCTTGGGAACAGTTAAGAGGGTTAAGACTAAAGTCTTAACAGTTAAGACTGAATTGGAAAACTGAACAGGTTAAGACTGAAGGAACTCAATATATATAGCCTATTAAAGGGAGGGTTGAAGGGCACTATGATTATATTCTTTTCCTTCATGTGAGGAAAAGAAGGCTGAGGATAGGCTAATTTCTATGCATGGAAAAGGACTGGTAAGAGATGATGGCTCGAAACCTTATCTAAAGCAATTGAGATTAGAGGGAAGATTATAACTTGATTTTCTTTTTATTCCTTCTTACTTTAATAAAGGCAATTAGCCACTGAAACAACTTCCTCGGAGCTGAGACAGATTCCCCATTGCAGAGAATTTTTATATCACAATAATCTTTCTTTTTTTTTAATAGTAATAATTTTTTAAAATCTCTTTGCTACAGTGAAGAATTAACATAGAACAGTCCTACATCTTGTGTTATAAAAGATAATAGGCCAAATGATTACAACAGCCTTTTCTGGCCTTACAATCTGTAAACAGAACAAAACGTACCACTGCTTTTCTTACCAACAAGGTATGGAAGTGTGAAAACATTTTATTACTCCTACTCAATTTCTTAATTCCAAAAACATGATCTAATCACTAAGAAGCTATATTACCATATGGTTACAGCCTACCCTTACCAACAAGGTAAGGAAACAATCTGTCCAACCATTTATATAATCTCCCCAAACAATTCCACTAATGATTACTTATTTAAACTGAAGTATGAACTTCCCCATTTTTTCATTTTAAGGAAAACCCATACAGTTACTTTAAATAATCTGGAAACATATCATCAGATGAATACTCCTTAAATACCCAAGCAGTAGATCCCCAGGGATCTGCATGCAAATTCAAATCTGCTTTCCATTAGCTTCACAGAACTGGCTGTTTAAAATAGACTGAACTGAGATGTAAGCTCTGAATACATAGCCCCGAGACATATCACATTCTATTTGACCCAGTGCTATGCGAGTGACAGGACCACAGCAGCTATTTCTTTCACATCTTTGCTGTATGTTTTCTCTTCATTTCTGTCTAGGTGATGCACATTGGATTGCTTCTTTTCCAATATCCGGAATTATATCACCAACATAAATAGGAAGGCTTCAAAGGGGGAAAAACTACAAACAGTAACAAGCTTTACAGCTCTATTTATATCTTCAGTCCTTATCAAGCCAAAAAGAATTCTGTTGATCTCACTGGAGGTTTTGAGTTTACTTTTACTTCCTCCACTGAAGAAAAATTTGACTAGATAAATGATGGGAAAACTACACTGCTTTAATGTATCAGTCTTATTCCTTTTGAAAAGGGCACTCTCTAACTCACAACTGGTTATTGGGTAAGTCCAAGCAGGTAAATTAATAGCTTCCTGAAATCAAAGAATATGAACTATATTCAATTTTCAAGTGTGGTTTGTTGAATAATTAAGAAAAAAGGACAAATTTTAAAATCAAAAACAGTGAACATTTGCACAGATTACATCCTTGCCTTGGTGCTGCAGTGTAGGCTAGCTTCCTGATTTCCATAAGCACAAAATTCCACGCATAATCTATATTCTCAGTAGCCATACTTGGAAGTGAGATTTTTCCCAAGGTCTTTTGTCTGAGATATTCACTAAACATCAAACTGAGGAAAAGAAAGGTGTCAGTCTTTGCAGAGGACTGCTCCTACAGAACCTTGTATGAAGAAACACAAAATGGTTTTGCTTGCCTCCTCCTGGAATGCCCAACCTTTTACCATTGTTGTTGCTGGCCTTTTTTCCCTCAAAAGGGAACAAGAGAAAGAAAGACTCTAAAACTCTCCTTCCAGTATATCCTGGCATCAGACATTCTCACTCTTTGCAAGTTATCAAGCTGTCAGCAACCATCCTCCAAACCCAGCCACCGGCATCACTCCAGGGTTCTCACTGTTTGCCAGCTGTGGCATAATGCTATTCATTCACAAATGCTAATAATGTCCTTCATCCTCTGTTGTATTTCAGGCTCTTCTGCTTCACAAGAGACCCTTTGAGCTTTGGTATTACCTACAGTTTGGGGAGCAAGTTGCTGTCATCCTGGAAAATTGTGGGGCAAAACACAGCAAAGGTTTTGAAAGAAGACAACAACTATCTGGGATCAGAAAAGATGGGATTTACTCTGGAGTGGCTGTGAAGCATTGACCTACAGTCTAACACATCAATAATTAAGCAGGGAGAGGAATCGTCCTTCAGCAAAGCACTTACACAGAGAAAAATGCTTATGCATACATGCTCATAAGTCCTACCTTTAGACTATTTTTGTAGTAACAAGTAGTGATTCAGATGTTGTGCTATAAGCTGGTACCCTGAAATGTAACACTGGCTGCCAGTCTGTGTTAGCACTTTCATTAAGGGTAACAAAGAGCAGAGGATCTGAAGAAAATTGTTGGCATGAACAAAAGCAATGACTGAAAGTATAATAAAGAAAGATAGTAAAGCAATGAATGAAAATTCAGCTTTCAAGCAAATAGTATCACATGCCTAATAGAACAGAAAAGCTAGAATAATAATGCCAGACAAAAGAATATCGATGGTTGGTCCATCTCTTAATAAGCTGGAATAATGCTCTCATTTTTCTAATCAATTCGATATAAGGAAGCATATTCCAAATCTAATGCATTTCTAGCTTTTTGTGGCAGTATCTACTTCAGTTTTTATTCTCTGAGGGGACCAGAAATGCATGAGAAACTGGAGTTCTAACTCTATGAGAAAAGATCTGCACCCTAATATTTCATGATTACAAGAATGAACTCTAGTTGGCTTTCATTTCTTTTTTGCTTGATCTTTGAGGGGATTTCAGAATCGGCAAGGTAGAAATATTACTACTCTTACTCCATAAAGCTGTTAATATTTTGTGCTAGAGGGCATCCTGAAAAAACATTCAGCATCCTAAGATAAATTAAGGAACGACTGAACTCATCATTTTTGCCGTTCTACAGCTAAGAACTGTAGGTCTGTTTGGGGTTTTTTCAGTTCAAAATTTTAAAAGAATGCCTCGAGACAAGATTTTTGTGCAATGAAGATTTTGTATTATTTTTACCTAATTTTTATGGCCAACATATAACCTCTTGTTAACGGGCTCATAACATAAAACTCCTTTTCTAAATGGAACCTGCTTTCTGTACCTTAATAATTAATGAGCTGAAAAGCAGGTTTCTTATTATTATACATCTATACTTCTGTAGTTTGTTGTCAAAAACACCTTCATTTTGAGCCCAGTTGCAGTATGTCCATGAATTGCAAACAACTACAAGAAATGTGTGATCCTTTTGGCTGAAGTGGCAGTTTTCACACCCTTATAGTTGTTACAGCATCTAATTTTAGAGCTACAATGAAACTGTCTGGATTACCCAGAGGGGACACCATTTCAGTGCATTAATGAGGTTAAACACAAAGTGAGTTTATTACAATAAGAGATAGATATTCGTTGAACCATGAATGAGATTGCAGAAAGTGTGGCACAGGAATCACCACTGGGAACTACAGAGGAGATGATTCTACAGTCATCAAACAAAATGTAAAAGCAAAACACTACTATTAAATCTGCTACTGTACTGTTCTTATTAGTAAAAATGCGTAGTTTAAAATTAAAGCAATATATTTTGGCTTGGGGCAAAATTTTTTGTCCTATTCCTCAAGGAAAATAATTTTTAAAACAGTATATTTTCAGTTCATATTAATCCAGTCTAACTGCTGAAAAACTAAGTTCCCATTCTTAAGTTTTGTTCTTTCAACAATATATTCTTATTTCCTCTGTTGTTTTGATTGTTTGGTTCAGATGCCTTTGTGGAAGAGAATTCTTCAAATACATTCCAGAGACATTTCAAATATAATCACAGCAATATCACAGTAAGGTATTACGGGATATAATGGGTTTGACCAAGGGCAGGTCCTGCCTGACCAACCTTATCCCATTTTATAATGGTGTTACTTTGTTTGAATGAAGGAAAGGTCACTGATATCATCTATCAATACTTCAGTAAGGCCTTTCACACAGCTCCCTGTAATATGCTTCTCTCCAAATGGAAAGGAATGGATTTGATAGGTGGGCAGTCTGATGGACTGGATGTACGACCATATCCAGAGAGTGATGGCCAATGGCTCAATGTCTGGATGGAGACCAATGTCTAGTGGTGTCCTTCAGGGCTCAGATCTGGAACTGGTGCACTTCAGTATCTTCATTAGTTACATCAACACTGAGATCAAGTGCACCCTAAGGAAGCTTGCAGAAAAATGCTAAGCTCCCACCAAAAAGGACCTGGGGGTACTGGTGGATGGCAAGCTGGACAGGAGCCAGCAATGTGCCCTCACAGCCCAGAAAGCCAACTGTATCCTAGGCTGCATTCAAAGAAGAGTGGCCAGCAGGGCGAGGGAGGTGATCCTGCTTCTCTGCTCCATGCTGGTGAGGCCTCACCTGGAGTACTGCATCCAGATGTGGAGTCCTCAGTACAGGAGAGACATGGACCTGCAGGAGCGCATCCAGAGGAGGGCCACCAAAATGATCCAAGGGATGGAACACTTCCCCTATGAGGACAGGCTGAGGTTCAGCCTGGAGAAGAGAAGGCTCTGGGGACACCTGAGAGTGATGTTTCAGTATCTGAATGAGAGAGAGAGCTATAAGAAAGAAGGGGACAGACTCTTTAGTGTGGTCTGTAGTGACAGGACAAGGGGAAATGGTTTCAAACTAAAAGAGGGGAGATTTAGACTAGATATAAGGGAAAAGTTTTTTACAATAAGGGTGGTGAGGCAGTGGAGCAGGTTGCTCGAAGAGGTGCTGGATGCCCCATCCCTGGAGACATTCAAGGTCAAATTGGACAGGGCTCTGAGCACCTGATGTAGCTGTAGCTGTTCCTGTTCATCATAAGGGAGTTGGACTAGAGTCCCTTCCAACTCAAAAGATTTGATGACTGTGTGAATGCATTTTGCAGTACAGATTATAAAGCTATGTCTTCCCTCTCCAACTACAGAACTGTCTGTATTACTAAGAAATGCGAAATGAAATTCTTCACAGCCTGTAAGATTATTATTCTGCAGTTATTTTCATTATTCATTGGCAAATATCTCTCACATTCTCTGAAACCTAAGTCAAGACACAGTCTTAGAGCCAGGGGAACACTGAAAAAGAATGGACCTAGCAGGACAAGGGGAAATGGTTTCAAGTTGAGGGAGGGAAGATTTAGGTTGGATGTCAGGGGAAAATTCTTTACTATGAGATAGTGACGTACTGGAACAGCTGCTCAGAGAGGTTGTGGATGCCCCGTCCCTGGAGGTGTTCAAGGCCAGGTTGGATGGGCCCTGGGCAGCCTGGTCTAGTATTAAATGGGGAGGTTGGTGGCCCTGCATGTGGCAGGAGGGTTGGAGATTCATGATTCTTCCAACCCTGGCCATTCTGTGATTCTGTGACCTAGAAAAGATCATCTCATTCATTATGTACACCGAGGTTCTGTATTTGTCCTCTTTATATTTGCACATGATTAATTTGTCATTCAGTAGTAAACCGAGACGTCCTGAAGTCAATAACCAATTAAAAATTTTACTAGTTACACTATAATGCAGAAACCTATTACCAGAAGACAAGAAAAGTTCTCTCTCAGCAGTCTAATAAGCTCAGAAATTTAAAGGCCTACATCTAGGATCTAAATTTATAGAGAAAGAAAACTCCAGTTTACAGGTACTGGCAAGGTAGTACAGCCATTCCAGCTGTCTGAAAAGCTCAGTCAGCATAAAGGAAGCTATCATGTATAATCCGAGCCCTCTAAACTAGCAGCATAAATATTGCAGTATGCTAAGAGTTATGGAAGCCCACGTAATGAAGAATACCATGCTATTCATCTGCTGTGCTGATCAGATTAGCTAATGAACATTCAGAAGTAAATGTTTGTCCTTTTTTTAATTATGAAGTTTGAAATAGTTTCTGAAAATCTGCTGAAGTGATTTGAAACATCAGCAAACATTTAACTTTCAGAATAATCATTATGCAAAAATAGTAGAAGGGACTTTATGTATTCCATAATTGCTGCAAGTTTCAGTATAATAATCAAATTAGATTTATGTTCAAGCGGAGAAACATTAGACAAAAAAGCTAAGTTTAATTAACTTTTAAACATGAAGCTGCTAAGCAGAAGACTAAATGGTCAATTTATTTTCCTCTTATTGATCAATTAATGGCAGACTGATCATGGGATTAAATATTGAATTCTCTATATCTGCAGTGTTTTCTGCATGACAGAATTTGTAATTATTTCTTCTTTCACGTTCTTAACAACCCTGAAGTTTCATTTACATGCAATCTAGGTTTCCTACACTTGCTTTCGTATGCCCTATGTGGTAGCCTAAATCATAATTACAGAAAGGAAAAATTGATTCCAAGTTTTTGACATTTTCAAGCTTAACTCCATTGATTTCTGAGGGATTATTAAGAGAGATAAATAGATCTTCGAGAAAATAAATAAATAAATAGCCAAATCAATGGGGCACGGAACAATCATCTACTTGAGGGATATGCGCATCAGTGAGGGACAGCAATTATTCAAGGTGACATAAGAAACTATAAATATGGTAAGAAGAGTAGGAGTAGTAAACTAGAGGAAAAAAACTGAAGTGATGGTTATTTCAGAATTAAAGACATACTTTATCTCCTGAGAATGAAGCTCACAAAGAATGAAATGCCTCAAAACAGAATAAGTTCATGAAGCCTCACAGTTCAGTACAGAGCACTACTCTTGGTAGCATCACAGAACTTAAGCTCAGGCTGGTCTGTTGGTGAGGCAGGGACCATATGCCATCTTGAGAGGTCCACGAGACTTTATGACTGTGCTGGCAGCAAGACACAAGAAGGTGGTCACAGTTAGGTTGGAGATGGGAATAGTTAAGGTACTGTAAGCACCAGGTACCAGTATGCTATAAAGGAGTAACTTTGTTCTTCTGTGTGCAGAAGAACAAGGAGTTAGTATTCACCAAATGCAGTATTCTTCTTAAAGAATAAACTACTTATTGGACTGCATGATGAGTGTGGGTCAATGATGTACTGGTACACCAGCCATCAGCTGTGTACATCAGCTCACAACATTCCCCAAGCATGGCTATTCTCTCTCCAGAGTCAGTACAGCTCAGTGGTAGCAGATGCTTCCCTGCAAAGAGGTAGTCAAAACTCAATCCCTGCACATGGCATTTTAAAAAGACATCATAATAAATTAGCATTTAAAATAAATCAGCAATTTCCTTCCTTCTTACCATGCAAACACACTTTTCATATCTTTCATACTCTGGTATGATAAGAACACCTGCAGTGGCAGCTATTGAGGGTAGCTCTAAATCAGTGACACAGTTTTCTCACTAGCCCTTGCACCTGTATGCAAAAGCACCAGGAGAAACAGACTACAGAAGCGGTGCACTAAGAATTTATTCCTATGAAAAGGAATCACATTTAGATTATCTTTAACAGAACTTAACACCAAAGAAATGAAGAAGCACCAATGCTCTTTTCTCTTTACCTTATGTTAAAACAAGCAGATTTTACATAAGTATTTTCAACGTACTGGAATACGTAGAAATAAAGAACAAAGCAAAACCTAGTGATAATTTGCAGCCACACTTCTGAAATACAGGGGCAAGTCAGAATCTAATCAGTACATGCAAAGAGTACAATTATCCCATCCTTTAATTACAAACTTTAAAAAAGAAGAAAGGAAGAAAGAAGGAAAGAAATACTTCCAGGTGGTACAGGCTGAGTTAAGCCTGGCCTCTAATTTTCTGTTCTTTAGGGAGTTAATGTAATTTAAATTTATGTCTAACTTCATTTTAAAGGGGCGTTTGCATCTCTTACTATTTATCTTACATTTTTAAGTCTTACTATTTATAAGTCTTGCTATTTATCATACATAGTGATTAAAAATTAATAGAAAGTAAATTAAAAGAGTTGAAAAAGATTAAATGCTACGCAGTTGAAATTCACTCACTTTGTTTCAGGTCATTCAGTGAACATTTCCAAAAAGTCACTTGATTAAAATAAATTCATCATAATGCAAAAGTTAATAAAAAAAAAAAAAAGTACCACACTCTTCCCCAAAATAGAGGATGATCATGCTAAAGGTATGAAAAGCACTAGAGATATTTATATCACAATATAACCTATACTTAGGTGCTAAGGAACAGTTCCAAGACTGGGGATGGAAGACTATACAATGAATCTGAAATACCTCTAAGAAAAATGACACAGAAATGATAGTGTGATATGCCACTGGGAAATTCTCCCACACCATTTTGTTGAGTAAAAGGCAGAGGTAGCATTCCAGGCCCCTAAAAGCCCTGCTCAACTCAAGAAGCATTCCTCTGCTCTAAGCTATCACACACGCAGCCAACACAAGTCTCTGGCACAGCATGATGGAGTCTGAGCTGGTGGGATGCACCAGGGATGCTGTAGCTTTCTGCAGAGATTTCAGTGCAGCACTCTGATGTCTAGCAAACTCTGGAAAAAATGGACTTTAAACAGACTTAAAAGATGATGACAGGCCACTAGGGATCATTCCCACTCCTAAATCATTCACAATCACATTAGAATCAAACTAAACACTTGAAAAAAACACAGGAAGCTCAAACCCAAGAAAATAATATTAAAAGTGATCACTCGATGCAAGATAATTTTAAGTTTAATGACAGTTCTACTGGTAGTTGTAGTTGCTTTGGTAATTTTGAATTTTTGAATATAATCCTTTCTCTGTACATTAGTCCATTCTTTGGGCTACAATTTGCATACACATATTCATCACAGCCAAGAATCTGGAGCCTGCCCTTGGCCCAGTTCTAGGTTTGGGCAGATGTCACTTGTGGCCACTTGTGGTAAATCCTGCAAAAACTGTAAGTCTTTGTCTTATGTTAGGTAGAAGCTCAAAAACAGCAAAAAAAACCTGTCAAACACAGCCATAAGATGCTGAATTCAGTTGAGTAATTCCAACTTCAGCGACATTCCAATAGGCTTCCAAACAAGTAAATTCTCACCAGTTGAATAAGCAGGCTAATTAGGTCCGTCAGGGGTTTATTGATAAGCAGAAGATCTTCAGCAGCCTGCGTGTCCCCTCCTGTGCCGGATTTCTGTGCCTTAATAAGATGAGGGGAAAAAAAAACAACAAAATACCCTCAGTGACTGTTCAGTTATGAGAAACAAATCAGGTTGATTAGGTGGTCAATATTTGAACAAAAGTTCGAACGAAAACTATATACTCCCTGTGTCTGCAACACTAAGCACAAACAAAAGCAACTCACACTGCCACAGGCTGAACATACCCACCTACGTGACATTTACTCAGCTAAATGATATGAACTATATACTCAAAAGATACTTCTAAAGCCGTAAATGTTTTATGTATTTGTATTCCATTTCAACAAATCTATCTTAATAAGAAAGTTCACTCATTTTTTTTCTTCCATTATTAGAAATAATTTTAAGCACAACTCAAAAGAAGAAAACCAAGATAACTGAGAGGTTATGATTCTCAGCAGCTATGTCCACCTTTGCCCTTCTGACTTGCTTTGCATCCTGAAATATTCACAATACATAAATAGTTCAAATTATTTTAGAAATGGGAATAATAAAATCTGAAAGTGTCATAAGACCTGTTACTTCTTGGAATACCGATCATTGTCTTCCCCTTCACTGAAACAGGCTGCCATCCCAGGCAGTGCTAGTATGACCCGTCTGTGCCCCAGGGTACCAGCAAGGTCTTCTTGCAAGGTTTTTCATTTAACTCCACCATCTTGCAGCAGCTTTGGATTGTGACCCCGCAGAGTATAGCTGCTAGAGGAAAACTTAAGCATTTTATCTAGAGGACACATTTAAAATTCATTTTGTATTGCGTTTCATTTAAAGCGCAATCCTTAAGCCATCACCCAGGTATAATAACCAAGGATTTTTGTTTGGTTAAGTGAGCACAAGAGCAGATCCCCAGAGACAGGAGACATTACTGCTAGAGCTGCACTGTTTATTTTGATGAGTTGAACACACAACGCCTTTCTTTCAGGAAGAGTTCAGAAATAAAGGAGCCCCGAAGAGCCATTTCTCAGTAATAAGACACATTGGTATGTCCCTCACTGAGACTCACCACACTGCAAAAGTCCAAGAAGGGCAAATAGACACAGTGCACAGAAGAAATAAAAAAATGAGTGTTTATAGTAATCAAGAAGGCCAAGTAAGCTGCCTTCACTTCAGCAAAATTTAAAACAGATTTTTTCTGTTCAGTGTTTGAATCGGGAGTAATACGTCCTCCATCAGGGATATCTGACTGCTTCAAGTGGTATGTACTTAGTGTCTTTGAAAAGAGAATAAATAACACACAGTATTATACTCTATGTATATAAAGGATGCACACCACACTTAAACCTACGCTAAGTCACTAAACAGCAAGTTTACTTCTCAAATGCAGCTACTTTGGATCAGCTGTGGAACACAATATGACAAAACTGCTCCAGAAACAGATATCCAAATTAATCCAAACCTTAGTAATATTCTATTATAATACATATACTTGGACTACAGAGGACAAAGTCTTGAATGAAGCCAGATACAGTTATCAGCACCATCCAGCACAAAGTAGTGAAATGGGAAGGAAGTGTGCTCTCACGTTTTGTCTATCCAGTTGGATAAGGCCATCACTTTACATATAAAAAAAACAACAATAAAGATTCAGGTGGATAACAGTGGCATCATCTGCACATGTCAGCTTAAGGCCTCAGTAATGGTATTATGAGAAAACTTGATTCCCTAGTGCCGTTCTAGAAGGTATCTTATGCAGAAGAATCCCTTGAAAACAAAGAACATTTGTTACCATTACTGTGATCCATTAAGTGACACAGAAATAAGGGAATATGCTGCAAATGCATGGTAAGTAGCAACTAATTGCCATCATTCAGCAGGGCTTGCATACTGAGGTAGCTGTAGAACCCACAGGAACCCAGTGATGACTACCGCTGAGACCACTATGTCAGGGCAAGGGACCTCACCTTAAATTCATTAATTAATTTCACAGGGGTACAGGGCAGAGCTATACTTCACAGTGCCAGCTGCCTCTTATCCATTAGTCTTCCAAAGCAAACCAGATTACTTTGACTGAAGTTGTACAAAACTGGGGTTTATCAACCAACTGATGTATTCATGTAAAATCAGAATCAAGTGTGGCAATGAATGCACAGATTTAAGTTAGAATTAATGTATCTAAATAAAAGTAATGAGTTTCACTAATATTACTGTGTACAAGGTTCTCTCTCCTCATATGCACTCCAGTATAATTGGCCTCAACACTTGCACAGAGCACAAGTACAGAGCTTGGCTCTCTATGATTACATAGGCTGTTGCTAACAATATGACAATCAGCAATTAGCTTACAAAATTTGATTTGCAAAGTGATTCTTAGATGTGAAACCCATTACAGAGCCTGCTGCTAGAGGACTTGAAAAAGCCAAGGTATTGTACCATCAGATCTGAAGTATGTTTTTTCAACAACAAAAACATTCTTAATGAAATATCTGTTTGATTACAGCTGATTATTTAAATCTATGCAGAAAAAAAAGTTCAATTTTCAATACTTACTTCATACTTCAAACTTCCTTAAAAAACCCCCACAAGTATAGGAAGGCCCAGCTCTGATACACAGTACAACCTGGCTGCTGAATCTTCTGAATCTCTGTCCTCCAGATATACTGGATGTAAGAGCATTCTCTGTTCTTTAGTGGAAAATGAATTTTTAAAGTACTGTTTATAGCCCAAATACAGTAGTTGCTTCCAGCTGATGAACTACAGCAATTTGGTGGATCACTTAAAAAACAAAGCAAGCATTGCCAGTTTAGCATCATATCTGAAAAAGGACAAAATATTCTTCCTGTTTTGTTGTTAGAAGTGTTACATGCAATTTCTTTGATTAGTATCTTTTTGTGCTCCATTTTTAAGGAAGAGGAAGACTTCACTGGGAGAAGAAGCCCTATTAATGCCACGTTTTGCAGTGGTTCAAAGGGAAAGTTAAAACACTAGCAATGTAAGCACGTCGATGCACATGCAGAGGTTACATACTCTTCAAGCACAATAATCACATCTGATTCATAATGAAAAGGAACTGCTTTTTGCGGAGTAATTTTTTTTCTTTTAACATGAAGTGAAGGAAAAGACTTTGAACTACCACTGAGAAAACGTTGCATTAGGCTGTTTGTGGAGTACAGAGATGGAACATGCAGCTAAGACCTGTGTTCCCAGCACAGTGGGGCTAAAATGAATTTTCTAGCCAGGCAAATACACACATAGGGGCAAGCAGCTGAAAATACACGCTCTTCCCTTTCCACTAAACTAAAAATGTAATGAAATGAGTGTAGTGGTAAATTCACCAATAGCATTACAAGAAGGTATCTGAAAAAATGTTTAAGATGGTTATCACCCCCAGGAAATGAACTCCATACCTGCAAAGTCTGGCGCACAATGTTTGTTGTGTACATCAGCATGCAGTGCAAAATGTCAAGCAAGGACAGCAGCAGTGCATTTGCTGTCTTGGTGCTGCTTTTATCATCTGCCTCCAAGTACAGAGCCACAGTTTCTATTAGGAGATTACAGATGTGAGGAGCCAGTCCTACGCAGACAGTGAGACAAAAGGGAAAAAAAAAAGGCTATCAGGAAAAAAAAACAATTGAGAAGGTAGGCCAGATAAAAATAGTTGATTACAGAAAAACAAATTTCACATCACGATGAATATTTATTAATATTCCTTTTTTTCCTTCCATTATTATAATTACCGTCTCCTTTATTCTATTTGGAGCAGCTCATAAAGAGAGCTAAGCTGATACAATCCAATTCTCTAAGTGCACAGAGTATTATGTAACACTCACTAAACAAAAGCATAGCAGGAATCCCAAACTTTTCTGTATCAAGAAAGAGACACGAGTTTCCTTCACATTACCCCTGGTCACAAGGACCAGACAGTTCCTCCAGACTGCAACAGAACGAGGCAGCAGCTATATCAAGGTTGGAGCCTGAAGTTTTCTTTCTTAATTGGTCTGCCAATTGCAACCTTCAATTTCAACTGTTTAATTGAACAGTGTTATGCGTAGTATGAAATAGTTATGCAAGATCATTATGAAGGAAATACCAAATTCTATACCTAAAATGCATTTCAGACCCATTTGACTAGTGATAGTAAAAAGTTTCCTGAAAATACATCCTTGCCTTGAAGATTTTTTCCAGCACCTTTGGTATTCAGTAACATCATCTCCTGTAGCTTGCTTAACCCACAAATCAATTCACACATCAGACAATCCATTTCAAGGAAATACCGACTCAGTTCAGAATCCAGCTTACTTTCAAATACAAAGTAACTGAGTTCATATTATTTAATCTTAATCTTGTTCTTACAGGGTTTCATGAGGAATGAAAAACAGTTTGTGTTTCACCCAGAACATAATTAATTTGTAAATTATCTTTCTTTAAATTGGCAATTAGTCGTGCTCTGACTTGGGCACACGTCATAGCACTTCAGCATCTAAGGTTTAATCCCTGAGACTACCAAAATCAACAGAAGAGAATCTGTATCTCACTGAAGAGACTGCTTTTATAACATTTCCTTTAAAAAGTAATTGTTTGTTTCTTTACAAGCATCAGTACCAGAATAAGACATCGTAGAATATCCTGTGCAATTACACCACTAAGCTTTTGCTGGTAGACAAATCTATGGGGTGACTATTTTTTGCTTTGAAAGCTTCCCCATCAATTACTTGAGCTTCCACAAAAAGTGTTCCTCTCCTATTCACTGACGTTAATACATCCCTCAGGAAATTAAGTACAAAAACATTCATTCAGAATACAGTTACAGGTCAGGTTTGTTAAGACTTGCACTATTATATCTCACATCTTTGTGTGTTTTTATGATTATCAGCACTATTCTCCCACAATAGTTTGATTGATGGACCACGGCTCAGGCTGAGCTTTGAATTTCCTGGGTTTTTGTCTGCATGAACCACACTCTCAAACTATATCAGTTCAATCTTACACATTTAATTTCCTCCTCCTTTTTTAAAGTACAGTTTCTGCTGCGGTTCTGAACACTTCACACACAAATGAAATAGCATGCAGAGACCAGATTTAAGCGATGTCACCAATACCCACCAAGAGGAGTATAAACAGACATAACTGCACGGCTGCCCAACATAAAACTTGTGGTTACTCTACGCCCTTTTTCACAACGCTAAATTAGAAGAAACCTAAGAAAACAGCCCATGCAAAGCTGGTCCCTATCAAAGCGAGGTCTGCAAAATTGCCTGGGAGGATATGCCCAAGTACACCCTATTTCTCCCTGTATGTGACCACAAAACCCACAGCCACATCAAAATGAATGAGTCATCCCTATTTCTAGGTGGCTTACATATAACCCTTAAGACAGAATATTCACATTTACTTACTTAATGAAAGCATGAGAATTGGCAGATCGAACATAGATGCATGCTAACATATGTACAAAAATATGTACGTTAAATTTGGAGTTCTGGGGAGAAAAAACACCTTTGTCTGGGTTTACAATACAGTAGGACTCTAGAACCCATCAGAACTTTGAAATAAAGACATAAAATGAAACACTAGTGCAGTTGCTCCATAACACGCTGCATGATTCACACAGAAATCTGATAAACGCTTGATTCCATGGATAAAAATAAAACTGACTGACCTCTTGCCAAGTAAATAAAGTTCCAGACATATCCTTTATTGAGTCAGAGCAAAATCAAAATTGGAGGCCATAATTGCAGGCATGTAAATATACTCCTTGCTTATACCACAGGACAAAATACATATCCTCTGTCCTCAAAAAGAAAGTTGGGAAACTGGTAGTTTACACTGACCATGACAAAATTCAATAGAAGTTGAATGGCTTTGGACACTAACACTGTAGAGAATTGACTCAAAAAGCCATTAAAAAGATCAAGACAGATGTGCCTCAGCATTTTAAAATTCAATTCCCAAAACAGATGAAAAGAAAGAGGATGTAAGTCTAGAAAAAAAAAGGAAACTATTCACAATTTAGTAACTCAAAATAAAGAAATTGCACAGGAGTGTCTAAGTTTCATAGCATACGCTGAATTTCTGATAGATTTTACAATCAATTCAAGAACTACATGCTTAATTTACAATAAAGCCATGGCTGTCCAACTTTCAGGCTTGCCTGGGTCACACTGAGTGAACAGGAATTGCTGTGGGTCACATACAAAATATATAATAAACTTAATATATGTAAGTAAGAAAACTTATTTTTATGTATTTTTTTAATATATTTCCATTAAAACATCAAAAAAGAGAGCAACAAAACCATAAAACTAGTGGGATGTTTGACCTTGTTTCTGTGAAACTAGTGCATCAGGCTGGCCCAATGGCAGTGGTTACCACTCCTAATGAGTTCTCAACGTGCTCATCAAAGATTTCTGATTAAATATTACTCTTCTTGTGCTTCATACTTGACAATAATTGTTCACAAATGTACATGCTGCCAAAAGTGATGACACGAATAAGGTGTGACTGTGAAGTGAGAGGTATTTTTCTCTGGTGAGATAGGGCTTTATCAAAGTCAGATAAAGATACATGACCAAATTTTTTCTTTGTGTGGAATGTCTGATTGCAACTCTGTACGTTCCACGTGAAAATTTGCAGGTAATGTATTTATGTCAACCCAAAATGGAGTCACAAATATATATATATGTATAAAAAGATATATACATTTTTCTGAAATTATGAAATGCATTCTCAAATTTCTTTATCAAAATGGAAAGCAAAGCTGCACGTTTTTCACTGCTCACAGGACTGTCCTCAACCAGTGTGTTAAAATGCATGAAATTATTTGCCATCACTTGAGCTTGCCATAATTGGAAGTTTCATTTCAAACTCTATTATCTGAAACACAGAACAGATAAGCTGATTTTCACCTTGAAGACACATGTTTAACCCATGTAAATAAGTAGTCAAATCCACCAGAAATGCTAAATCTGGGAGCCATTTTTCATCTTCACGTTCTGGCACAAATTTTCCTTTTGATTCTTTAAAGGACTTGATTTCACTTTGCAAAGCCTTTTTAGCATTTTATCCTGACTTAGACACCTTCCTTCAGAAGATTAAACGATGACCTAATAATCATCATCCATACTTCTAATGAGTTCCTAGAATTGGTGATGATTCAGTTTCTTGGACATTATGAAATTCACAGATTTGATGATGACTTGCATGACATTATCCATTTCTAAAGCTTTCATGCATACATTTTCTTGATGTCTGATGCAGTGATATTTCATCAAACCATTGCTGGGGCACCATCAGTAGCTATACCTGATATGTTGACTGAGGTTAAAGAAAATAGCTCTAAAGTATTTTTTTTTCTGCTTTGTACATATCATAGATTTAGTTCAGTTTTCCAATAGCACTAAAGAAGCCATTTCTACAGTGACATTATATTCATTATCAGTATCTCTAATGAAAATAGCAAGTTGATTAGTATCAGTAGCATCAGTATTTTCATCTATCACCGAAGCATAAAATTTGAAGTTAGCAGCTTCACTCTCTAAATTTTTTTTAATAGATTTTCCTATTTCTCCAGTTCACCTGGATACAGTCTGGTGAGACATACTGATTTCAGAAAAATCAATTTATTGTTCTTTTTTTTTTTAATCAGGACACACATCTGCCATGCTTTCCATACACTGCTTTATAAATTCACCATCAGGAAATGCTTTCTTTTGCTACCACATAATTAACTTTTATAACAGAGTACGTTTGTGATTTAATTCTTTTTTTTTTAATATTTTGTTGAGATGACAAGACTACTTTCAGTTTCACTATTTTATCTTTATGTTCCTTGACATGCATTGAATTTGGCAGCATGTTTCTGCACACAATGTCTTTCCAAATTTCCATCTTTGAAAACTGATGCAATTTCCTCACATATTAAGCATAGGGTCACATGAGTTGTCAGCAACGCACTTTGCCCTCCCTGTGTCTCAGAGCTGGGCTGGGCCAAACTGTGAGACACAGGGGCCGCCATGATAATGACATGCTTGGAAAAAAAATTACCTTTAAAGGATGCACGCAATGTATTTTATGTATTTCTGACTCACATTAAACAGGCATGCAGGTTTTTTTATGCACTGCTTCTCGAAAGACACACACTATGCACCCCCGAACCTTGAAAGTGGTGGATCTGAAATAGAATTCAGTGTTACCTCTGAGAGCCAAATGGAACAAATCAAGAAATATTGTTCTACTGAGAAAAGCTATGTATTTTTAAGGATTCTAATAATTCAATGCATCCTGGCAATACTTTGTCAAAAGAAAAGAAAAGTCTTAGTGATAGCTTACATGAGTTAAACAAATGTGTCATCATTTCTTTCACCTGGGCATTTCTTATGAACAAAGTAAAGTTTATTAATTAATCACACATTTTTTTTTTTTTGTTACCCTACTGAATTGCAAATTCCAGTAAACAAAGTGATTAAAATATCACGTTGTATTGTTTATAGTTATAATTATAGCTCATTAGTCATGCCTTATATTTTGTAAAAGTCAGGAGGATCCCCAAAACACCAAACCTCAGTGTATTTCAAATTTTGCTGAAAAAAATAAGACAAAAGTTGGATTTTGTATTGGAATTACGTTTGTAAATTACCATAGCTGGAACAGGAAAAAAAAACCAAACCACCACCTGCTCTAATTGCAATTTGAGATTCATAACTGATGTAAAAAGATGGCATCCAAAAATTCCTAGCTTCCTAGTGTTTGAAATTTGAGAAACCCAGTGTTCAAAGCAAGTATTTTTCTTGCCCAAAGAGACCTCTGCAATGAACTGAACGTGCACCTAATAGGATTTTATGAATGCGGTCTGCGATGACTATGTTTGTGTTTCATAAATCTTTTCCAAAGATAAAAGGAGCCTTTTGGCCCATGTTACCACTAATCGGACTGAATGTGTCGTGATACCTTCTGGAATGAAAGCTGAGAGGAGACATTTTATTCTCAACTATTAGCAAGATTGATAAAGAAAAAGAAATCTTCGCTTCCAAATCACATGAAACATCAAAGGACAGCCTCGGAAGCAATCTTCTAGGCAATCCTTTCATGCCTACCAGCAATTAGAGCATTCAACAGACCCGTCTGCTTCTAGCTGAAGAAAATGTTCGAGCAGGTGCATTTCCTTCTAACAATGCCACCACACAGCCAGCAGCAAAGCCCTCAGCCTGGCAGAAAGGTTTCTCTTTGTTCCTTTCTTCACATTGCTCTCCAGAGAGCTGTTTTTTCCATTTGTATCACACCTACACAACCGACTCCCCGGGGATCTTATCGAATATAAATTCACTACAATTTTCTTATTGGGAACTTGAAACTGCACTGCTGGACTAACTAGAAAACATAGTTCTTAATCTTTTTACTATTAATTATAAAACTAAAAGCTATTGCTAAGAAGGAACACGACTGATAGGTTCTTTTGTATAGGAAAAGATCCTCAATACTTGAGTCCTTACGATAATCCATCGTGTCATAAAGACTCTTCACAAAATCTCATTTACCCATAGAAACTTGAACTTCATTTGCATTCTTTGCATTACAACCTGGGTCCTCAGAGTGTTTTGTTTTGAAAAACTGAAAACAGGAAACACATTTTTTGAGAAAAGACATTTTTCAGGAGGCTGACTATTTTTGTTTATTATTCATCACTGTCACTTCTGTCTTACAGACTGTCTGAATTAGTACTGTAATACCGCTGAGGGAAGAATAAATAAGGATGCAAAATTAGGTCACCTCTGATTACAAGATTTGATGAGTGATGAACACCATATCCAGTGGAAAGCAGTCAAAGCAGCTGAACATATTAATTGCATGACTGCTGCCCTGAAAATTATTTTCCATTGTGATCTCAAAAATAAGTAGCATCTAAAGAAAAAAATATTGCACATGTTCCTAATACTGAGATAATATGAATGAATTTTAACAAATCACTAAACTTGAGGAACAAAAGTTGCATTGTAAGTGGTCACATCACAGCGGCCAAGGAAGTCCAGAGCTTTATGATGTGGGAAGGGTCCATGGCTCAACCTTCCCTGCTCACATGGCAGGTAGGGCATGGGCTACAATGCTAGGAATATCAGACAGTGCAGGAAAATGGATATAGTAAGGATTATGACAACTGGGGAAGAAAAGCCAGTCATCAGCTTTAATTCAATGAGGATGAAAGCAGACAAGGAACTATTTATTATCCCAAATGTGGGGATGTCTAAGAGAAATGCACAACTGACATTTTCGGAGGTAGGATTTGTCTGCTTTGAATCAAGGGAGAAAACACGACATGGCTCTACTACACTTTTCCAGGACTGGCAATGTTTGGCAGTTAGTGTCAGATGGCAGCTTAGAGGCAGCATCTTTCACTAGCAAAGTAAAAATGCACAATTGATGACTCCCCAGGGAACCATGCCAAATTCCTCTAAGCAAAAGAGAATCTTCTCAGCACAGAAATTTACTTTCTTCTAAAATTTAGCCTATGTAACTAACATGCAGCTGATGAGGACTAACACACATTTAGCACAACAATCTAGAGATAGCAAACAATTTGATTCTCTCCTTAAAAATGTGCATAAGTATAAAAAAAGATAGTAATAACACAATGTGAAAAATCTAGGAATAATGAAATCACATACTGCTGAATATGCTTGAGTGGTCAGTAAAAAAGCTGTAAAACATAAGAAATCTACCAAGTAGGTAAGACTTCTTTGTTCTATACGAAAGATGTGGTTAGAACAACGTACAAAGAAAAGTAGAATTTCTGAAAGCATAATAACTGATCCTCTGGGAATTCCAGATTTGCTACATTTTTTAAAAAATGAAAAGACAGGAGTTTTCCTATCTTAGAATCTCATTAAGCTTTCTTTAGCAAAATTTCAACAGACTTCAACCTTTAGCATCAGACTGACTCAACCGTATGATAATCAAGTCAGAAGAGATAGCCAATGTTTCTGCAATCGAGTTGACAGCACACTGGATAATATAACATCATGGGTAATATAACATCAAAGTTTTGAAGGCAGGGAATTTTGCTTTTGAGGTTTACTGAGACAGTCCTCATTCCTAGGAGTGTAACTCATTGAATGTGAACACACAGTGGTTCAGCAGGATGCACGAAGGATTAGAAAGTAATGTACTTCCCAAAATAATTACAAGAACATCCAAATGCTTTTTGGTATGATCAGAAAAAAATATATATCCAAAATTGATATGAGAGAATACTGCATAACTGTGGTCTGTAATGACATTCAGGGGGGCCTATGCCGAGTGTTGACAGGACATTAATAGTGCCTCATTTCTGCAGTCAGGCTTGATTTGTTAGGATACCGCACTCAGCACCACAGTCTCTAGAAATATTGTCTGCTTCTTACGTTCTGTAATAGCTGAGAATAATTGGTCAGTTACTACAAAAAGAGAAGTGAATAACATAATGAAAAGGTAGGACCCACTGAAAATGCATATACAGGATTGTAAGGCTCATGTTAGAAAGGATGAGCCTTGTGGGACTAGATATAAAAGAAACATTTATTTTTAAATATTTATTGAAATTAAAGTTTTGCTCTCCAGAGATGAAATTTAGTATCCAGCAGAGCCATAAGATGTGCTGCCAGCCCTGCCACTAATGCATATGTTATGTGCATCAAAAGTAGCATGCTTTTTTGTTAAATGGGGAGCAAAAAGCCTTTGATGCATGTGAAATCAAGTGCTGCTATCCCAAGAGACAAGCGGCAATACAGCAGAACACAAAAGTAAGGCTGCCTAATGTTTATTTTGTAAACAGCTTTGTTGACTGCAAATATTAGTTCTTCCCAGATGTTTGCTAGTGAGCAATTGTTGGAGATTACTCCCCTACAAGTGTGTGATGCCTGAGGAGTCTTCCTAGTCTCCTTGGCAAACAGTGTTAGGTTTCTTTATGTTGTTTGGATGGGCAGCCTACATTAATCTATTTCATTCAGCCTGAAGCAAATTCACACTCAAATGATTCTTCCAGTTGGGAGATCCAGAAAGGAATGGATGTGGACATAATATAATGACTTACAGGAAACACATTTAAACTATTTCTGTCCTCAACTGTACATATATTAGACATGTAGCTCGTATTTTGTTCATATAGATTTAGAAGATTTTGTTGATACAGTTTTTCAGTATGTCAGTGCTTACAAGCACAATCTTCCATTGTAAGAAAACTACAAAAAAACATAACCAAAAAAAGTCTGTAGATAAAATTTCATTATCTGGACCTAATATTATTGATTTGTACCTTTTTTTCCCCATATATCAGAGATAGGTTACAGATGGCATACCATTTAATAAAGCAAAGTAATAGAATCATAGAATTACAAGGTTGGAAAGGTCCTACAAGATCATCTAGTCCAACTGTCCTCCTGTCACCATTACTACCCACTAAGCTACTAAACCATATCTCGCAGCTCCTCATCCAGACGCCCCTTGAACACCACCAGGGATGGCAACTCCACCACCTCACTGGAAGGCCATTCCAGTGCCTCATTGAGAGAAAACGTTTTTCCTTATATCTAACCCAAATGTCCCCTGGCACAACTTGCAGCCATTTCTTCTGGTCCTGTTTGTTGCCTGGGAGAAGAGACCAAACCCCTTCTCATCACAACCTTCCTTTAGGAAGTAGTAGAGTGTGATAAGGTTCCTCCTAAGCCTCCTCTTCTCCAGACTAAACAATTTCAGCTCTCTAAGCTGCTCCTCATAAGACTTGTGTGCCAGATACATCACCAGTTTTGTTGCCCTTCTCTGGACACAGTGCCATGCCTTGACATACTTCTTGTAGTGAGGGGCCCAAAACTGAGCACAGCACTCGAGGTGCGGCCTCACCAGAGCTGAGTACAGGGGGATGATTACCTCCCTGCTCTGGCACTGGCCCTCCTCTTGGCCACCTGTTCAGCTGAGCATCAACCAACACTCCCAGGTCCCTTTCCTCTTCACAGTCATCCAGCCACTCAGCCCCAAGCCTATAGCACTGCATAGGTTATTGTGGCCAAAGTGCAGGACCCGACACTTGGCCTTGTTGAACCTCATCCCACCCACTTCAGCCCAGCCACCCAGCCATTCCAGATCCCTCTGAAGGGCCTCCCTACCCTTAGGCAGATCGACACCACCTCCCAACTTGGTGTTGTCTGCAAGCTTACTTAGAGTACACTCAATTCCCTCATCTAGATCATCAGTAAAGATATCAAACAAGATGGGCCCCAGTACTGACTCCTAGGGGACACCACTCATAACACGTCACCAGCTGGACAAGTTATTCTACAGCGTGCCATAGACTTCAAATCTGATCCCTATAAACTCCATTACATACCTTACTAGTTGACAACTGAAAAAAGATCTTTTAGTTTTGAAAGACACCTTGAATGATGCTTAGGAGTTTTTCCAAACAGTGTGTTTTTGTATCTGCATCGTGAACAAGAATGTCTACCAAGGTACCTTATTCTCTAAGAGGAGAGGCAATTGTCTTTAAAAACTCCTTTAGAGTCTGTCTGACATACTAAGTGTTGCTCCACAGCTACGTGGAAGAATTTTTGCTTGCATACTGTCAATCTATATATAGTGTATGCTTTTTAGAAAAAAAGGGTATGAAATCCTCATATTAATGGCAAAAAAAGACCAAAAAAAATTCTTTAGTAGGTTAAAATCTGTGGGGTTCATTTTTTGTTACTTTTTAGATCAGGAAATCTTTTCATTCAGGAAGATTCTGAGTCAGAAAAGATTCAGAAGTTTTTTGATTTACTGCCCAGATAGATCAAGCCTGCAATAATTACTGTGTGATAAAATACAAGGGGAATTTGTATCCTGGGCTTAATTTAGAACTAGAAATTCTTCAAAAGAGATTGCTATTTTAATAATAGACTTCCTGTCACATAAGATTAAACCCTGTTTATCTGCTTCAAGAATCTTAACATACCTCAGCTTTGGCATCAACTTTCCCTTCTACCAAAATCCTTGAGAGACCACTTTAAAACTTTTAGAGCTGTCTTTCTGACAAAACCTGTACAGGCCAGATAGGAACAGCCTCAGAATACCGATAGAGCATTGAACTCTTGTCACAAGCTGACAGCACTCAGCAGCTTTGAACGACATTACCAGTGCTAATTGCTCCAGCTATTGGCCTCTCAAAGTCCCTGGACTGAAAACGATAAGGACCAATGAGCTGGGGCTTCACAACATTCTCTCAAGTCTACAAACAGCTTTAAATTGCAGAAATAACACACAGTTGACAAATATTTCCACGTATCTGTGGCAAAGTATAAAAGCTACATATTTCCCTACTGAAAAGTCATGCGCTGTGAGATATTAAATATTTATTCCTACTCTTCTAGGTCTATTTACTTGACTTTTCCGCAGGATGAAAATGTACAGAGTACAAATACTTGGATTTTACTTGGATTCTCAAGTGCCAGCCTTTTGCCATTGTTACCACTAGACCAAAGGACATGAGCAAAGGGGAGAGAATCCACGGAGTGCCACTTACTGCTGCTTATCGCAACAAAACTGAAACTATGCCACAGTTTCCTGTAATGTCCTGCATTATTTATCACTTAACTACAGAACAAAACTGAACGCTGACAACAGGCAACTGCAACTGTCCAAGGTGGCTTCGGTATGTTTACACTTACATGATCAAAGAGCCTAAACAGAATTCAGGATGTCTCATGATAGTAAATCTGGTTTTGTGACTATGATCAGACAAATGCTCTTGCCTCAAGCTTACTCTGCTAGCTCCGCTGTTTTCTGAAGTGCTAGGAAAACTCTGACCAGCAGATTCTCTTCAGATTTGCTGTCATCTGGCCATACAACTCAGGCCATATCCAATTAGCTTTCTAATATCTAACCACAGACTCTTCATCTCAAATATCATTATTCCTTTTATGAAGTGATTCAGGTTTATGTCTTTTTCTCTCTGCATCAATATCTGCTTTGCTTTGACATAACCACAATGTTTAACTTTTCCGCCAGGATCTTTGAGCTCAAACCCATCGTACTGTAATCATGCTGTCATTTCAGATGGCACAAAAAGTGCCTTCTCCAATATTTGCCACTACAACCCCATACTATCTCCAATACTTAGTACAGTCTAGACCAATGGAGCCTTTCCATCAGCACAGCCACTTGACCCCGACTAGGGACTTTGGAAGTAGGCTACAAACAGTGAAAACTGCATTTATTGAGTCTGTATCCATGCCAAACAGAAGCAACTCTGGAAAGAATAGTGGAGGAATTAATATCTGTGAAACTGGACCGCCAGTGAATTATGCAAAAACTGGAAAAGCTGCAGGAAACAGACCAGAAAGGAGAGATGTATATTATTAAGTTTTTGATCCCAACACATGAGCTAGCTGATGGGCTAAACAAGGCCGTCAGATGCTGCCTTCTAGATGTGTTACTGTGATTATGTCATAAACATGACCACATGCACACCTTCCATTAATACAGATTTTCTTGCAGGGGCTGGGTCGAGTTCAAGAATCTGGCTGCATCCAGGCTGGTCCTGTAGTACACAGACTAGTCTGAAGCAATTGCCTGAGCCATTTCTCAGGCAGGTAAAATCTTGTAAGGATCACTGTTCTTTCCAAATCTTCTGTCAAAGAAGATTCCTCTAACCTGCCCTGATAATCTGCTCTTTTGGACACTTTATCTGCTTTTTCCTTTTCTTGCCTATGACTTACAATGTAGACAAAATACTGTCTCTAAATTCATCTTGTGTAGATGTCTGAACCATATGCTTCCTTAACAACATTCAGGGTAAGTTCTGATGAAAATACACAGTAAGTTATAGTCCAAGAGAGATTTTCTTGTAAGAATAATGGCATCAAACTACAATTCCTGTCATTCTGGGTTGGACGATGGAATCAAAATATTCAGTATTTGCCTGTGTATGGAGAGGAGCAGGTAGCCTATTCAGCAAAAACATGTATGTAAGCATGGATAAATCCATTAAAAACACTATACAGTATTTTTGCCAAGTTTTACAGGAACAGGGCTGAGTGGTTTGAGTAAGCAATCTGCAATGTGATAAGCAAAAAAGAATGGCCTTCAGGATGGAGAAGACAAAATGAAACTAAATGGATACCAGTGAACAAGAAGTTTCCACCTTTATGTTTCCTTATCTTTTCAAAAGTTGGATGGTAGTGAAAAAAAAAATAAAAAAATCCCAGTTCTAAAAGACTGAAAGACCAAAAAATAACTCGATTCCTTACAAAGAGATTTATTTTCTTCCCCTATTCTTAATAAAAATTCAAAGGGTACCATTGCTCAACTAGTGATAGGACTAAAGGGAATGGTCTCAAGTTGTGCCGGGGGAGATTCAAGTTGGACATTAGAGGAGGGGAAGCACAGGGAGGTCGCCAGGATCTGATCCTGGGAACTGATGTTGGGATGTGTGGGAATGGCAAAAAGCCATGCTGGGAGACTGGGAGTTAGGAAACATTTCTGTACCATGAGAGTGGTCATAACTGGAGCAAGCTTCCTAGAGAGATGGCTGGTGCCCCATGCCTATCAGTGTTCAAGAGGCATTTGGACAATCCCCTCAACATGCCTTAACTGCTGGTTAGCCCTTAGGTGGTCAGGCATTTAAACCTGATGGATCTTTGTAGGTCCCTTCCAACCAAAGTACTCTACTTTAAAAGAAAACTTGATTTTCCACTTTCCATTAAGTTATAGTATTCTTTCTGCTTTAAAGAGAAAATTATTTCAAAGTTCAGTTTAGTTGTCCACAACTGATTTAAACAGAGATCAACACATTTGTTTAGCTTGTAACTTTCATGTGAATAACTTAGATGAGGAAAACAGCTGTCTGCAGCTACTACAGCTACTGAAAACTTCCAAATAAAACAAAATATTCTTCAAATCAGTGAGAAAAAATTCATGGAATCATAGAATCAAATAATCACCTTAGCTGGAAGGAATTTTTGAAGGTCATCTAGTCCAACACCCCTTGCAACACACAGGGACACCTACAGCTACATCAGGATGCTCAGGGCCCTGTCCAGTCTGATCTTGAATGTCTCCAGGGATGAGGCACCCAGCACCTCTCTAGGCAACCTTTTCCAGTGCCTCACCATCCTTACTGTAAAAAACCTCTCCCTTATATCAGTGTAAATCTTCCTTCTTTTAGTTTGAAACCATTTCCCCTTGTCCTGTCCCAGCAGACCTCACTAAAGAGTTTGTCCCTTCGTTCTTATAGCTCTCTCTCTCCTTTAAATACTGAAAGGCTGCTCTCAGGTCTCCCCAGAACCTTCTCTTCTCCAAATTGAACAGCCCCAGCTCTCTCAGCCTGTTCTCACAGGAGAGGATCGTATTTGTGGCCCTCCTCTGGGTGCACTCCAACAGATCCATGCCTCTCATGTACTGAGGACTCCACATCTGGATGCAGTACTCCAGGTGAGGCCTCACCAGCACAGAGCAGAGGGGCAGGATCACCTCCCTCACCCTGCTGGCCATGCTTCTGTTGCTACAGCCCAAGATACAGTTGACTTCCTGGGCTGTGAGGGCACACATGGCTCATGTTCAGCTTGCCATCCACCAGTACCCCAGGTCCTTTTTGGAAGGGCTGTGCTCCATTCTTACATCCCCCAGTTTGTACTGACAGTGGGATTGCTACAACCCAGGTGCAAGACCTTGCATTTGGGTATGCTGCTTATTAAGTTCTCCTGGGTGCACTCCCCCAGCCAGTCTAGGTCCCTCTGGATGGCATCCTGTTCCTCAGGTGTGTTGATGGCATCACACACAATTCAAAGAACATCTGTGCACTGCATAGATAGATCCTGCCTCAAACGGTGCTTCTTCTACAGCAATTGAAAAAATGAACTTATTTCAGTAGGATCAAATAACTGCATCTGAGGATGACCATTATCCCGTGACAGGGTAAAGACTGATGCAGTTTAATTTTGTGTACAGTACTTTTTACCTTTCCAACTTCACACTTACCTCAAATTGGCAGTGATACAGTGCTTTCATACTGGGACAATAAAACAATATGAACGGTAGAACAGAAAATAAATGATATCTCTACAATCTATGGTATAGTGGCTGCATTCGAGCAGGCTCTTTTTTCAAATACATGGCTACGTACCTAATTTCATATCTTAAAACCATCTTTAGCTTAATATTTATATCTGGAAAGCTACACAGGGACACCCACATAATTAAATTTTCATTTATTATCTGTAACAACTTAGTATTTGTCATCAATATTAAACTTGTAGCTAATATGACAGCTACACTTCTACCTAGTCTCTCATTGTCTCAAACTGATCAAATCCACTTGTCCTAATATATGATTTGAGTTGCACTTCATGAGAGTACTGGCATGAATGCCTAATGATACTGCCTAAATCAGACAGCAGGAAAAGTAGCACCTGGAATGAATGCAAAGATAATAACCTCTAGAGGAGAGGAAAAGCCATCATTTATACGGCTAAGCAGGTGAAAAAGCACTCAGGCTTTAAAATCTTCTTCTTTCTTTTTTTTTTTTTTTTTTTTTACAGAGATTTTTCAACAGGGAACCTTCGGATATCCACATCCTCAGATGAAAAATCAATGACATTTAAACATTCAGAAAAATCACTTTCCAGATTTGTTTTTTGTTTCCAAGTATTACCAGTCTCTGTGATCACTTATGCCTTATTTTGTCGAGGAATCTCAGAGGTATGAGAAATTTCTATTACAGCTGGCACACATACTTGTATGTACATGTATGTAGATAGCTGAAGTGTTGAAATTGCTATATTTATTGAACTAACTTCCCACCAATGAACTAAGCTGATCAGCTGTGTTATTAAATTTCTACATGTGCTTCAGACTCAAAAACCCTGGATTTAGAACATTCTGAATACCTTTTTGCATCTAGGCCCTCCTATGAGGCACTCCAGGCAGTTTCAGCCAGCCATGCTGCAGGATGGTCTGTTGTGGCTGACAGTGAGGACAATACCAGCACAGAGAAGGACAGTCCTCTTTTACAGCGCGGCACCAGCAACAACCTGCTGAACTTCTATTAACTTATTTTATCCTTTGAAGTCTCAGCAAGCGTGCTGTGACATTTTGTGCATTATGGGTACGGCTCTCAACAACAGGCTTGGTTCTGCTTCAATGGCATAACTGCTTCTCACAGCGATTACAGTTGCTATTTTCATCCTTTTCAAACAGCTGTATTGGTGAATATCACAGGAAGACACAGATTATTTTTTTCCTCAAAGACCCTGCTACTACCATGCTATTTTGACACGATTTCCAGTTATCTTTTATGATATCAAACTTGTAAGTTTAACAGTGTGGTGTTATACATTTGCACCTGACTGACTGTCATTTAGGGTCAGAAAAGCATGTCGGTACTGTTAAAAACATTCTGAATTTCATAACGTCACAGAATAGACTTCTTCAGGCTCAACCGCTACAGATTCTCATAACTCAAACAAATGCAGTGACACATGACTATTACCTTTTGATGCTCATAGTCATGTCTTTCTGCTCAGGAGATGAACTAACTGCAGTGCTGGCAGAGAGCTGTGTAATGTTACATCCTGCATGGCAGGGGCTGTGAGCTGCGTGTAGCTCCCAGCTGCAGCACTTTCCTGATGGTAGCAATATCTACAACTACTCCAACATGGTAATACAGTCTGTTCACATTTATTTTCTCTACTTAAAATTCATTTTTTACACATACTTTTTGAAGTGAGAGCAGTTTTTTCCTAGATGTTGATTAAATACACAAAAGCCATTTTTGTGTTCTTACTGTCATTGATTTCACTATCTTTTTCCCCCTGTCTCTTTTCATCTAGAATCGCAGTATCTTGAAGATAATCATAGAATCATAGAAATCCTCAGAGTTGGAAAGAGCCCTTAAAGATCATCTAGTCCAACTCCCCTGCAGTGAACAGGAACATCCACAGCCATAGCAGCTGCTCAGAGCTCGGTCCAGCCTGGCCTTGAATGTCTCCTTGAATGATTGAATGATCTGACCTATGTATTTACACAAGGCACCATACAATAAGCAAGCAAAAAGTACTTTCATGAAAAAAAAAAAAAATAAAAAAAGAAAAGTTTTCTATCTTCAGTGAACAAAAGTTCCTATACTGCAAGTTGCACAACTTCTTCAGGAAACTTCTGCTTTCTAGAAATAAATCATAACAAAGACTCTTGACAATAAGGACTTGTACTTTTAGCTGAAGCACTGTTAATGACTAAATAAACTCAAAATAATCCATACAGTCAAGTTTATTTAGCATAAAAACAATACAGTAAAAATAAGCTGGTCATTTTTTACCTATTACATTGAAAAGGCAGTAGCCTCACTGAACACCCCTGTATCTACAGGCGAGGATTCGGTCTTTGCAAGGCAGGGAGATGAGCAAATGGCTTTAGAACTAGTGTAAATGTTTGTCTTCTACACAGAACAAGTCTGCTTGTTTGTTTTAAGAGCAGATTTAAGTAATGCAGTTTATAGGTTTCTGTAATTCACCTTTCCTTTGTAAGTAGACTTCCAACGTAAGAGTAATCCACAGTCCTTTCCTTCACCATGATCTTAGAGTCAATGGAGACAAACTCCCATCTTGGAAGGAAATGCTGAAACTTTGAAGCCAGTCACTCCAACAATTCACCTAAATTCCTAAAATCAAAACTGCACGCAACATCATGCCAACACTTTCTTGATGCTTCACAGTAATTCAAACTACTGTTGCACAGATGAGCATGGAGAATCATAGAGTCACAGAATCCTAGAATGGCCTGGGTTGAAAAGCAACACAATGCTCATCCAGTTCCAACCCCCTGCTATGTGCAGGGTCACCAACCAGCAGACCAGGCTGCCCAGAGCCACATCCAGCCTGGCCTTGAATGCCTCCAGGGATGGGGCATCCACAGCCCCCTTGGGCAACCAAATATCCTCTAAAGATCTAGTTTGAAAACTTTGGGGTCTACCTAGAGAGCTCAGAATTCACTGCTATTTAACTGTCGTTAAGTTAAAGATTTGAGTTTGTTTCCACTTAAACAACAACATCAACAACAACAACGAAAAAAGAGACCTGGTCTCGCAAGTGCTACTTTTTGGATATGCAACATTTAACAGTCTTGAACACTACAACACACAAAGACACTGGAAATCTAATCAATCTCCTGACATTTGATTAGAATTCAAAGCAGTGAACCACAAATTCTTAAAGGATACTTCACCCATGAAAGCTGATCTCTTTCTTTCATGAGTAGAAAATGAATTATAGTGATCTGAATACAAAGTTTAATTGTAGATTTTTTCCTTTTTAATGATTGTTCCTGTTTTAAGTGCTTACCATGCTTTCTGAATATGTTTTATTGTTCTAGGTATCAAAATGTACCCTTTCATTTTTACTTTCATTCCTAAGATTCAATAGCATTAATACATAAGAAATAAAGTTTATTCTTTGTACTATTTTTTGTTCTTTTGTACTATTTTTGTACTATTATTTGTATTCTTTGTAAAACTGTGTACTACATAATAGAAACTGTTTTCAAGCATCCAAAGTTTTCTGCTTACTTTGTTAGTGATGATTGTTTCAGGGCAGGTGCCAAATGCAGAATTACAGCAGTAGAACCTGGAAAAGGTCATTCAATTCAACTTGTTCAGGCTGAACTTCCTCACACACATAGTCCTTATCAAACTATCATGAAAACATGTTTATAAACATCTTACAGAATATAATGGGATTCCAAAAAGCCCTAAAAAAAACATGTAAACTCTTTGCTAAGAAACACTGGGGTGCAAACAATTTATTAGATAAGCTTTGAGTTACAGTGAAAACCCTTTCTTGGAATTACTTGGAATTACTTCTATACATACTGAAAAAGCTGGATCTGGACAAAGCAGTTGAAGCCTTTGAAACATTTTCACATTCTAAAATACCATGTCTAAAGTCTACCTATACGCAAAAGTTACTGATACAACAGTTGGAATGATTAACTTTGAACATGTCCCAGGCAGCAAGCAGGACCCCAAAAGTTTGAAAACACTTTTCATTAGGAAGCCCCAACAACTACAGAAACAAATGGTCATTTACTGTACTCCTATGATATCTCTCCTTAAGAGCTGATGATTCATTCTGTAGTCAGCAGACAGCATTAGCCCTCTTAACATGACAAGCACAAGTAATATACAGCTGGTTGTTTCATGACTGGTAGAACTAACAACACCTCATTTCCTACAGATTTGCATCTTGTATGTCAGCCTATCTGCACAGCAATAACTTGCCATCTTTGCCAGTGATGACTCCCATTCCTTATTTCTAAAGCCTTAGCACTGCTCTGCCCTACATCACCTAACTACAAGGATGTGCTATAGCAGGAATGAGTTCCACACACTTGCTGATCCTGCAGCATCACTGCATGAGGAAGGCCTCAGCCACTGATCAACAACACACCATTGAATTCAGTTGTTACAAACTCAAAAGATTGCAAATATCCTGAAAAGAAACCGTAAAGTGAATACAAAAAAAGGCTAGGGAGGATATAGCAGTGCTAATAGATCTCAAGAGCCCTATTAGCAGGCCATGGGATATTACATAAGATCACTTTTAACACTTTACAAGTTAATTTAATAGATTCTAATGAAAACAGAATCACAAATGAGAAGGTTTCACTTCTTATCAGTAGGAAGCCTAATCCAGGATATAAAAGTTGGCTCTACTTTGATCACATTGTAGCAGAACCAAAGAAAGAATACTGTTTTAAAATGACACTTTCTCACAGCCACTTTCTTTAGATTTTACCTCAAGAAACTAAGGATGCAATGAAATCTTACAAGCTAATTTCCACAGGTATGGGCTAAGAAAACAGGTTGCAAACTTGACATATTTTAGATTTTCTAACTTAGGAAAGTGGGGTATTAGAACTCCTTTCTTTCTCCAAATGTGCAACTACATTAATATTGTTTCACAACCATGCATTGCATTGCTTTGCTTGCTGCAGGTTAGCCAGGAACAGATAAGTCCACACTATTACCTTCCCTCAAGCTATGGCACTAACTTGGATCTCTCTCCTTTTTGTTGATCATTACAGAACCAACACAAAAAATTGTATATCTCAAACTAGCTTAAAATTGTCCACTGATTTCAAAAGATGGGAAAGGGAAGAAAAGAAAGAGACTTGTAGACAAAGGGAAAGGGGTTTCACATTCTTAGAAGATCACACTAAAAATGGTTGGTATTGTCTTAATTTTTTAGCATCTCATCTCAACTTTTCACAAGAGACCATGTACTAATCTTAGTCTGTTTACTGACTTCCAGTCTCAGTAATTAAACTGAATCATATAATTCCCCCCTGATTATTAAGTGGAAATTGTTGTTATTGTTAACAGAACAAATGTTTAATAGCTAATAATACAGCAGAGCCCGTTTTAAATTCCCTTTGCAACTTCAGTTGCATTATATTATTGTCCTTTTCACCTATAGACATTACAGGCAATTATCATTACATGTATTACATTACCCATCACACGAGGACATAGTTCAGGGGAGAGATAAATTAATGCTAAACTGTCCACTCCTGAGAGAAGGAAAAATTCAACAGGTAAGTTGCTGCCCTTTAAAAAAAAATCCCTGCCCCGTCACCTAATGTTGATCCTTTGAGTCAAAGAGAGCTCCAAAGACCAAGAGGCACAAAAGGAAATAGTGATTGTTATCTCCAAAAGATGTATGCAGAAAACACTGTTTTCATGGCAGCTGAAGAAAGGCATACAAAGAATCAGAAAGAAATCCTCATTGCTCGTGTCCAGACTGTTGAAAACTAAAGCTTGGCATGACTCACCCATTAGCCTGGGCTCCTTACAACATTTAGCATGTATTCAGAGTTTGTAATTTCTAAAGCTTCACATATGCAAGAGTTAATCAACGTACTGCAAAGGTGAAATAAGGGAAACTGACATCCCATCCCACACTTCAGCATTTTTCATAGCAGAACAGCTCATGAATGTTGACTGCCTTAATTAACAGGCTGAACAAAGAGTGTTAATGTGAGGGAATATCATGCACCTTCAGCAAGTTTGCAGAAGTCATCAAAATGAGGCAAGTGGTTGATGCAGTGAAGAGCTGGGCCAACATTCTGAAAAAGCTCAGAAAGCTGAAAAGCTCAAGAAACAGACTGACAGAAACCTCCTACAGTTCATTAAAGGCAAATACAAACTTCTGTACTCGGGAAGGAATAACTTCAGGTAATACTGCAGACAGATGCTGAAAATGCACACACTGTGTGCTCAATTCTCCCAAATGTCCTGATGGCTCTTTCCTGGGTGTCACTCTTGTTTCTCACTGTCCTGTATTCTGGAGCCCAAAACAGAACGCACTATTCCAGATACGATCCCACAAGTAAAGAACAGAGAATAATAATCACTTCTCTCAACCTTCCAGCTATTCTTTCTCAGATTTGCTTTTATTGCTGCAAAGACTCTGCTGATTCATATTCAGCTTTTACATTTGGTCCCCAAGGTCCTCTGTAAGAGAGGCCTTAATGCCCATTTTACTGGCTCGTGCTCTTTTCCCTCACCCTAAAATCATTTATAAATGACAAAGTTGAAATTCAAAGATGGTGGCAGAGGATGTTTGAGGTATTTCCTCAGGCATGGGCTGCATGCAGCTCAGGCTATTGACCAATCTCGCTAAGCCCTTCTTTGGCATGCTGCACCACACTTAGAACCCTGATGGAAAAATACAAGCCAGGCTTAGCCTGGTTACAGCCACCTTCCAAAACACACTGCTGGAGGTAGGGAGAATATTTCTTCTGAAACTTTTACTTTTCTTCCTCCCTCCATTACACAGCCCTCTGCACAGCACTGAGGTATGCATGGCGTATGAATGCAGCTGGCTAGAGCAGACAGTCATGCAGTAGGAGCAGGGAAGATCACAGTTCAAGAAAGGAAATGGAGGTTGGAAATATTTTGACCTGTCTTGAAGCATGCAGTGCTTCATTCCAGCATTCTGACATATCTGTGGAGTTACTGCTGGGTTCTGAATTAGCATGGCATTTTGCACAAAAGTGTACTTTTTGCCTGCATTCTATTCTATTTTTCATCTGCAAGCCAATGAATCCCCGGATTTCATCCTTGGAGCTGATCCAGTCACAAAATAACCTTCAGTGATTCACATGTTCATCTTTTCCTGAACAACAGTTGCCAGGTTATACATTAGTCATGTAATGGCAGGAGTATCACTCCCAATCCATTCTTTGAGTACTGATGTCTAGTAGATATCAGTGACTGAGATTAACTCCAGCCTGTGCTCTCCAACAATTAAACATAATCTAAAATTGAACCCAAAGCAATAACAAATCTGGGTTCCACACGGGTTTTAGACCTATTTTAACTGCTACTATCCTTTTTTTCTTTTCTGTGCAATCTTCTACAGCAAAGTGCAGCTGGAAACCTTTGGCATCATGACAGTCACAGAACTATGGCCACAGCAGTGGCTGCACAAGAATTCCTGACTTATAGAGGAGTTTTACAGTGTCCAGACACAAAGTGCAGCGTGGGCACAGGGACAGTGGTAACATCACAGAGCAACAGGTGATGACACGTTGAAGAGAAGGACTGTGACCACATCACCCTCACTGAGCACCTTTGGCGTGGGCAGAGCCTGGTCCAGTTTGTTCGTGCCTGAACTCCTGTCGAGCGTGTGTGCGAGGCTTGGAGGTGGAACGAGCGTTTGGTTTGGGTGTTGGGTTGTGCTTTGGGGACTGCGGGCAGCGGCTCTCAGTGCCCATCCCTACAGCCATCACCTGCATTTCCCTGGCCTGTCTGCCTCAGGCAGCCGGGGTCCCACGAGGCGCACGCGTAGCAGCAGAGGTGAGCTGGGTGGAAATGGGGTGAGCGCTGGGATGTGGGGAGCTGCCAGGGCCGAAGCCTGACCCTGAGGGGTGTGGGCGGCCCAGGCATGGGACCAGGAGGGTTTCCTGCCGAGTGACTGGCATATTTCCTCTGCCTGACCCTGGGACAGCGATTGACGGTGGCCTCTCTCCCTTCTTGCAGTGCGCAACTTCCATCACTGTGGTGCTGGTGACGGGGGAGCAGATCCTCGCCTTCAGTCCCCAGCAGGCCACAGCGTGAACATCATGGCAGCTGAGCAGGCATGGATGTGTCCCATCTGCCGTGACGAGCAAAAGGACGTGGCCTATGTGGTACCTTGCCACCACGAGTTCTGCCTGGTCTGCATCCTGCAGTGGGCCAAGCAGAGGAACAGCTGCCCGCTCTGCAGGATGGTCATGACTGTCATCAAGGTTGCTGAGTGGGACAATAACAATGACCTGGATTTCGTTATCCAGCCCCCAGCACAGCCTGAACCCACCAGCTTCCAGGCAGGCATTGCTCCTGCCTACAGCCCCCACAGCGCTTTGCCATCTCCTTCGCTGTCCCCTTTGCCATCCCCTCTGCCCTTTCTGCCGCTGCCAGAGGAGCAGGAGAGTGAGGAGGCAGAAGAGCAGGATGCTCAGGAGGCAGATGAAGAGGGGGCTGAGGAAGTAGTGGAGCAGTGGGCAATGGAGGAGGACGAGCAGTGGGCAATGGAGCAGGAAGAGCAGCGGGCAGAGGCGGTGGAGGAGCAGCGGGCCGAGGAGCCAGATGAAGGGGAGGCAGAGGAGACAGAGCAGCTGCAAGCTGATGAAGCAGACAAACAGGAGGCTGAGGAGGCTGAGGAGGCAGAGGAGCTGCAGGCTGAGGAGGCAGAGGATGAGCCTACAGTGGGAGGTCTCCTGCCTGAGGTCTGGGCAGCTCTGTTCAGGCAGCACCAGCAGATCCTGGACCCTGTGCTGCCCTGGCTGCGGCAAGCGCTGACAGTCATCTTTGGGGCACAGTGGTGGCCGACGCTGCCAACCGAGAGCATCATCCTGAATGCTCTGTGCAAGGTCGGGCTGGACAGCCAGGCCCTGGTCCAGGAGGTGTGGCCTGTCCTGGAGGACAGAGCAGAGGCCCTCATCCAGAGACTCATGGACACCATTGTGTGCCACTGTGGCGAGGAGGCCCTCAGTCAGCTGGGCCTCCAAGGTGCCAACGAGGCCTTGGGAGCAGCAGGACAGCCCTGTGGCTGCTCCGAGCCCCACAGCCTCCCTACGAGCGACCCTCAGCTCATGGCCCGACAGTCCCAACACGCAGGACCTGCCCAGCGCACTGCAGGCTGTCCTTCATGGCTGCCCCAGTCACTGCCCCACCGCTCACAGCCTGAGGGAACCACGAGGAGACAGAGCGGGGCACAGCGGCTCTTCAGCTCCTCGCCGCTCCCCTGTCGGCGCCCAGCGGCCCCTAAGAGAAGGGCTGACAGTGACGACGACCCAGAGCAGCCCTGCAAGAGGCTGTGCCATCAGTGGCGCTAGCAGCATCTTTAATTAAAAATAAAGGTAGAAAAGATTAGTCCGCAAAATCTCAGTTTCACTCCAAACGGAGCTGGCGATCCACGCGGGCAGTGCTGCATCCTGCCCCTCAGCCAACCATCACCACCAGGCCGTCATGTTTGTACAACTTATTCTGTTTTGTCCTTACGGATCACAGACATCAACATTGCAGAAAGAAAGATAAAGCCAGCACAAAAAGTTTGTGCAGATCAGCTCCTGCCTACCAATGTGCTCCACCCATCTTGAAAATCACAGGGCTTTTACTGTTTCATCTTTCAAATCAGAAACTTAAAAAAGAATCACTGCTAGAAAAATGGGGGAAAAAGCAAGGAGACAGAGAGTAAAAAGAAAGTATTGGTGTGATAAGCCTCTCATTTAACTAATTCTCCAAAAGTCTCTCTTGTAGTACAGTCCAGACCATAAAGAGATTGGCTGAACTTAACACAAAGGCAACATTTCCCCCAAAAGCTGGAGATAATATGGAAACTCAGTCTTTTTTGAACTTGTCTAACTTAGCTGCGCAGCGTCACGTAGGAAAGTATTCCTTCTATTTACCTTCATAGACAAATGCATTTTCTAGTATCAAATGTAAAGACAAAATCAGACGGGCCTAGCAAGCAAGAAATCCACAATGGATTTAGCTTAAAAGTATGTATAGGAATTATAATTTCTCAGTTCTGTAAGTGTAACTACTATCTTTTTACTGCTTTTTATTCCTGTCAGTTTTGAGCAGCCATGGCAGATGGGGAAGAGGCTGAGGTTTTTTATGTCTGGCACATCAGTCTTGTTTCTTATTAGGGATTTTGGTTACCTCACGTTTTGATGTTTCTGGGCAATGGATGAGAGCTTAGCTGAGATGTGTTATGCTTTTTTCAGAGTACCAGAACTGGATAAAATCACAAACTGACTGGGAGAAAACACAACTGACTGGGAGACATGTATGAAGTAGAATAACTACAAAGGTAAAGAAGACATACCTTCTGCAAAAAGTGACATCATATTTGTGCTTTTGTTGGCGACCACGTTGTTCAGTAAGGCGACTGCAGTTTGCATTGTATTCCCTAGTATATTGTCTTGGTGTTCCTGTAATTAAAAATAAAAAAAAAAACCTAGTATTTATTCTGAAAGGTTAGTAAAAGACTGCTTCCTTCTAAAAATGTAGTAACATAAAAGCATTACTCTCTAAATCCCTTGAGTTTCAATGTTTAAAATACCAGAAAACTTAAAAATATCAACCAAATATAGCCAAATATAAAAAACTTGGGCCAAAACTTTTTCCTTTTAATCAGAAGAATTCATAGTTAGGTGTAAAATGTTAGGACTTCTAAAAATATTATCGAGTCTTATCAGTCTCTAATCTCTATATATTCAGAACCAGGAACATTTCCCTTTATACAACATCACTTCTAGTAATAGTATTAACATTACTCTTATCAGTTTCAGCTCGATAACCGATAATAAGTCATAGTCAACCTTTATCTCTGTTTGTACAGTCATAAGTATAAAATTAATTCCATATACATATCAGGTGTCTATTTCTATATCAAGGTCAGGCTGGATGGGGTGTGAGCACCCTGATCTTGCTGTAGGTGCCCCTGTTCATTGTAGAGGCGTTGGACTGAATGGTCTTCAAGGGTCTCTTCCAACTCAAAAGATTCTACAATTCTATGACTCTTTTGCTGCTGTTGGACTTAACACACCTGCACACTTAGTTTGAAAGGAGTGGATAAGGCAGTGAGAACAAAACATTTATTTACTCATGCTAGTCACCATAATAACTCATATAGCTTCCAAATACCCAAAATAGGACAAGTTTTTACAACTCTGAGTCTAGATATAAATATCAACCTGAATGGATTTCATGTCTCTACAGGGGGCTCAGGAAATATTGGATCTAATTTTTTCAGACTAAAATCTTAATAGAAGCACACATCCAAAGTGAAAATAATATTAATAAAAAGTCCTATTTCACATATTGCAGCTTTTTCACATGAATCTTCACTTCCAGGCTTCTCTGTCCCGTCAAATTTCTCAATATACTGACATTACTTGACTACTTCACTGCCACAGAACATGCTGTATCTTCTGAGCCATTTCCTGAAGCAGCTCTTTGAAAAAAAGCTCAAATTTGAAGTTGAACAAGACAGAAGATTATTGATCTAAAGTTCAGTGAAGTATCTCTAATGCCAAAAGTGACTTCAGTCCCTGAATACAGTTGAACAAACCTCCTCCCTGAAAGTTTCTTTAGAAGATGAATGCCAGTGGCCAGGAACAGTTTATTTTCTGCAGCTCTCTGCTCAGGTATTTATGACCTTCTGTCTCCGATATATTCTTGAAAACAGCAGCAATTTATTCTTTGGGAAAATGGTATTGATCATCTAAGTGCCATAGCTTCCGCAGAATTAGCCTGACTGTCAGCCATCAGCAATCACAAGTAACATGTTTTACTACTCTTCCAAGAATTCACACCAAGTCAACTTACGAATGACTTTCAGAGTGATATCTCTGGTTTTAAAAGTCACTTTCTACATTGGGTCAGGACTCAGCAACAGCACTGCTTTTAGGAAAAGCCATGCTACCCAAATCCCTACCTGTGGCTGTAAGAAATGTTTAAGCAAGAATCTCCAGAGTTTTCTTTCTTTCCCAGTCAGACGAAATAGATAGGATACTGTAAAGTGTGTATTCAGTGCCTCTTCAGAAAGTACTGTTATAGTGGTAGAAAGGGTCATGCTATGTGAAAAACAAATGCTTTCCTTTAAACATTTATCAGTCGAAGGATTTTTTTCACAGGCAGAGACTCAGACATTTGCTTTGAGGGAATTAATTTCTGTTATTGCACTCCAAAACTAAAACCAAATGCTATTATATACTATAAATACCATGAAACATACGTGATAAGGTGTAGTGTATTAAAGCATGAAGAAATATAGAAGCATTCCCAGCCTACTATTCAACTTAAGGCCCTAGGAATTTTCTGCTTCTACTAGAGCTCTTCAAATGTATCATGAGAAATGATGAGGAAGAGTGCAGTTTTCTACCAAACACTAAAAGAATATGAATATCTGAAGTTCTATTCACTTTACGTAGCACTCCGACACATCATTAATGACTTCTATATCCCTATCAATGTTTAAAACACAGCCAGATACATTTAAAAGCTATGTTGGAAAGCATAAACACCACATTCTTCAGAAGATAAATCTGGAAAATAGAAAAGAGACACCATAAAGTCATAATACTAAAAATAAATTTGAAGTTATTGCTTACAGATAGCTGAAGGGTAAGAAAAGCATTTATTGGAAAGACCAACATGTTCATCTAGCATCAGAGTATCTTAACTCTCAAAAAGGACATTTGGAATACAATACCTTTCATAGACGCAACAAAATCAGTTGGTGTTGTACAAGATAATTATACACACATACATTGAAAATACAAAATTAATAAAAACAAAATACTCTAGAAGTGCCAAAATAAGAGATGACTCATACTTTCCTTGCAAGTATTTGCTACTGCTTCATATATTTCTGAAGTAAACATCTTCTAGTAGAATTCCCCTTTGAAATATGCAATTATAATAAAAGTTGGTAGTTGTTTGTGATAGCAATCTTTTGCATTTATCAGTTGACTCCTGTTAAAATGAAGCCAACGTTGCTTTAAGTGAAGATCAATTACACTACACAACCCTCTAGTGAAAGACTGATACTGAAGCTGTTACTTGTACTAAAGTAGGTGCAACAAAAACCTACATTACCCTCAATACATACAGACTAGAATTCAAGATGGAAATGTATATTGTGAAAACAAAACAGTCACTTACTGAATAAAATAATCTTATAAGAAGTGTACTCAGCTGGAATACTAGAGTTTTAATGTATGTATCACAGATACACTGTGACAAGATACTGGGTTTCAAGAAGCTACAGGTATGCTTTACTTAAGTCATCACTGATTGCTGATAGAGTAGATTTTAAAATATAAAAAAATATATGTAACTTGTTCATAATCTATCAAGGAGCAAAGCTGATCTAATTTGTGTGCACAGCACCACAGACTGGATATTTAATGAACAGTGCACTTGACAGCTTTAATAAAACATAGCATTTGCCAGCAGAGATAATTAGAATTGAAGAAGCGAAATTCTAGTGTTTGGCAACACAGATGAAACAACTTCATTAAAATGTACAGCTTCAGCAAATGAAAGGCAGGAAAGCACTGGACCCTGAAGAATCAGCCTTCTCAAAACTAATTGCTTCAGTGCTTAAAAAGGACAGCTATAAAATATCAAGGGCACAACAAGGAAATACTAGTATAGAAAAAGAACCACAGAAGATAAATCAGGCTTTTCAAATGGGACTGCGCTGTATTTAGGCCATTAAACTTTTCATTCTCATTTTGAAGGGTTGCATGTTAACAAAAGACATAAGTTGAAGTATTTTTTAAAGTCAGTTAGGTAAGAGGGTATGAATTAGCAAGGTGGGAGTATGAAACTAAGGTACTATAGTCTAAAGCTACTGCTTCTCTTCCTTTAGTATATTAGGGCAGCTTAGGTAGACTATGGTATTTTAATTACATTTTAGATAAAAGATCAGATAGCAACTGTGGTAAGAAGTTACCAATTTGTGAGACTTCACATACCTGTCTCCAACTCATTTAACTAAGAATCTAAAAAAACAAAGGCTCTAAATGCTATTTTTGCAGATATGCTGTAATTAAATGTAAGTGTTCCACAGCAGCACTGTTCATTCAGTGTAATCAGAATGATTAACTGTACAGGGACTCTCCTTCCCAAGCTTATATATGAGCTATGAACGTGAGTTAGGAAGAAAAGAGGACATAACAAGGAGGAGGTTTGATTTTCATACAGGAAATCCATTGAAAGATGAAAATTACAGAAGTGAACCACAGCCTAGCTACATTTACTAAAAGATACAATTTTTACTTGATGGTTGACTGACCATCGTTGATGCTCACAAGGACATCACAAGGAGCACAACTTAATACTGCATTCAACCTAGGTAACTATGATACAGTGTATTATTTTGTATGCATGAAATAGAGGATCAAAAACTTTTCTGCATGTAACAGTGGTACCAATCTTTAGGAAAGCAGTATTATTAGCACGTAGCCTACAAGGGACATTTACAGTAGCCTACGTACTGTTCTTTAGACAAAAACAAAGTTCACTGAGAAACAAATTTAAAGCAGCTATGAACAGACTAAACAGGCCTTAAACGTTTTGTGACTTATGATGCAAAGACCAGTCAGTGCATTAGCTGAAAGCATTTAAGCACAGATCTCTAATTTTAACCCAGCACTATTTTGCTTTTTCATGATAAAAGTCAGGAAAAACAAAACAACAACAACAACAAAAACAGTCTAAAATAGATATCTCTCTTGTGATCATGCTTTCCAAAAAACAGCCTTGCTCAAGGGTAGTTTTTACAGAACCGGTATTCCTAAATCTTTTCCTATGACATGCCATAAGGAGCTACTACAAAGCTAGCAAACAATTTCTGGAATAACCATGCTTCTTGGATGGGTCACAACAGTGATATGTTCAGTCCACACCTGTAGATGAGAAATCTTGTAACTTTCAAAAAGAATGCTGCTTAAATACTGAAAAAAATAAAAACTGTACTCTTAGTCTCCAAGTGCTTAAGGAGAGTTGGTTGGGGACAGGGTAACAGGAATAATTTTTAAGAAGTGAAGGACATAGGAGGCCACTAATAAAATCCCAGTGTCAAGTATCAGCAAACAGAAAGAGATGGCCATAGAATTTGCTCTCCCACCCATTGCAGCAGGTGATATAAAATTACACAATATTTTTTCAGAAGTACATCAATGTACTACTATGTTATCTTACACAGGTTCAGATTTTCAGACATCTAACAATCTTTTTTTTTCTTTTTCTAATTCTGAAACTCATTTCTTGCCTCCTTTTCATCTCCCCAAGTTCCTTGTTATCTTGGAGACAAACATGCAATTCTTCTGCACTAATGGTGAGAACTTCACGAGGCGTAAGGAGGAAAGGTGATATTTAAACAAACAGAGCTATAAGGAATGTTGCCTCTGTGGAATGAAAAGATGAAATTTGTTGCTTTTAGAAAACCAGTTTCTGTTAAGATCATGCAAAGTGCTTCTTAGAGTAAATACCTTTACTCCTTCATGTTTCAACATGTTGGAGGTGGAATAAATCACGCTAAACCAAGAAAGAAAATGTGAGTAGTGAGGTAAGGAACATAAATCTACCCCATGCCAGCAAGCATGAGGTTTGTAAGCAATATAAAGAGAAAAACGCTTAAATCTGCTCAGAATTAGAGGTAGACATCTTCAAAGTTACTAAGAGGGAAACCATATGAAGACTTGTCAACAACACTAGTTTTCATGTGATGAAAGGAGAATGATTCCAGGATACCGATGTACTTCTAAAATTACAATGTAATACTTTTAGCAGACACTACCAGGGTCCCAAATCCTAAGCATTTGGTACCTACTTTTGCTTTATATTTACTAGGTAAAGAGAAAAAAAGAAAAAAGGTAAAAAGAAAGAAAGAATAGAAAGAATAGAGAGAATAGAGAGAAAGAAAGAGAGAGAAAGAGAGAGAAGAAAAGGAAAAGGAAAATCATAGAATGACTTAGGTTGGAAGGGACCACAAGGATCAACAAGTTCCAATCTCCCTGCTGCAGGTAGGATTGCCATCTGCACCAGATCAGACTGCTCAGGTCCCCATGCAACCTGGCCTTGAACACCTGCAAAGACGGGGCATCTACAGCCTCTATGGGCAGTTGTGCCAGTGCCTCACCATCCTCTCAGTGAAAAACTTCCCCCTTTAATCCTAAAAAAAAAAAGAAAAAGAAAAGAAAGAAAGAAAACTAAAACAAAACAGGGAAGAAAGAAAAGAAAAAAAAAAGAAAAAAACAAAAAAAAAAACCAAGAAAGTTATGGTGTTCAAGTTTGTTAGATCTTTTCACTGAATCAAATTGTGAAGGGGGTGCAGGAAGGGAGCACAGAAACTCCTGATCTGATTCAGTAAATTTAATGTACAATCTTCGGTCTAATTTTTGGACAAAGGCATAGGATAAATTTTGCTGCTGCACAATAACCAGCCATGCAATCCTACATTCACATATACAGATAGGTGCAAAGCAACTCAGCGGTGAATCTCTAAACTAAATGCCATTCTTCTTCCTACAGAGCTTTACATAAATTTCTGACACCCACGACACCTTAAAGCTTCTCTTTCTGCTTCTGAAAAACATAGAGAAAGGAGGACAAGTTCCCAGAGGCAAAGTTCTTTACTATCAACAGAGGGGGCTTGAGATTCCTCTCTGCAAGTACTGCCAAACTCTTTTACTTCAAATAAACTGTCAGAATTTCCTACAAGAACATAATTTTCTCCATTATCTAAAAAGGATTACAGCAATTAACCTTCTAAGCATTAAGATAGTGTTTGTGAACAAAACTCTTAAAAGAAAAGCTTGCTCTGAAGAGACTGTGGAAAAGAAGCAACATGGATATCCTACTCCGGAGGAAGACACTTCAGCCAATCAGTGATGGCACTGGCAAGATCCTGGCACTCTGAAAGTGCTCATGCTTTGAAGCAATCAAACCCCTAAAAGTAACTGATACCAACAAAGCAGTAACGTCGTATTTAGCACCATACTTTTGTAAATGCCATGGAGATCCTCCAGTATCAGTGACGTCTTTGATCCACAAAGTCACTTGGGAGCTGCAACAAGCCCTTACACCAAGAAGTGTCCATTCCAAAATATTCACTTCCCAGACTTACATTTTCAGAATCAATACAAAGTTACTTCTTAAACAACTTCAGAAACCAGACAGATACCAATCAACTGACATTCCTTTTCCACACTGACTTGCTTTGATGTAAGTGACAGCCTCTTTGACATTGCAAGGAAAGAAGCTTAGCTGAGTTCAGGGAATTTGTTGATGATGTTATTAATTTGGAAAACACAGATTCATTAGACTTATCCAAAGGATTGCATTAAAATTTTTGACTGGAAAAGTTTTGAAGTGTTCAGAATGGAATCATTTATTTAAACTATAAGAGACATATCCTGATTAAGATCATAGGACAGGGCACTAAAATAAGGCACTCACGTCAGACACAGAAAATGTTTCAAATCTCTGCTGAAAATGGGCTACCCATGGATTTGTACACTAGTCTCCTATCCTCTGAGTCCCCTAATCCATCATTAGCTTTTAAGGAACAGGTCACTGTCTTTTTTCCCCTGGAGCCCACTCACTTTTCTACACCTAACTAATTGCTAAATTAGTAGCTAAGTCAGAAACTGAAAATGACTCTGTGATTATACCACCCATGGAGCTGTGCAAGATCCAGGCTAAAATACCAGCTACATTTTCCTTAACAAAAGAAAAAAAATTAAAGAAAAAATTAAAGAAAAAAGAAGAAAAAAAAAGTAGACTTTTCTTTAAAAGTAGAAAAGGAAAGGAAAAATATTCATGCTCTTAATCTCAAATTGAATATTTCACTCTTCACATTCACAGACTTAAAACTCAGTGGTGCTGTAGAAAAAGGTGTTGAATGTGAAGTCACAGGCTGACAAAGTAACACAGAGAAGTTGAACCTGTCTGAATGCTGAAAGGATGCTTTTTCTTACAAGAAATTAGTTTGGTTGAGGGGAGATGTCAAACATAGCAGGAAAGATATATTAACGTATCTAAGTTTTTTATTTTACCCTTTGTTTTAGGCTTTCTGCTCTTGAAGCACTATTTAGTTCACAGTACTTTTTTTTCCATACATTCACCTTTACATAGTAAAAGCAAGAGAAAACATTGATAATTTTTTAAATTCAAACTACTTGAAAAAATAAGGAGCTGTTCCAATGAAAGGAAGCATCTGCTGAATATTCTGTTACTGAGATGACAACCTCATTACCTGGGCAAAAGAAGACTGAGAAGGGAATCTGATTAATGTTTATAAATATCTTAGGGGGAGTGAGAGGCAAACGGATGAGGACAGGCTCATCTTGATGATGTGCAGTGATAGGACAAGGAGCAGCAGCCCAAAACTTGAACACCAAAACTTCCATACAATGTGGAAGAACTTCTTTAGGTAAGGGTGACGGACCACTGGAACAGGCTGCTATATTCTGCCTTCTTCTCTACCTTTCTAAGGCAGCCCTTTTAATCCCAGACACCTGTTCCTCAGGGTTTTGTGTTTTATAGAGGGGCATATTTAGAGAACAAACTCGTTTAGCAATCAAACCGTGAGCTAGCAGCACTTCACTCAGCCCTAAGGATATATACTGCATGCGCCAATGTTCTAGCAAATTCACCTCCCAGCCCCTCCCTTTCAAGGTACTCCTGTAACAGCAAACCTCATCTCCTGTTAGCTGATACCCAGGCACCAAGCCACCAGGCAAGAAACGAGTGAGGGCAAACAATGCTCCTCAGTGAACTGACTGGCAGAAGTACTGAAAAGAAATGCAGCTAGCGCTGTTATCACACGGGACAGTGTGTATTTCTTTCATGTTCCAGCCATGGGCTTGGACAGACAAGCAATTATGCTCTGAGCAAACTATAATCACAGTATGGTACTACATAGACAAGGCAAGAGAAATTATAAACCGTTTGCTAGCTGTGTATGAAAGCTACCTCTAATAAAACAGTGGTTAAGGGTCAATAGAAAATTGCTGAACAACTACATACAATCACGGTGCTTCTTGTACCATTACACTCAAGCATCAACTCTCAACTCCCAAGAAAGTTATTTAATAAACAACGAAATTCACACACAGCCCACAGAAATATTACAGAGAGACTTTATTTGGCATGCCTTTATTTTAATATCCACGGTCTAGGGAAGACGACCTGCCAGGGCCCAACACATAAGTTATAACAACTCCCTTTCAAATCACCAGTCTCCTCCCTCCCTGCTGACACTGCAGAAGGTTGCAGCATCTCCTCAATTTCAGCACTGTTGTTTTCAGAAGACTGGACAGTGAAAACAAGCTTCAGTATGATCTAATTTAGGACTATAAACATACTCAAATCTTCACTGTAATCAAATTATAAAATATTTACAAATCCAGGAAATTAAAAATATTTTTTGGTGTATTACAGTATCTCTGTGAAACACAGGGAAAGGTTACGTGGAAACCATGGACTTTTTTCTTCCATAAATTACTGGTATGTCATCTCTACTCTCTACCACCTCAAGTTAAGGCACCCTGGTAAACAGTATGTATGCTACACAAATACTCTTCACAGCCCATATGTTACAGTGCTATCTTGGTGCTCATTCAACTCAAAGAGGAATCATCACCATCTTATGCCAAGTTGTGTCTATATAGCCTAATAAAAAAAGAGCTGGCACGATGGTGAAAAACCAATGGTCTGAACCAACTTGAACTATGGTAATAGGGCAAAGATTCAGAATTTGAAGTTGAGATTGGAATTTATAGTAGTCCTAACTGTGCGTATGCCTCTGTGAAACTTTTGATTAAAGCTCTCCTATGTGGATTGCACGCGTGTCTTTAAACTGTGGACAGCTTTAAGTGTTTTCTACCTCTCAATGTCAGTTTACAAAAAAAAAAAAAAAAAAAAAAAAGTATTTGTGACATCTAGGCTAAAAGACTGCAGGGTTCACAGGCACCAGAAACCTCACTGCTCTCAGAGAAACAAAAAACACGCTGGTGAACAGCTGGAAGGCACAATTTAGATTCATAGCCTCAGCCATGGAAGTTATATTGTCCAGCCACTGGAATTCATTGATATTTGAAAACGACAGATTCCTTAGCTGGCAGTGGTCTGCTAGTAATGCTGACTATGAAACAGCATCTAAACAGGAACTGATGAGAAGAAAGTTAAATAGAGAAAGAAATGATAGTTAACAAGGATAAAAATAATAATCAAATCCAACTTGCAATATGAGGTTTATAACAGTGTATATACGTGGTAATAGACTACTATTCTTATCAACTTAAAAGGTATCTGTGTTTAGTCATCAGTACCAACATCCATGTTCCCACAAAGCAGCTACAATATATATAGACATAAAGCACTAATACTCCCCATCATTTAGGACAATAAACTTGGAAGAAAAAGGCAGAAAATAGAAACAGCTTCACTAAGTAAACTGAGAGAGCCTAGCACAATGAATTTTGCAGTGGCCTAAGTCTTGCTCCCATGCTGGCAATCTCGATCGTGCCAGGCAGCACATAGTTTGCAAATTTCATGGCACAGAATTCTCACAGCCCTACACAATCAGCTGCTGCTCCTTGGTACTCTCAAAGCACTCTGTGTATTGACCAACACAAGCTGAGCACCACTTCCAAAAACTCACTCTTGGTTCCTACATTTCAAACAGGAGCAAGGGTACAAGTTTGGATTTAAACGCTGGGACTAACCCAGACCTACAAGAATACAAGAAAAGAATAACAATTCTGCTTCTCAAAAGCATTTGGAAAGCACTACCAGGTGCCATGACTTAAAAGAATGTATATTTCTTGTTGCCACATATGTTCTCACCCATAATTTATTCCCTTTTGATCCATTGTTTAATCTCCTATACAAGATTCAAGAAAGAATAACATTAGCAAAAAGGAAACTGTTCTAAATGAGCCTCACTTCTTTCTCTGAGGATGTTCTTCTGCTTTTTATTATTACTGTTATAAAACAATTTGTTGGACTCCACTTCTAATCTGCACATCTTTCCAAGGCAATCTGCAAATTATTTATTTTAATTTTCCTCATATTCTCACCCCACTCACTCCAGTGAATATCTATTTAGGTGCCAACTGCATCGATTCAATAAAAGAAAAGAACTTCAGGTATCCAAGTTTGAAAATTGGTACAGGTTACAAAAATAAATTCTAGTCATGATAGAGAGATTCTCCAGTCATCAGAGCACACTGTCTTCCAAGCACAGGCTGCATTCACAAACTTTCCTGCTTTTGGTCGTTGTTTACGAAGTTACTCCTGGAAATACAGGAGACAAAAACACTGAGAAGGCACTGCAAACACGGTTCCTTCAAGCGCCAAGGAATGTGAGCTTTTCTTGCCCCTCCACTTAGCTCTTTTCAGTAGTCAACAAATACCTAATGATGATAATTTATGTCTATTGCTTTACAAGGAAGACAAGAAACAAAACACTTATAATATATGCCAATATATACATATATACACACATTTTCTTGTCAGTTATTTTAACTATGATGTACAACACTCAAATGAAATGAGTTCAGCGATATTTGAAAATGTACCATATGAGATTCTACGTCATTTCAAAACAGAGCCAGACTTCCCATTCCCTCTGATGTTCAACATTTCACAACACATTTACACCTCAGTGTCCACACCAAGACGCTCCCTAACTTCCCACAATACCTGCACCCCACAGTGGTTCACAGTCTCATACAAAGCATGCAAGACTGAAGAACTTCTGTTTCACTTGGAGGGTGGTGACACACTGGAGCAAGTTGCATGAGGAGGTTGTGGATGCCCCAACCCTGGAGGCATTCAAGGTCAGGCTGGATGTGGCTTTGAGCAGCCTGGTCTTGTGGTTGGTGACCCTGCACATAGCAGGGGGGTTGAAACTAGATGATCTTTGGCCCAGGACATTCTATGATTCTATGATTCCATTTTCCCACGTTGTAAGTGAAAGCCTAAAAGCCTGTGCTAAGAAGAAAAATTTAATAAACACAACTTCAGTAGGAGACGGTGAGAGATGCAATTAAAACGTCATGCCTGGTAGTCAAAATGTTTTCTCTGAGCCTGAGAGATCCATTGCAGACCATTCCCTCTGGGTGGTGCTGAACAAGGGTCTGCACTTGGCCCCTTCCCCCAAGAGATTCCTCATTAACTGAGATCTTTCTCCTCTCTCTGCAACCCTGACACTTTGTGCAGAAATCTGACCTTGAGCTCAAGATGCCTTCATCAGAGAAACCTACATCCTAATTGGAATAAAATCACAAAACATATAGCCCTACAACCTCCTCCTTCCAGCACCACATCCAGGTCTTGAAAACCACAAAACCATGACCAGCTCCCACTGGGGAGATGCTGCTGCTCTTCCCAAGCTATCCACAGACAGGGTCATTTTATTCTCATATGAGCTCACAGCCTGAAAAGGAGCTGGATGCTTTTAGATCAAAGTAGTATTTTGATGCTAAGAGAGACATAAAATACCATTGGGAATTACTTTTATTATCACTAGGGGCCAGACAGAAATTTTATCCCATATACAATGTCACACAATGTCCCACTGCTCTATAATAGAAAAGAATATTAAAAAAATAAAATTGCACCAGTGGATTAAGATAGCACAGAAACATGTTTTATATGAACTCACTAATGCATTGATTTTGTTAGGTGCTTGTAATAAACAAAAGAGTTAAATTTTAATTAGTCATACTTCATTTAAAAGTAATTAAGGTTATGACATTAGTGTTTTACTTCATTTCACTCAAACTATCTTCATGAACAGTTATTCTCACTGAAAAATATGTACAATAGACGTGAGAAGAAATAAAAGGCTGAAAGAGGAAAAGAGCTAAAATATACCATACAAACTGGTAAAAAAGCAGAGAGAGGAGAGTGGTGTTATTAGCCATTTTCATACCCTAATGGAACATGCAACTTTCAGCCTGTTACTGAGAGTGGGTCTGTGGCAAAGAGCCCAAATGAGGTCTGAGAATGGATAATGTACCTTTAATGATTGAAATAGCAAGAAAATTAAATCTAATCATGTTTCATTAAGCATACTCTAGCTCCCATTTTTACTAAATTATTTTATTATGATTTCCCAACTGTCTGTTGAAATAACCTTTTACAGCAATTTAATTCGCCATCATAAACAAGTCTCATTGCTCACAATGAAGTCCCCCGGGATTAGTGTGAGGAGATGGATAACCTACGCCTTGCCAATCCGGCAGCCACTAAGGTAACCACTCTGGGAGACAAAGATTTTTGTTTTCCTATTTGTGGCTGAGATCATTAAGATATAATTAGAAATGTATTCATGAGTAACAGAGCGCCTGTTACGGAGATGCCATTTGCCCAACGAGCATCTTCTCTACCAGTCTTTAATAAGGAGGGCAGCAGGAATAATCCCCACTTCTCTCCCTGGAGAGTTCTACATTAAATGGACTGCATTAGACATCCCTCTCTCTCCCCCTTTTTTTAATGGCATCTTATTCAGGCATCCAGTATTTTCTCAGACTCCATTGTTACCATCAGAACCGTACTCTGCTTTCAGCAATATGCTCCTGCGGTGCCATCCAGATGTGAGCCCTAAAGATAGCTACGTGCCCTGAATTTAAATCCCGCTCCAGAACTTCTTGCAGGGCAAACAAATGTGGGACTTTGCAATATTTAGTTATGTAAATAATAGACTGCCTGCAGAATAGTCCTTGGCTCTCCACAGCACTGAGAGGAACTACCAGGCCTCGTGCAGCTCCCTTTGCTTGCTGCTTACTTTACTCAAATGAGTACCTCAGAGAAATACATTTTGTCTTTGTACACAGTTTAATTCCAAGCTTGATGTTTTATTACCTGACATTGCAACGAAAAATTAGAAGCAACATCACCCACCAAGCACAGCTTACACAGCTGCCAGAGAGTAACTTTCTCAGTCTGCAGAACAAAAGCTGTCAGTCACCGTATTTAATACCACGATGCTCATACAGATTATTGTTTCAGTTGGTAGGCAGGAGTTTGAAAGCAACCAGGTAAATTAAAAAAAAGAAAAAAAAAAAGAAAGAAAACCATTCTAGGGCACAGTCTTTCTTCCTGCAGCCATATGGATAATAGAGAACAGCTTGCTCAAAGCAAGCAAGAGGCAGGAACTGAACCCTGCAATGGGCACAAAAGAACTGAAAGACAAACCTAGAAATAAAAAAGGAGGTTGAAAAAATATCAGCTGACTCCTTGAGACAATGCTAATGCTTACAGTTGTAATTAGAAAGTTACAGTGGGTAAATTAAGATTGGATCACTACAGGTTTAATCTTTTTACGTATATTTGACAACAGATCTATTTTAGCATAACGGCGATTTTTAGGTTTATCTACAAAAACACTTTATAACACAAAATATATTTAGTAATCAAGTAATGCAAGCCATTGAGTAATTGACTGTAATTAAAAACAAAGTAAAAAGCAGAATATTCAAGATTCAAATTGTTTTACTTCAAGAAAGAGTGACACTAAAATCTAATTATCATCCCTCAACATGAGCTCTTTGAGAAGACATTAACATAAGGAATGCATTTCACATGACTGAACTCGAAACAGACAAATTTCCAGGTAAATGATCAGAGTTCAGAAGCATAATATGGAACCTCTGCCAGCCAGAAGCCATTCACAGACATCCAATATTCTTTTGCAAGTGCTATTGTGAAGCACACAATCGCTTATTACATTAGTCATCAAAATGCAGTTGGTCAATAAATGTACAGTCAGCACCTCATTTTTACATCAATATTCATTCAGATGAGAGCAGGAGATACACCACAGCTATTTGGCAGAAGAGTGTTAATGTCACCGTAAAGTTTCAGTCACACAATCAATAATTCCTGCTCTGTAAAGTAAGGATCTCAGATTTACTTCAGTATCTATTTTTTTAAATGCTTTCTCTTTGCCTTGACAGCTGTAGGAACAGTAAATCACCAGGCTGCTCTTAATCAGAATGACAGACACAAAGTCTGGAAGGTATGAGATTTTGCTTCAACGTTGTTTCAACACCAAAAAGGAAAAAAAAATGTAGGAACAAATAACTGGGTGAACGTCTTCATCGACACTGATTCACTTCTAAATGACCCATTTAAAATGTCTGTGGTATGGTCACGATTTCCCCCCATAATTTCTAAATCACAAAAGATGCACTGGGTGCTAGACTTGCAAAGTATCATGTGTTAGGAAGATGTGTCAATTACACCTTCTGCAGCACCTGTGCTTCATGTGTTTGCAGCACAGTGCTGCAGCCCCTCCTACTCACAAGGTTTGAAGGTGCCTCTTGATGCCATGTGTAAGCAAGTGGCCACGCTGATGTGGAGGAGAGGCTGCAGGGCTGCACTCTGGCCAGCTTCACGATATGCAGCAGTTGTAAATGAGCTGCCCTGTTACCCTGCAACATTATCACCCTGCTCCACCACCTCTTCCAGGGCTCAAAATCAACTACGTATCTCCAGTGACCAGGCACATTTCTTCCCTTTTACATCATGATTCACTATGGACAGCACCGTTATCAGCTCACAAAGTGCTGAGAGTTCTAACATAAATCAACGACACATCTACATATTGGTTTATGCCTATGAGGGCTGCTCCAAGAGTAATACTTCCTACGTTATTACAATGGTCCACAACATCAGAGGCAGATGTTGGGGGTACGGCAGTGGAGGTTGAACCTTCCCACCAATATTCCATTGCATGTTGTTGCTGTGGAAGAGATGGCAGCAGTCTGATACGATGGTGTCTGACACAGAAGTGCGTATGAAGCAAAGGTGTGGAACTGAATTCCTCCATGTGGAAAAAATGACACCCATTGGCATTTGTTGACAGTTGCTGAATGTTTATGGAGACCCAGCAGCAGATGTGAGCGCAGTGAGTGAGAGGTGGTGCGTTTCAGCAGGGGCAACAGTGGGTCACATCCACCAGTACAGGTTTTTGTGAGTGCAGCACACAGGCTCTCGTTCATCATTTCCAAAAATATATAGCTAATGGACATAAGTATGTTGAAAAATATTGTTTTGTAGCTGAGAATTCGCTCTATCAAACCGTGCTCCTTGTATCTGTTGTAGTTTTCATGCAAACAAATAGGAGGCATTATTTCTGGAGTTACCCACATATGCACATATGTGAAGTAATATCACAAAATTACAAATGGATTATAGGAAAAGAATTATACAAAACATGCCCAAGGTGCAGGCACTGTGATATTGAGAATGAAAAAAAAAAAGCCTAAGAACAGTAAGTGAGAATTACCAATTGCTGATGCAGTCAGATCAGGGGCATAGAGGATAAAGGATTGATAATTTTACTCACAGTGGAATCAACTAACATTCCAGAAGATTAACTACTTTTGTGGCATCATTTGAATTAAAAGGCAGGAGAAAACCAGAAAACTAAAAGGGGAGATTTTACTGTATATATATATGTAGATAAATATATATATATATATTTTTTTTTTACAGTAAGGGTGGTGATGCACCGGCTGCCCAGAGAATTGGTGGAAGTCCCATCCCTGAAGACATCCAAGGTCAGATTGGACCAGGCTCTGAGCACCTGATGTAACTGTAGGTGTCCCTGTTCATTGCAGGGCAGTTGGACTAAATGACCCATAAGGGTCCCTTCCAACTCAAGTGATTCTACAATTGTAAATGCTGAAGAATATTCATGTCTTGAAGGGGAGAGAGGTGACCAAAGTAAAAAGAAATCGGGAAATACAGAATGCAGCAAGAATGATTGAAAGTGTGGAACTGCTTCCATTTTAAAACATTCGAGTAATAAATGGCTTTTGAGTTCAGAGAATGGTTTTAGAAAGCAGATGAGAATTTGAGATTTATAAAATTGAAGATGAATCTTCATCCACTTATGTCAATGCTCACACGTAAGCCCTGCTGGATTTAAATGACTGAAAAAAAAAAAGCTCATTATTAAATACTCTATGTGCCAGTAGAAGTGAGAAACTTGAACAGAAACTTTATGACAAAACTTGTTTGTCAATTCTCAGAGTGACTGTTGATCTGAATGTAATTCATGTAGTCATTAACATCAACACATTTGAATCCAATCAAATAATCAGCACAGACGGAAAATTACCCTTGTAAATCAAAATTAGCACTGTTTACTTTTAATCTGCTATTTTATCAAAGAAATACTGTTCCTTCAGAAAATAAGTCAATCAGTTTAAGTCATTAAAAATAATCCAGTTTCACACAGAAGAAGGAATGGGAAGACAACCTTCCATAGTTAATAGCTGAAAGCTTAACATACTAAAAGGTTCCCACACATACTAGAAGCCTGCTTAGCCCAACAACCTGTCTACAGCACTTTGGCAATAGCAGTCCTACAGCACAAACCAGGTACACAGGACACTCTCCAGCTTCCAGGAATTCACAGCCCAAGGACTTTAATCCAGAAGCAGATCTTTTGAATGGAAATAGATCCCAATGGAATTTTCTTCCATGAACTTGTCTATCCTTCTGGAGAATTCATGCACCCTGAGTTCATAGCTGAACTATCACCCTACAGGAAGCTGTGTCTGCTTTTGTCATTTTTTAAGATACCAACTACAAGTTTCCTTTAGTTCTTATAATACAGTTCTTACATCAGACGATACAGTGAGCAGGAATACAGTTCCCTATTCACCTCTACAAGCCTCTCATGACTACGTGCTATCATACTTCCCCCTCAGTCATCACCTTTCCAGATCAAAGTCTACTGAAGAATAATTTTGTCTACAGTGGCCTGTCCAGACTTTTGATCACCCGCATTTCTTTTCTGCAATTTTTGCAGTTCCTTTGTAACCTCTCTGAGGCAGGAAATCTGAAATTCACAGATGGATTACCCCAGCACAAAGTGTTGTTTAGATTTTTTTGTTTCCTAACCACAGCATCTCATTCTCGATTGATAACAGCCCTACATCACCACCTATGTAGAGTCAGCAGTGCCAACAAGCAGACGCTGCTCAGCGCTTCAGGACACGTAGAGGTTTCAGGGTTGCTCTGAAAATTAAACTGCAAGCAAGTGTCAAAAAAACCTGTGAGGATTTTAATTACAAAGATATGATATCCTGAAGGTTATGCACAACACTTCTATTTTAAAAAGCTGCAACAGACTGTGATGAAAGAGTACGCGAATACTAAAGAGCTTTATGATTACAAGATAAAAAAAAGACCAAATACAAAACTGTTGAAGCATCTGGAAACTTCGCACTGAAAACTTTTTAAGACTTTAAACATTTGCAATTTGGAGAAAAACAGAGATAAGAGACTGCACACCAGTTGTGTGCCTGTTCAAGTCCTGGGGCAGTCTCCAGTGGCAAACAGTCCTGCCCCCTCACTGCTGCTGCCGTCCTCCATCAAGAAACATAGCTCAGTACACTTCTGCTTTCAGTTCCCAAAGCTAAGAAGCCAATCTGATGATCAAAACAAAATTACAAACTAAGTGCCCACCAAAAGGTCAGAACCTCCTTTCAGTCTGAAGCAGGCAAACAGTAATAGATTTTCCTGGAATAGTCTAGACAGTGGAACTTGCTATATAAACTCATATAACATGAAGTTGTACAAAATATAATACAAGGCTACAAACAGAAACAAAACAATACCTAAAAGAAATAAAAATTCCCTTTAAGGTTAAAAAAAAATAATGTACTACTTTAAATTTTATAAAAAAAATCTTTTTAACTACTGATGGATTGATTCAAGCATAACATGAGGAAATCACAGGTTTTTAAAGGATATCTGAACTGCAGAGGAGAACTATGAAAGTACTTAACATGTTAGTTTAAACAACTACCTATTATTAAGTTAATTACCCCTTCATTTTTCTTTTTGTGCCTATTTTTCTTCTAAACATGCTTGTCTTCCTTAGTACTTATTTCAGATGTTCTATGTACCTTAATTCTCCAAAAAGTGAAAAGCCTGTAAAGATAGGAATTAGTTTACACATAAGTAGGCTTGTTTTCATTCACTTTCACATTTTATTGCTTCCCCATAGCCCATTTATAGGACTGCCTTAATACCTACTGCACTTCAAGAATCAACCTTTCCTTCTAACCTCAGGGAGAACTCAACATATGGGGTTTCTCTATCAATGTCTCACAAACACAACAAACACAAGGAAAATAATTCATTATGGATCATTACAAAAGCATTTTAGCTTTGATGAGATGTATACACTGGAGATTATTCTCCTGAATATGAAAATCCACAGTTATTTGCTGAATTAAACTAGATCAAGCAAATGAAGGCATGGTATACTAGGAATCAACAGCAACACCTATTGGAAAGAGTCAAACTTCAAGCTATATATAGAAGTTAAGAAGCTTTTTTACTACAAAATGTGAAGACATTTATATATTAAAAATGGAACATGTTAATAAGACAGCAAGAAACAAAGTTATGTGAGAAAATGACATGCACACAAACTGCACACATCCTCATCTGTTATGCATGTAGGTCACTCCAAAAGTAATGCCTATTTATTTCCATGGAAACAACAGCAAAGAGTTCTATCAAATAGTGTTATTGCACAAGTTCTCAGCTACAGAACACCACACAATACCAAGGATGTCTATCAGAAAAACAGACACCATTTACCAGCACTCAGCAAGTCTAAAAACACAGAAATTCTACAGGCCTAGAGAAGAAAAGGTTGGTATTTCAGAAAAAAGAAATAGTGCTTATAAGTTTGAATTTGTTCCTTGAACCTGACAGGAGTGTTTAGCAGGGGGGCTGGGGAGGGAAGTAACAAAAATACCAACCACAACCACAAGTAAACCTGAAAACCTATGATAAGATGCTTTGATTCCTTAAGCACGTTGCCAACTTGGTCTAAGCTAGTGGAAGTACCTACCAGAACATCATGGTTTTATCTGTTTAAATACAGTGAATTGGACCCTGTAAAGACCATTACCAGTAACCACGTTCATTTCTTTCCCCTATCAAGGACAGCATGAAACAAAACATATGGGAAAAATTCACTATATTTATGTATAAACTTATAAACTAATTAGCAATTCGAGGTTCAGAGATGTAAAACTTACATGACAGAGATCACTGGAAAAAAAAACAACTACACAAAAAACAACAACCCTCACACCAGAAAACTTAATTTCTGGGCTACAAAGAAGGAAGGTAATGGCAGCACCTGAATTCCAATAGCCAACCTACTGCTGCAGAGCAAAAACCATTTTGTAGAGCTGTGTGCAGTGAAAAACATCAAATGAATTAGCAGCCTGCTCTACATTTTCCAGTTTGATGGATCATGAAGTCTCAATTGAGAACACACAAATCATTTAATCAATCATGTTACTCTCACACCAATTATTTACTCACATGATTACAGACTCAAAAGATTGAATTTGATCTGCCCTTAATTATGCTAATTAGGCTTGATTCTTTCTTCATCATAGCTACTGCTTCTGGAAACAGACTTGTTCATCTTTACAACTGGCACACAAAAATAGGGAGCACCCCCATCCAAAGCAGAGACTTGTGACACCTCTAACTTTCAAGTGCACTAATCAGGATACAGTAAATACTAGCTCACCTTGAATCCAAAAGTAAGTCTATTTGAACAGCCTATTCAAGAACAACATATTATCATTTTGTAGCACCCTAAAGGCACAGCCAAACCAACACATAACCATTTCACAAAAAAACAGTGAGCAACATGATCACTACAGCAGCACAATTCCAAGGAAGAGGTATTTATATGTTCACATTTATTATCCATAAAAACATTGTTGTACCAGAACAAGATAAGGAAAAACTACCTGGAAACACTTATGAATATTGTTTATACATGAGTTTTCTTAGACTGCCTAGCACTGAACATAAAATAAAAAAGTTGTCTAAGCATAAACACTAAAATATTAGTGCCTAGCAATAGAAAGCAATTTTTTATTTTTTTTTTTAAATGAAAATACTTGAACTCCCTTCTCATAAAATAACATAATGCTATCAGAAATGCTGTGGACTCTTTCAAGGCCAGGCTGGATGTGGCTCTGGGCAGCCTGGTCTGGTGGTTGGGGACCCTGCACATAGCAGGGGATTGAAACTCCATGAACATTGTGGTCCTTTTCAACCCAGGGCACTGTATGATTTCCAACCCCCTCCCCCTCAGAAGTGAAGTTTCAGGTGATTTTGTAAGTAGCTTTATTCCCTCCTCCAGCAGGAGGGATAGCTACAAACATATTTCCCAATAAGAAAAAGTGACAGAAGAACATCCGTTAGTAACATCTTTTCCTTTATAAAATCCATTTTATTATTCACAACATCAGTCTGTAATATTGAGTGATTTAAAGACAACTCTGCTTCCCATCATGTATTTCCCCTCCTCCACCAGCAATCCTACAGAATTACATCTATTCAGATGTACAGTAAAACATAGAATGTTCACTTTTGTTTAGAATTTGTACAGTACTTTTCATAACAAAGTCTGAATACTTTCCAATGTCTAATTAGTTAATCAGCACTACATTCCAGTGATACAACGAGGTCGCTCTGAAAGTAATGCTTCCTAATTTTTTCATGGAAACTACAACAGGTACAAAGAGCACAATATCACTGTTTGAGAAAGTCCTCAGCTACAAAACTCTATTCTTCAACAGTTACCACCATTAGTTGTGGATTTGCACCATCAATGAACAAGAGCTTGCATGTCACACACAGAAAATCTGCGCCAATGGAAATAACTCACTGTTTTACAGATGCAGTAGCAGCATTGAGGCTGCCACACAATTCATCTTTTATTGGCCCAGACAGATGGATGTCAGAAGGCATCAAAATTGGAATAGACAGTGGGTGTGGAAGGACAGCACAGACAAGATTGCATTGTGCTCTGTAGTCTTCAAACTGGTATGGGCCCTGCTGTTATCATGTTACAAGAGAAAGGTTCTCTTCTTCTCTGGTCTGACTACAGAAGTTCAAACCTTCAACTTAGTCAGCACTGTGATACAGCAGTCAGAGCTGGTGGTTCATTTAGATTCCAGGAAATCCAAAAGGACTGCACCTTTACCATCCCAAAAAAACAGTGCACATCACCCTCTGAGGGCTGTGCCTTGAACTACTTCTTCAATGGGAATGCACATGTTGTCACTGCAAGGACTGACATCTTCACTCCAGCTTGTAAAGGTGACACCACATCTAGTCACCCCTACAGCGTGATAGAAATGCATATCTGCCTGGAACATGGCTTGTCACCACTGCTGAAACACACCACCCATCTGTGCACACATCCACTGTAGGGTCTCTATAAATGCTCAGCAAGCATCAATGGGTGCCATTTTTCCACACGGAAGAATTCAATCCCACTCCTTTGCTTCAGATGTAGTTCCATGCCAGATGCCACTTGTCAGACTGCCCCTCTGCTGCCAGCTATTACATGGTAACAAAATGCAACGGAAGATTGGTGCGAAGGTTCAACCCCTACTGCCACCCCAACAACACTTGCTTCTGACATCATGGGCCAACATAGTAAAATAGGAGGCATTACTTTCAGAGCAGCCCTTGCCTTCATACATAACCTTACAAGGTCCTGCTGGCACCTTAACAGCCCTAGTTTCAGAACGAGCACCAAGTTCTGATAGTTTTCCTAAGAGTAAATGTCCTTAGCTGACACACAAAGGACAGAAGCACACTGACTGGAAAAGAAGGTTTATATAATTTGCCCAAGCACCAGGAAAAAAAAAAAAAAAAAAAGTGTCAGCAATGGGAACAGGAAGCAATTCTCTAAACTCTCAGAAATCTGCCAAACAAGCCTATTCTTCCCACTAATCAGATAATTTGGTAAATCCCCTGAAAATCAGTTTCTCGTCAAGTTTTGTCATTTATCACAAAGGCACATTTAACTACTACTGTTCTGACCTCTAATCTTAGAAGAAGAGTTAAAATCAGTGAAAAGTATTTGACTCAAGCATCTCTACCAGAACAGATGAAAATCAGTTCTTATCACTTGGAAAAATAGAAACAAATCCCAACAATAATTCTTTCAAGGTCACATAGAGAAAGGAAGTAATCCCATGTCTGTTTAAACCTAGCATCTTATAAGAGGAATCTTTTAGCAAGTTTTCAAACTTGTATGCACACAAGTTTTATCTATACAATATTTCTTTCACTATTCCAAGCTCACGATCTGCATAAAAAGAACACAAAACAAGTGGCATACTTTCCCTAGGAGATGCATAAAGCAGCTCTCACATGGAGCAGCACATTGTTGCCACGTGGTCCCCAGCCATCACAACACATTACGACCACTTCTGGCACTGTAGCTCATCTCTGCATGATGTTTCCTCAAACCATATTGGTCTTAGCATGTACAGGAGGATGCCCATGTACCATTTGTGAAGATATCCTCTACTTGGAACCAGCTATGGGACCTGAGGCAGCAAAACACCCAAGTATTTGGTTAAGCTGCAGGAGAAAGCTTCTTATCTTCTTAGCCCCCTATTGCTGCAGCCACATGGCTGCTGTAAACTGCTAGTCCAAAGTGAGGTGGGAGTGCCTTTCTGAATTGTTGCTACACACTGCAGCATAGAGAAGTCTTAAGCTTCTTGGTTATAGTAAACATATTGATAGTCTATCATCAGTTACAATTATACTTAGAAGCCAAAAATCTTGCTCTTGCTAATGTTAACAGCCAAATGCCTATACAAAGGAAAACTTACTGACCTTTTTATTGCTTATCCGCATGCAAAAACACTACTTGTCACTAGAAACCTCAAAAATCACTCTTAGAATCTCACTTCAGATGCCTTATAAATGCAGATATTCCATACAAGCAGAAACAAACAGAGAAACTACACCAGAATGAGCCACCGAATTTCACAATTTCTTGTACAGCATTGAATGCACAACCAGAAACAGGAATACCTGAAAAAAAGCTAATAAAATAAGTGCCATTTCCTGTTCTTTAAAGTGGATGCTGCCTAACCATTCAGGTTTGGTTTTTCATAGGAGGCTGAAGCTAAATTACTGCGTATGACTGCAAACTGGAGCAACCTGTCCACAGATGCGTTATAGCACCACTATCAGTCATTCCTCACAAGCACACAGTTTAAAGAACGTCAGCCTGAAGTTCATTTACAGCAGATGTGCTACATATATCCTTATTCAGACAAGTCCACCACAATATGATTTGCTTTCTTGAAAAGGTGTTACCCAAATAAAACTGGGCTCTTTTGTTTGAAGTATGAATATATCCAGCTAACTTTAACATATTTTTTCCTATTATCATGCCTAGCTCACGCTCCCTTCTTTGGAATAACGAACTCAATTTTAAATTGAGATTACAGAAAAGAGAGCTAAGTACACCTTCCAAGAGGATCATCATCTGTCAGAATAACAATGGCTTTGAAGCATTTTTTTTGTGTTTGAGCACAGGTTTAATTATTTCCAAAAAAAAAAAAAAAAAATGTAGAAAGCAAATTCCTGATCAAAATATGGACCTGCTAGTATCATGTACTGCTGAAGTTTTTGATACCAAAGGCATAACCTTCATAATGGTATTTAATAATAAAATACCATTTAGAAGTGCAGTTACTTCCAATCTTAGTAGCAAGTAATTTGCATTAAAAGGAAGAGCCCTTAAATCCAAATTGTCACATTTTTCATGGTATCACTGACCTTTAAAGTACAGGACTTGGAAAAAAAAAAAATCATCTTTTGACAACAGAAGCTGAAGTCTGTGAGATGCTGGCATGTTAATACACAGGAAATTTTAGTAGCATGAGCAGAGAATGGACTATTAGGCTTTAAGAAGAGGATACCACTGAGCTTCCAATCACAAGCACCATTTCCTTCAGCTTTTTAACTTATCAGCAGAAAAATAGCATTTCACCAGCTAGACAGAATTTCTTTTTTAGGCAACAGCTTAGATTCAGATAGCCCTAAAGAAAAGCTATATAACATTTATGATGTGTGAAAAGTTCAGCAGATAAGATCCACTCAGAAAAGCAATATAGCACAGAAAATAATATTGATGTCAACTTTAGTTTCAGCTACTTTTAGGCTAGCAGCCTAAAATATAAACACACATAAGCTACAAATTTGACAGAAGAGCATTTCCAATTTTATCAACCAGCTCCATGTAACAGTACATTGATATTCAAAAATAATATTTTGTGTATAATATACTAATATTTCAGATGATCACAGGTTTGACACAGTGAAACAGAAAGTATCAGAAGTGGAATACTAAGGGTACAGCAGAAAAAGGTAATAAGAAAGTATAACATATATTCCACAGCAACTTCTGCTGCAATCCCATCGATTTAATCAACACTAGTATTTTCTATTTATATCTTGCATCAGTCCAGCTTTTGGTATCATTTACGTCATTGCACAATTTGCTTCTATTTTTAATCTTGTTACTAAGGGGAGTTTGCACCATTTAAATTATGCACATTACACTGCCAAATTTCCGTATGTTTTTCAGTCCCATACTGTTCTGAATACACTCCTGCTTACTGTTAATCCATCTTCCTTTCTGTGGATATGAATACTTACACCAATACACATCACTACACCTTCAACGACTGCATTAGACATGACAGCAAGACAAATGCTCACCCATACTGCAGCCATACCTTCATATTGCTTTGTAGAAATACTCCTAATCAACACAACAGCTAGTGCTGGGATCTAGAACGAGGGCGCCGATAAAATTATTTTGCATTCAGGTGCAATGTGAAATTCCCCTCTGAAGTTTTGCAACAAAGAGCTGTAAACAGGTCTTTCACACACTGACAAAGAACACTATCAATCTACATTTACTAAATGTAATTAAAATGATTAATGAGTGCTGGAGATTGCTTTTTTTGCAACTGTAACATTTACAGAGGCATGAAGAGGCAAAGGGCATGAACTTTGGTGTAATTTGGTACACTTGGTGCAATTAAGAGGAGTTTTGAGAGTGAATTGGTCCAGATACCTGCTACAGGATGAGAAATTGTCAGAACTCAGTCTTAGGTGTTAAATCACAATCCAGGATAAGCAGTATGTAGTAGGGCAACTCGACATCAATGAACAGTGAGAGGCAGTCATGCTAAAACATACTTCCTGTGAATTGTGTCTGCAAGCCACCATGTTTGTGCTGCTCTGTGAGCTGGAGTAAAGATACCACACAGCCCAGAAACACAGAGTGCACCTACAGACACTTTGCAATTCAGAGCCCATCCTATTTCCTTTCACATCCTAGAAGAGTCACTGCAAGGTCAGTTGCATCGTCAGTAGTAATGTGAACTGCACTTCATGATACAGGGAAAACACACTGGACATTTGGTTTCTGCATAGAAAATTATGAAAAAAGTGATACTTCTGAACTTGATAGTGGATAGCTATACTTTATTTACTGAGAGCGTACATACAAAGTGCACTGAGTAGAAAGTATAATTTAAAATGAATAGTACCTAGAATTTGATAAGAACCTGAACAACAAAAGAAACCTCAACATTACTGATGTACCCTAGTTGATGAAACAAATAGAAGTATAAACCTAAGAAAAAACTAGATTATGGACTAGCACTGAAAAGCAAACGATACGCAGCTCCTTTCACCCATACAACCATGAAAACGATTTCAGAAACCTATAATGATGGGCTTGCTAACTCATTGTGGTTACAAAGAACAGGTTGGAGAAGAATTTTTAAAATCCAGTAGAATTTCTAGAAATCACCTAAATTTCTATTCAACACATCCTCACATGAACCCTCCCAAAAAACATAAGTATACATGTACTTTTTCGGCAGTTAATCCTCATGATACCAACACTAAGTGAAGTTTCATATTTTACTGTGTTCCTCCCTTGTTGTTACCTATAAGCAGTACTTATCTCAGGTTAAGTCTATTTATGAAACACTGAAGAGTTGCTTTTGTTCTGAATGCTCATCAGAAGAGCTCAGATTCGTACATGTACGTATACAAAATCTCATATATGTCATTGCCCAAGAAGTTATGTTAAATAAAAAAAGGAGTCATCAGATTTAAGATGACATGTAATTAAAAAAAAATCACTGCAAAGGAAAAGAGAAAACTGAAATGTTTAAAGCTAAAAATGGAAATTCAAATTTGGTTCAGAATCACGTTTATGAACACCTTCTACCCTGAATATGGCTGAATTTTAAAAATGATGCAATAGGAAGAATAATTCACGTGCACTGCATACATCATTCACATTTTGTATTCATCAGGAACAGGCTTACACTACAGAACATTTACCTGACAGGTTCATGAGCAAACAGGCTTGAAAAAATAAACAAGAGTCTGGAAATTATCAGTGAGGAAACTATAGCACAGGACCCAGCTTCTAAACTATCCCACAGATTTCCTTTTTCTTAATAGAATAGTTTTGCCACATTTCAGAGGTGCAAAAACATCATCAATTTTTTCCTGATCACTTATCATAAGCAGTGCGTTCTGGTTTTGGATAGAAATCCAGTATGTTACTATGAAAATCATATCATCAACACTTGATACTGGAAGAAATTCTAAAAGAGAACAGCCGTAGTTTGCCTTATCGTAACCAAACTCTGGTTTGATTCTACTAAATAAAACACAAGTTGCTCATTGTTAGTTGCTCGGGTTGAAAATACATAGCTTTATTTAAGAATAAAGCTCATTCCATTTTTCAGAATTTTATTTGGATAGAAAACAAAAAAAATGGGATTTTTACTGTATGAAAGAAAGGCTTTATACAAATAGCCAGCGAGAACCACATACATGCTTACGTTTAGTAGATTCTTTGAATTAATAGACTGTTCACTATCAACAGCTTACAAATATTCCTTATTTAGCTTGCTATTTTGACATGATTGGAGATATGATATATACCTATTAGTGTACGTATACATAAAAATTCTTACCGAGATGACTTGGAAAAGAACTGGAAAAAGATGGTTTTCTTCCACAAGGCTGTAAAAATACAAAGATTTATTTTAGAAGAGAGGAAGTGAATACTTATTTAATATACTAAACACATAGGAGGAGAATAGTAGAATAAGAGTTGCCAAAATCTATGACCTCAAACCTCAGTCTTCGATTAGCTTCCAACAAAAATGAGCTCCCCTTTCAGCTATCAAATAGAAACAGCAACATAATGCTGCTTTGGAAATTACTTCTAGATCTGCTTCATTGATGCAATTCAAGTGAGTGGTACAGTAAGTAAATTAGTATTTTTAAAAGGCAAAAAATAATCAAAATTCAGAAATACAACACTGTACAGACTATGAAACAGTCACCGTGCATCATCAACTAATTTAAGAGATTCACAGCATACAAGGTGAAATTACAAACAAGCTGTGTGTTGTTATTTGAAGCATGCTACATTAACTAACTTCTTGGGTTTAACATATATTAATATACGACACACTTGCAATTACTTCCCTTCAAAGAATTCAGGAGCGGTTACCCAAAAGAATTTACTTCTGTTTTCCTGAATTTCAAAGTCTATTCAGAAGAAAGCAGAATATTCTCAAAAATAAATAAATAAAAATTCCAAAAGCTTTATGTCTGTGAATAAAGCAGATGCGTATCTCTGTCACAAGCAACATGATGACAACAGAATTATAGGAGGTCACTCTGAAAGTAACACTTCCTATTTATCTCCGTGGAAACTACAATAGATACAAAGAGTACAACAACACTATGAGCAAGTTCTCAGCTACAAAACACCATGTTTCAGTTCAGTCACCACCATTTCAGCTATGCATTTAAGCCACCAATGAATGAGAGCCTGCATGCCTCACTCATAGAGGTCTGTACCAGTGGAGATGAGCCTCAGTGGCTGTTGCCACTGCTGAAAGGCACCACCGCTGCCTCGCTGTGTTGTCATCTGCTGTTTGCTATCCAGAAATGTTCAGTAAGCATCAGTGAACGTCAATGGGGAACAGTGATTACTGTATAGAAGAATTCAATCACACCTCTGCTAAACGTGCACTTCCACAGCAGATGCTATTGAGTCAGACTCAAAGACTCATACAGGCAAAATGATCCATGACAAGTAGAAACTTCATAACATATCTCAAGATGCAGCCATATAATTTTAAAAGAAATGAGCAGGGATTATGTGGAAAGCAAACCACTTCATTCAGTTCACTGTGCCCTTCCACAACAAGCTAGGACTTTGAGATTCTGCCCGTTAGAAAACAAAATTGCTGGTTCTCAAAAAATTACTAGCAGACTTAGTTTTAAACCTTGCTATTTAAATAGGAAGTGAATTTCTGAAAAGTTTGTCAGTAAATGACAACAACTTCATTCCAGTAGTTGTTGAAACCACCATTCTTTAGCCCAATGTCCTAGGTAATAGCCAACAGTAGACTCAAATTACACTGATGCCAAAGGACATTAAAAAAAAAAAAACAAAAAACCAAACATTTGAATGTTAATGAAAAAGGAATTACCTTTGTCCCCTTTAAATAGACCAAAGTAGAAGAAAATAGCAAAAGGAATATTTGTGAAAGACCATGGATGATATCTACTAGTACATTAAAAAAAGTTGGTCTAAAGGTCTTGTCTCATTCAGAATTTGGTATAAAATGAATATAAATAAAGCTAATAACCTCATTGCTATCAGCTGGGAAAAAAAGAAAGGTGGAGCACGGCTGTCCCTAAATGTTAGAAAGTCTTCCTGACAAAAATAACCTCTCAGGTCCATTGGAAGCTTAAATTAGAGCAGAACTCAGATTAATTTATCCTTTTTTGGTGAACCCCACAGAATAAAAACCCACCACTGAAATGGAAAGGTTCAAAGTCATCTCACTGCCATACTTTCATGTCATGCCCTTCAGAAGCTGTCCAAAAACAAAGAATGATCTTACCATTGATTTTTAAGAAATATTATACCAAGACGCAACTCACAATAGTGTCTACCATGGAATACAACAGGGAGAAGATCTATTAGGGCTTCCAATTATTTCAGAGTCAATTTTCTTGAACAATGTTATTCTTCACTTCCAGTTCCTAACCCTTCTCAGTAACTCTAGTTTACATTTCAAATGACCCAGGGGGCAAGGAGGGAAAAAAGGATGAAAAGAGTGTGCAGGTAGAAAATTATCTTGGATGTCAAATAATCGGATTTTCTTCTTTTAATGCTTCACTTTTTGCAGTAGACAGAAACTGGAAATAAACACAATAATGAAGATCTCACTGTAAAATCAATGCATCACCATTATACGATGGTATTTTAAAGAACTTTCAAAAGTATATGATCAGTACTAAAACAGGAAAGGCTGACTGATACTCATAAGTATAACAAAACAAGATTTGAGAATTAAAGTAAAAGTACATCTTAACTGTAAGAAAAATGTTTGAAGTAGGATATTTCTTTCAAATATCTTAGCCACAGCTGTCAAAGTATGTGAGTTAATGGATAACACTTTTCAGGAAGTAGAACACTACAACCTGCACTGAAAGTACTGATCCACAGCAGTCTGGGGCTTTTTTATTGCATATTAGCAGTAAAATCATTGGCAGCTTTCAGTCACTGTGTGGTGGAAGAGCTTACTTTCAGTCCCAGCATAGGCTCAAAAAACCGCAGAACACAGATATTGGAAGGGCATCACTGCAATGCCAGTCAGTCATCCAGCACTCAGTTGGATTATGGAGGGAGAACAGAGTTTTATTTTCAATTCCTGATCAGTTTCCAGCTTCAAAATCCATACATCTATAGAAATGTCTTTCAATAGGTTTTCAACCCCGGCATACTGTCTGCTGCTGATTTCCCATTATGTTCTGTAATTTTGCCTCTGCCTAATTACAAGCAGCACAAAAATAACCTAACCAATAATATTAAAATAAGTCCCATTTTTAAAACATAATTTTTGAAATCATAAAAAAATGGTTCCCAGACAGGGAAACAGTAATTGTAATAAAGCAAGAAAGTTGTATTAAAATTTAAAAGAGCCTGAGTATTCAGCTTCATCTATTACAACCCTATAGCATGGTATAAAATAAGAAAACCAAGTCATAAGCAGTTTTGCTGAGTTCATGAGATCAAAATGAAAAGAAACGTGTGCTTAAGAACAATACAGACAGCAATAATCCCATGGAAAATAAATGCAAACCTTACTAAAACAAACAAAGAGTTTTGCCACCATTTTGTTTGAATGTTCATAAAATCTTCATAAGGTTATGAATTAAAGTGAATTTTGAGTGTGGTCAAGTGATAGGGTTTTTTTTAATAACTCTACTTATGTCCTGAATTCCTAAAGTTCAGGAATTACTCAAATGAAAAAATATAAATTACAACACCTTAGAAAGTGATTTTAAGGAGTTCTACAACTCATGAAATTCTTCAGCATAGGGATGCAATTCAATGATCACCACAAATTGAACTGCTGGAAGTTTAATACACCTTACTTTCTTCAAGAATCCCAAAATATTTTAGCAGAGCTTCTTTTGTTGTTTCATTTTGAAGATGAGTATTCCTTGAAGGTTCTGTCAGATTGTGATTGCATATTTTCTCAACTTCAAGATCTACAGCTAATAGACTATTAACATTTTACAAATAAATACAAGCAATGGCTATTTCAACATTAAGAGAAAGTTCACTTCCACAGTAGAAGACAAAAAAAAAACACTAATTTTGTTCAACAAGAATATAAGAAAAATTACTATTCTTGAGTTTAAAGAGTTTTTTGAAGGCAAAGAAGCAGAATGATACCCCTTTCTCAAGTTCCATGTTTCAACATTACATTGAAGAGAAAAATCATTGATTTTTAAAAACAATTTTCAGATTTTTCATTCAGATAACAAATATCCTGATGTTTTACAGAATTATGTCTTGTATAATAAATCAACGGCACGTCAAACAAGCTATTTCAACCATATGTAGATATTTATACACATTTCCAAAGCTTTTTTTTTTTTTAAAAAAAAAAAATTCTTTATACATTTATGCCCCTCAATTCTGAGATTTCAGCCCAAAATATATACAATTCCATAAACCTAAAATTAAAGTGTACAAAAAAATTTTAATTAGTTTGATACATGAAAAGAACCTCCTCAGACAATTTTGCAAGACCTTTTAGTCCTATTTGAAAAACACAATAGTACATTAAGCAATTATTCTCTTGCTTCTGGCCTTCTATAACTAGGCATTCATACCAGTAGACACAGTTGTTCAAATAAGGATAGCAAGACTGAATTATTCCACAGTATAAATAAAGCTAAACTCAAGGGAAAACTAAGTTCCTATATGGACCAAAATATTTATTATTTTTGTTCCTAAGAAATTACAAATGCAATATATAATAGTGCAACATATAATGCATTTATAACTTCTTAGGAATAAAAACAGGAATGAAGTTGAGAAAAATCTGTAAGCTCTAAATATAAATGCATTCCTCCCCTAAAATACTGAGTAAAAATTTCAATGCATTAAATAAGATAAAGTAGGTTTATGTCTTCAATGTAATTCTTTTGAGACTCCTTTCTCTTACATCTACTGCAGATCACAACATAGCAAGAAGCAAAGCAGCAGAAAAAGGACACTATATAGAGTTGTTTGGATTTGTTTTAAAATATGGTCAGTTGTAACTTTAAGACTTCTAACATACTTCCTATACACATGCACACAAAATTCTTTCTGAATTTGAAACAACAAGATTGACTGGGAGGAAATGGAAGAGAGTGGGTGACGTAAAAGCAGAGGTCATAATGCACACAGCAGAGATCACTTCTTCAGGCAGCTGAACAACATCGATTTCAAGCATTTTCAATTCCTACGAAATGCCATTCTAGTACAAAACATCGATGCAGGATGATTTAGCAAAAGAGATCAATATATTAGTTTAAGGATTAATAAATTAGTTCAGCAAAAGGAATCAATGGGTATTAGTCCTAAAACTTCCCATGTTTACTTCACTTGGTGTGCCAACAGCCTTTTTTCCCCCCTCACAACAATCCTGGTTCACGGAAGCACAGGAGTCATAACAGACTACTTTTGTCTTTGCATCCATCAGGTGCAAGTCTTCTTCCTCAGATTTCACATATATTGGTTTAGATTAGAGTGCACTAAGACAGAAAGTTGTGTGTCACGGCCTAACAGGCAACAGAAATTTGCCAAACTGGGGAAAAACAGCTGAAGGTAAGGCAACAGTCACTGTGATGAAGTTGAAGGAGAAATAGAAAGGAGGAAGAAGTACAGCCACCTCAGGTGCAACTGCACATGCCCAGAGGGACATTGGTATGTATTAACAAGGTTTTTGAAAATAATGAATATGTGTATTGATGTATTCATACATATATTTTAACTGTTTAAGCATAGAATTTGAAATCTGGGAGTGCAAGCTTGATTTGTTAAGTTGCCTACTAGGTATCATGAAGAATAATGGAATGCTACTTTCTAACACCACAAGGAGTTATAGAACTTTCCTCCCGGATTTTGGATGACAACATGAACAATGTCACCATCTCTAAAAAATAACTGAAGTTCAAAAGAGAGAAATACAAGAGAAGGCTGGCAAGATTTCCAAAAGAAAGATCTCTTTTTTCCACAAAAGCACTTATGCATTTCATAAGATTATAACAAGAGCAATTAAGGAATATGTGTAGGAGAAGAGTCATTCAAGTGAAGCCATCCATTCAACGTCAGGAGTAAAATCTGAATTGAAAAAGAATATCAACAATGCAGCTTCTCATTTTTGTAGAACCCACAGGTCTTGCACATGTGATTACTTTTAACTGTTCTTTCTATGCAGAGCCTCTAGGGAAGAGCCTAGTAAATACTATGGAAGTTACTAAAAATCCAGACACATTTTCTGTTGCTCAAAGAAAGGTAACACAAGTAAATCTATTTTCCACTGGAAGAAGATCCAGGTAAATACAAAGCCTAAATATATATATAAATATATATATATTTTTTTAATTAATACTCACTACATAGCTATAAAACAACCAGTAGGCATCCAACAAAATTTTAAGCAGGTAGCACACCACCACTCAATACTATGTTAACAAGGTCATCTTCCAGTTCTCTGAAGACTTCCTCCATTTTAAATAAAAAATAAAAATAAATGCAAGATAACTCCCATTTAAAATACATCATTTGTCTTTAAAAAAAGGTAGTAATAAAAAAAGGAAAATGTCGAGAAGACATTTGGGAAGAGTAGCACTTCTGTGCTGGATCTGCATGGGGATTTAGGTGCCCTCATGGTCCTAGAATTTCCAGTCATAAAAAAGAAAGGGAGACTGTGTGTTTAAAAACAGGTATCAGACTGATCTAGCCAATATCCTCCCATCCTCCAGGCTCAGAACTCAATATCCATTTAGGATTTACAGTCTCATGCATCAGTCAGCTATTCTTTTTTCATCCTAAAAAGAGTATTTTCAGTGTTGTTTTAATGGCTATCAAATGTCTTCCTTAGAATTGTAAGGGAGACCCAGGTTCCAATCTCTTCTTTAGCCTTAGCCTCCTTTCTTCAGAGAAATCTAGCTATCCAGTAGCCTGTGTTCTCCCCACAGTGGGTTACATTTCAACCTCTCTTTGTGATACTGCTCTACTGAAAAGGAATTAGAGTTTTATCAGACCACACAGAGGGAGAATGACTTTGTGACTTGATTTTTTTAGTTCATCATCTGACAAAATTATATACGTTTCACCAGCGATTCCAGATATAATTTAAATACAAAATAACTTTATATAAATTCTGCAAATAAAAAAAAAGCACTGAAATCTATTTTTGTAAAACTGGACTTTGCAGCAAGTGTACATAATTCATATTTTCCAATGGAGAAAAAAAATAAACACAGGTATTTTTCATCCATTCCTATAATAAATAAGCTTGGATGGGTTTAAACAGCAGTATTTTTGTTTGCAAGGAACACAATGCGATTTGCCTTAAATTGAGGTGTCAGTAGGAGAGGTTACAGAATAAATTAAAATTTACAGAGGCATCATAAGAATGAGAAAGCATTCACTCAAGTGTTGAAAAAGAACTGGAGAAGAAAACAGATAAACTGTGATAATGTATAGGTAGTTATGGACTTTTTTTTTCCCTTATCTAAAACTCCCTGCTTTCATTTAAAGAAAGATTTAAAAGGCAGAAAACATGACATCGAGTACTCTTTAGGGAAAAGCCAGAAATGAAGAAAACCCTGTGTGCTACAGACATTCTAAGCTGAACAAATGAGTAGAAACTACTTTAAAGAATAACAGTAGTAGGCAAGCACAAAGCAACTGGCAAGACATTCATTTTAAAGCAACAAAGCAAAAAAATCCACAACAGGTCTTTTAAGAAATCAGTCAGCATGTGTGCAAAGGAGAGCTAGTAGATGCAATGTTTGTAGTAGATGCAATGCAAAATTTGGACTTTCAAAATGTATTTTATAAAGCCCCCTACCAAAGGCTCTTAAAATATAGACAGGACTGCTCAGATTGCAAAAGGTACTGCTAAACTCAAAAGTATGCTAGATATTTATGAAGTAGTGTGCCCATCTTCTTCAGTGCAAGACCTTGATAGCATCGAATTAGGCAGCAAGCTCCAGATTAAACAAACACAAAGGAAAACCCTAACGAAAACAAATCTTTCTATGCTGCTGGTTACGCTATGGAACATTCATGAATGTTGTAAGTTATTTGTCAAGTATCTTTTTGGAGCCACGTAAATGAAATGACAGTAGCTATTATCTACAGAACATGTCTTTCCTAGGGCTTCTAGAAAGAACTCACAGGTGGCTGAAAGAGCCTGTAGAGAACACTGACACGTGCTTGCCTTTTTCCTTGCCTTCCATGTTTTAGATTTGCTTCATGCTGAACAGGGAGTTTGAGGTAGAACTGAATTTGCTGTAGCCTACAACTCCAATTCTACTATCTTAACCAGCCAACCCTTCCTCATTATTTACATATTTTTTAATTCTTATTTACATACCAAACATTTCCTATTGAAATAAAAAACTGGAAATGAATGGCATTTTCTCCCATTTAAAGCTTTATGTTAAAAGAGCAAATAGGTGAGCCTTACAGTATGACATCTTTGAACAGCTGACTTCACAATAATAACTTCAAAGAGTCACTTCACACTTTTAAAATGGAGAGTCAGCAATTGATCAGCAATACATAAAGAGGAAACAAAATTACAGGTATAAGGTTAATAGCTCATTTCTTTACTAAAGGAAAGCCCTAATAAAAGGCAACACTAAGGAGCTGTGTTTTACATTAAAGGTGGTGATTAGCATTGCAGTCAGTACATGACTACACTATGAGAACTCACTTGCAATAATGAACTCTGACCACTGGCTTTGATATGCATTACAGTGATGTGTGAGTTGACAGTGGAATTATTAGCTGATGCTCATTTCCAGAGTTTATTTCTGGGTCTTCCTGACTCAAGTTATTCAATAAAGCAGTGCATATAAAAATCTTAAAGTATAGAAATCACAGATATCACATGAATTCTTTGCTGTTTTGTATCAGTATTATTTATCTAACAAGAAAATAAGGTTTTCCATAGCCCATAGATGTTAAACTAATGCAATAAGGATCACGTCCAAAATCCACATAAATATGGACCAAAGTTTTAGTAAAACTGTCTTTCAATCTATCTACATTGTGATTTTCTCACTGATGTTGTACACTTCCAAAACATAATTCCCACTGTTCAGCTCAGGTAAGCCTACAGGGTCTAGTCCAACTATTATTAGAAATACTCCATATTATTCTATTCATATTCATTGCAGAAAACAAATTTGAAAGATCAAGCAATTTAGAATCAAATACATACTGGAAGGAGCCCCACTATCTCAATTTTTGTCTGATGAAATCTATGAGTTTCAGCTCTCAGACACATTCACATCTTCAAATATCCTGAGTTTTCAACTACAGCCAAGTCAAGTATCATCATAAGAGAACATGCAGAAAAATAAGTAGTTTTATCTTAGCACATAGTAAAGTTATGCCTTCTAACTTCACCTGTGAGACAGTCAAGTTAACAATCATGACCCAGCATAAGCTTCCTGAGATAGTTCATTTAAAAGAACAACTTTCTAAATTAGGTAAGAATTTAAAAGCAAATATTAGGTTAGGTAAGAATTTAAGAGTGAAAACATGCCATACTAATAGAAGCTGAGAAATTCTCATCAACACTTATTACTAGGACAATTCTAGCAATCTGATCAGTGCAGAACACAACAAAGTGACTGCAGGATTCAAAGCAGGAACAAAAACCTCAAGCCAAAGAAAAAAACACCAACTTTTTATCAGTACATATAATGTATATGGTAAGTTGACAGACACAGAAAAGACAAGATATCTAATGACAGCAACCTCTTTGAATCAGATCTTATACTGTTGAAGACGTTTGCTCCTACGGTGAAGAGTTCAATTCCTTATCCAAGTAAAATATACCAGAAGTAACACACAAAGGGAAAAGAAAATCTAATGGAAATTTTTAGTAATTTAGATAAGAAACATCCATGATTTAAGCTACTTGTCCCCTTAATTTCAGCAATTTCTTTTAAAAATCATCCATTTTAAAATAGCTAAAAGCAAACTCCACAATTAACATATTGGCCTTGAAGTCCACATTTAACATAAAATATTAAAATAACATTTTAATATTTTTAACATAATATTTAACATAAAATATTTAAAATTACCGAAAAGACAAGGCAATAGGATTTTAGAAGAGCTGTAACAATACTATCAACAATCCTTAAGGCCAGACTAGTAGCCTTAATACAAGCATAAAATATGCAATTATATGGGAACTGCTGCATCACAGCCTGAACCACTGATTGACCACCTGAGGCGAGCACTAAGTCAGCCATGGAGCACAGGTGAAGGCAATTCAGCTGTGTGACCAGAAGGGGTGGAGCCTGGCTGCACCTCTCCTAGACCCCATTTAAGGGCTGACTGCCAGTGGGGAAGGATCTTTGGGGGAAGATCCCTCCTTTGGAGTATTCCAGTAAGCCCAGGACAAGTGTAAGCCCCTTATCTATTATTTTTGCTGTAATAACCTACTTAGCCAAGCTCTCTTATTTATTTCTTAATTATAACACATCATTAATTATACAGCAATCAAAGGACAAATTCCATTTAAAACTCATCCTTCCACTATGTGGCATTTTCTTACTAAACAAATACTAAGTATTTATAAAACTGCTGTTGCATGGTATAAAAGGTATACAAGCAAAACACTAGATTCATGAATGAGTATAAATAACCCTTGAGAAGAAAAATGAACAACAACAAAACATTCACTTCCCATAAAACAGGGTTTTGTATCTTTGGATGTTCATATATTCAAAAACTAAAGGCCCTTATTGAAACATATTAAAGGTCATGGTTTTTTTTGTTATTTTAGCTGGGTTTTGTGTGATTTTACAGCTACCACCTCACGTGTGCTGGAACTTACCTTTGTGAGAGATATAATTCTGCAGAACATTAGTGGGATATAGCTAGAACTCCATTGCTAAATTAAAAAGCAATAGAGTGGAATGGCTCCTGTACTACACAATGTTAAAAATAACCCTAAAAGTGGAGCAATAACAAATATTACAAGGTATTTTTTGTATTCTTACAAATGTTAAATACTGAAGACATTTAAAATATACTTAGTATGCAACAGTATATCATCACAAGCTTAAGACATTAAAATACAATACTTGAATATTTGTGCTGTTGTTATACTGAAGTGTTCAAAAATGCTCAAAAGATGATTTGAAGCTTTTCCACTGGGACTGTTACAAGTCTGTTGACTTACCGTGTCAGCTATGAACAAATGAGACTAACATTGTATTTTAACATTTGAGGAGATGCACTCCAAATTCCTCAAATGTTCATGTCTCTATTGGGAAACACAAAGGAAAATGAGAATGATGGAAAAAAGAAAAGAGATAAACATGAGGAGCAAGCAAGAAATACACTAAGATTAAAGAAGAGAGAGGGAGGAAAAAAAAATGAATTAGCTTAGCTACTTTATGGCACAAACAAATACAATAATCCTCACCCTCATCCCAATTCACTCTTATTTTGAAATAAGGTAACTTGTTGCACCTAAAAATAGCTATTAAGTGCTAATTTAACTTTTCATCATTTTTCAGCAATCTTTTTTACTACTACCATTTCTTTCCCCCCATTAAATGAAGTCAAAGGAAAAAGCTTTCATTGTAGAAAGACATGGATGAAGTATGAAGCTGGAAAAAACAGACTTGATAAGAAGTGATCCTTCATCACTATCAACAGTACTAAAATATAGTATCTTTCCTCACAGAGACATTTAACCTCAAAAGATTTGTGTCCACTTTTACTCATAAATTACCCATTACAATAGTCGCAGATTCTTTCCACATACCTACTGAAAGGCAAAAGAGAGCAAATGTTCACTGAGCTACACATGTACCCACTTTTTAGCCACCAAACCAACATAGAATCAGTTGTCACCTAGTGTTCATTACAGCATGTGCACGCTTCCAGCTTTCTTTGGTAGAATTTTGTGGAAACATGAATATATGATGCATTTTTGTCACAGGTTTGATGTATGGGCTAATTTCAGAGAAGCCAAAGAATCCAGAAAACAACAGATGAGAGAACAGCAGAAACTCTGCTCACTCAGAAATCGAGCAAAACAAATTATTCAGTGGAAGTTGGCTAGTAAGACACACAAGAATGATTACTGATGTGTTACTACTTGGATAATAGCTGATCCTTAGATAACAGTACCAAATACAGTAGTAGCTAAAATTATTAGTAGTTCACTGGATACCCACAGTTATCTTTAATAATACCAAGAAAAGAACTTTTCCTGGCTGCTACACCTTGATGAGCATGCATCCATTGACTACCTATATTAAGTATAATGGCAGGCACACAGAGCTCTCAAAGAGTATTCATTAGACAGAGGAAGAATGCTATTATCACATCCAGCATTCTGCCAACAGAAATATTTTATTGTAAAATAATTAGAATATCTGTAGGTTAATACTAAAAATAGAAAGCTTTATTATTTGTGTTAAGCATAAAAGCTTGCAGCAGCATAATCAGACTGCATACGATAAAAACAGAATTAAATACTACCTTCTCTGTAGTCAAGCTTTTTAAAATCTCAAGCAACTCAATTTCCTAGTTGATTTTTAGTCTACTCAGTACACTAAAAGCACCAAAATAATACCATAAAAGACCAAAAATGATGTCCTCATCTTTTGCAATAAAAGTAGTGGGAGAACAATTAAAATTCTTTTTTGTATGCTTTTCTTGTTTTTTAATGTTGTATTCATTTTAATCAATCAAGACAAGACTTCTAAACTGTAACACTATCTGACACCATGAGATCAGTGAATGCAAAAAGAACCCAATTTTCTGGGTTGAAAAAATCAGAGAAAATGAATAGCTGTGTGTTCCATCACAGCCTAAACAATGAACAACAGGTAGGAGACACTAAGATGTCTTGAAACATACTGAGTGTGCCTATACCAAATGTCTCACAGTATTATCTGAGATATTCAGGAACTTAAAGAGGATAGTGTATTTTCAGAGGAACTAAATATCTTTTAAGTTACTTAAAAGGTATTAAAGTTACTGTTTAAAATGTTTTTTAACAAGTTAAGATTTCTATGATTTTAATACAGATTTAGCATATGAAATATTAAAGACAATCAGACATATAATAGTAGCTCAAAAGCCATAAGGTTATGTTCTATCTCAAATTTCCTATACATTTTCTACATCTCCTCAGTGTCAATCAACAGAGTAATAACAGTGAGATTTATGTTACTGTTAAGCCCTAATTGAATGAACTACACTGAAACAAATAAGTCAGAACAGCAAAGAGTAGATAATTATACCACCTCACAGAAGAAGGGCTGTGTTCAGTCAGGGCCACCAACAGCTTCAGAGCATACAGTGGTACTGGGTCTGGAGTCATCAGGATATGCTCATACCTAAAGGGGGAAAGTGAAGCAACATTTTAAAAACACAGAGCTGTGTGTTAATAAGTTTATTACAAATACAACAATTTCACATTTCAAATTTCATAATAGCCACAGTAGAAAAACAATGCTGTTAGAAAGCTCATAAAACAATAAAAAAGACCAACTTAGAAGCAGGATTTAAAAACAGCTTCAGATTAACTTTTAAAACAGCATTAATAAAAGAACTAACGGGTTTTTCCATATGGAGATAACCAAGCCTCACAGTATTAGCCAGAAGGACCATCAATCAACACACACATGATTAATAGCTACTTTTTGCTTAAATATTTATTTTTTTCTCCAATATTTTACTTGAGGAATATTTGCATTGAGCTCTGTATTTTATTTCAAATTTAATTCAATAATGTTTTAACTATAGCATACTTGCATTACCCAAGTGACAAGGAACAGAACAACACAAAAATAACATTTACCAAGAGCCACAGTATTCAAGATAATACTACAAGATAAACACCTATGAAACATTTCAAAATATCATCTCCTGGATACCTTGGTGTAATGCTATAACATAATGGAAAACACAGCAATAACAGCAGGGAAGCAAAGTCCTCAGCTGCAGCAAATGAGGACAAGCTCAAATGCAGCAGCCATTAACACAGAACCAAAGGAAAAAAAGCTGCTTACCTTAGGAAGGCCTCAGCTAAGCAGGGGTCTCCAGCAAGATACCCTCACCTCCACTGCCAGCCCTTAAATGAGTTCTGGGAAGGGGTGGATCCTGGCTCCTGCCCTTCCAATCACTCAGGTTCGTTACTTGCACCTGAGCTCCCCTGGTTTGGCCCGGCCTTCCCACCAGGTGGTCAATCAAGGTCCAGGCTGTGACCTCAGCATTTCCACTACACTTGGTAAAGAAAAAGGAAAACAGGCTGCTGATAAACAAAATGGACCTTGCTGTTGTTGCTCGTTTTCCAGTAATGCTCATTCAATAAACAGGATTGTATTTATCTTTTTAAAATCATAGTGTATCTGGAGGGCAAGAGGATGATGATGGAAGAGAGAGAGATGTCAGCTTAAAGGAGACAGATGCAACCATATCAAAACTTGTAATCTGATTATAAGCAGAGCTACTCTAAACATGTGGAAGTTAACAGAAGAGAAAGCACAGATGTGTTGATTTGTAAGAGCTAAACATGAAGAATTAATCAATAAATCATGATTTGTAAGAAGATACGGTAGTTCATCATATTTGTGCACCAAAATGCTTCCCTAACGTTTTTCCTTTCTTGAGTTCTGGTGAAGGAGGGAGGAGGAGGTGTAAAAATCAAGGAAACTGATGAGAAACGTGCTTCACATGTTGAAATTCCTCATCATGACTAAACGAGGAACCTGCATCACCTGTCACCAAGCTGGCACGTACTTTCTATGGTATGCCAGCTCTTCCATGGAACAGAGGTTCCCCCTTTGCACCTCAGCATTCTGATCTGCACAGGAAAGAAATCTAGAAGGCTACAATGAGATGCAGTACAGGGTCGAGCACTCCAATTCCACACTCTTGATGCAGCCTGTGGGATTTCATTCAGAAGAGACAAATATTCCCACACAAGCACACAGCCTATAAGCAGTGCATCACAGCTTCTCTGTATTAGCCTAAATGTGCTGCCATAGACTTGTAAAGCACTCACATGCTGGAGAACCTATGTTACAGGTCAATGACTAGACAATGTTAGCTTCATGTTTCTGGCAACCAGAATTTCTCCTTTACAAACAAAAGATTTCAGCTACTGAAGGAAAACTGTTTCTCACTGGTAATTAAAGATTCCCTTTCCTCATAAAAGGAGAAAATACCATGATGCATTAGTAAACACTGATGCTGGAACGTTGCACACATGCAGTACGTATTCCTACCAAGCATGAAGGAACTATCTGTTTGTTTTGGTTTTTTTTGCAGGATCTACAACAAAATGTTCTGAGATAAGCAAAGGTGCTACATAGTGACTTGGGAATCAGAAGTCTTCAGTTCACTTAGTAAGATGAAGATTTAGCACTCAAAAATGTTAATTCTTAACAGTAATAATGCATCAGGCATACTAGCTTGAAACTCTGACATTACTTGTTTTATACAAACATGTATGTTTATATAAATACACTTGTTTTTCTTATGCCAATATCTTCTCTAAATTGAGTCCACTTAAAACTCTTTAAAGCCTTCTGTGTATTCCATCTGAGAGAGATTATTACTATTCTGCACTTAGCAGCATAATTCCTTGGAGTTCAAAAAAGGAGTCTTATTTAATTCCCTCTTACATCAAACTCTGTTTTTTCCCCAAAGATAATTAGAAAAAAATACAGAAGGAGCAGTGATCTAACAAACCAAACACCACCTGAGAAAGCACAGATTACTAAAGTGAATTTCTTAGCAATTAATGTAAACACATTTCCTGAGTAAAGGTCATCATCAACTATGAATACGCGAATCTGCCATGAAAGGGAAATGTTCTGTGCATAAAGACTTCATTAAATGAATGAGTTCACCCAGTGGTTTTCCAGCCCCTTCAAAATGCAAACTCACTGAGTAACAGCAGTTTCAAAGAGCATTTTATAATGGTCCTCCTAGCAACATGACCACAAAGAGTTTAGTCAGTCTTCACCACTAGTGACAAGCGGACCTAAGGGTTGTAAAATATGGATTCTCTTCAGCTCTTAAAAAACTAAACATTTTATCTACACATTATCTCAAATGTCCAGTATTTTCCACTTGCAGAATTGGCTTGACAGTCTGCTTGGAACAAGATACATAATCTTTGACATGAAAGAAAACCTTTTTTTTTTTTTAATAAACACATTCTTCTCCTGTCATTGGCTCAAATTAACTATGTTGAATAAGTAGGAAAATTAATAATTAAATGAGAAAAAGATGGCATTTGAATTTCTGATTTAAAAAAAAAATATGGATCAGAAATAGAAAATAAATGAGGACATTCTTTTTATAGAAGAAAGTTTCATTTTGGTTAAGGGATGCTCAGGAAAACGACTGCTCAGTGAGGTGAGATGAAATGACAGTTTCACTTGAACAAAATCCTATGAGCAAGTTAATCTTTTGATCTTCAAATGTACAAATATTCAGTGCAAGAACCATCTTACTGATTGTGCAGAGATGTGAAAAAAGTAGTAATCGCTTTTTTGTCCTGCATTTATCTCAAAAAGATTACAATTTATATTCATGCAGAGTGACCAAAATTCTACTCCGTGGGTCACTTTTACATTTAAACAAATTGCACTGTTAAGCTTAGATGCTCCTCAATGGCTCTCAGTTATTAAAAAGCAGGATTCCAGAGTGCCCAGGTACAGCCATTGCATTCCTCCTCTCATGTTCTGATTGCCCTCCAGCTGAGTCACATCCTGTCACATCCTTTGTCCGAGAACAGAAAAGCTAAAAACCTTCAGCAAACACCACTTCAGTCTCCAAACACAGGCCAGCACTCTCTCTTTACCTTCTATCCCAGAGTCTTCCTGCAACTCTTACTTCTTGGGGTAGAGATTTATGTTATATCTTTAAGCATAAGTCTGAATCTAATCTTAGACCTCCCTCTGTTGTTTGGAGCCAGTGCCCTTTGCATTCAGATTCTTTTGAGAACTGTAGATACCATACAAGAATTCATTCCTACCTCCCATAAATATTTTGTGATCCATACCTAAAACATTATTGAACAAAACTTATCTTTAGTATCTTCTTGACATTCAAAGCAGTTGATTTGATCTTCTCTTGGTCTCCTTTTCTAATATCTCTCAAAACAGTTTTGAGACTTTCAAATCAAAATTGAGTTTTCCATTAGTCTTTCAATGCTTTTTGTTCCATGTGTGCTTTCTTGCACTGATTACCTGCTCCCCAAAGCTGAATGCATTTACTGAGCATTAGCTCAACCTACATGTTCAAGTAATGTATTGTACACAACAGTAGTTGATTCTTTCTGAATTATATATTCTTTTACTGTGCTCCTAAACTGGGGTAAAATTTGTTTATAACTAGTTCCAATATATTTAAATTATCATAACCTTAAATATTTTTAAGATAATCTCTAAATGCTTTTCAAATACAAGTATCATCATCTCCACTGGTGAAATAAAGGAACTGATTCAGGAAATATTTAAAACAAGCCTGGAACCAAGATTCTGAGCTACTGCAAGACCCTTTTTACACATCTACAATACATATCCATAGATATTTCACAGCTGTTTTCTCCAAAGTACAACTGCATTTAGTTTCAGACTGGAAAGGTCTGCCACCCAATAGAGCTAATGAGCAGAAGAAACTGCAGTACATTGCTTGTTTTCTTTCTAGTTCGCAGCTGGGACAACCCCTCCCTCAGTTCAGTGAGAAAACATTTTATAAGATGGGCACATCTTCAAAGGGCAAGTTTCAAAGCAGACAGAAGCTGGTCTTGCTTGACTCAGACTCTTCCCAATCTGAAGAAAATTATGTCAGCTTTTAATAATGCATAAAACTCTATTCTTTAATAATATTTCTACTTTCAATTTTAACCCATATTAATAAATCCCATGTTTTCAAGTGAAGAAATAGTGTGAAAAAGGTGTGAAAATAAACTTCTCTATACATCTGTAACTTCCTTCCCATTCTCTCTCACAAAGGAAATACTACACATCCTGCATGTACTAAACTTTAATCCTCAGACTGTAAGAATGTGAGCCAATTAGCAAGAGACAGCCTCATTTATATGGAAGACACTAAGTTTCTGATCATAATCCAGCATCCATTCCTCTGCCCTTCTACCACTTACTTAATATAAGGGTGGGGAACAATTTCCTCATTTAAGGCAGTGAAGTATTGACAGCTACTAACTTCTGAGGACCACACATTAAAATACACTGTAACATTATCCTGGAATAGCGTGAAAGATAACTGAAGGCTCATCTTTACTGTACTCATCCTATGTCTGTGTTTTCTCTCCCTCTACTGAGATGTTATATGTATACACAAGAATAACATACAGAGCTCTCTTTATGCTCACCTGCAAGTCATTTTGAAATGACAGCCCCCATTTTACCGCATGCCATATAATTCAAGTTCCAGGTCACAGCTGGCCCACAGGCTGTAGTTTCATAGACTGGGGTAGGGTTTTATTCCTGCTTGGGGCAGCAGGAAGGGCAGCAATTTAGAGGCAATAAACTTTGAGTGAATCATGGAGGACTAATCCATCATGTTCTTTTCCCGTTTCCAAAGCTATAAGCCATTCCATATGATCTCTCAACATCTTCCAGGAGGGCACAGTATCCAAAGTACAATTGAATTATTCCAATTTCATCAGTTGAACAAGGAGAATATATTTAAATCGCAGCTAGGGAAACTTGCTTCACTACAAGAGTAGCCAGAGGCACAGTATCACCAAGATGCAAAAATGAGTGTCAGACAGAAACCGTGTTTGTGTTACATACAACCAAGTACTGAATAAACCTAGGAGAGAGATGTTTCTGGGCAGAGAACTCTGACAGTAGTTAAAAGCCATTCCTTTTTTTTCATTTTGCCACTTAAACATGAAACTGGCATTTAAAACAAATATGCTGTCAAAATGGATTGAATATCAAGTTTTCTCCCACTGAAACAGCAATGTTGTACTTACTGAGGCAGCAATGAATCTCTAATGAGAGACAGAAGCTTCCTGTTTGAGTCGAGGCTCTCCTCTTTCTCCTCAGCCATAACCTTGTGGTTTAAGAGTAGTGATGTGGTTTCTGAGAGCAACCGCAAACTGAAGAGACTCCATTCCACTTGAAAATAAAGGTGCCAAGAATGTGACCACACTGAAGTTTAATTAAAACAAAATGTGGAATTCATGCAAACTGTAGATGACGTGGCTATATACTTACCATTCTGACTGTGGACCAAAGAAACTAGTGGTGGGAGGATGCAGCCTTCAACCTAAAAGAGAGAATTAAAAAAAAATCTGGCTTAGATTATTCACAGGGGAAAAAAAAAGAATAAAAGAGATGTATCTGTATTCATTCCACTGTCAGAGTCCTTAATCAAAGAGGTGAGTAATCATAGAAATTCATCCATAATCACACTTACAAAGCCACAAAGTAATTTTATCCCTGGTTTGTAAAGTTGCAGACAGTAAAGTACTTACACAGAAAAAAAAAACTGTGAGTTTGTTAGAATTTACTGAGAGTGAATTTTAATTTATAATATCAGATTCAGTGCAGATGTAAAAGAAAGTAACCAAAAAGAGCATGGGCGCATCTACTAGTCCCAGTGTTTTAATCCATAAGCTAGAAATCAAGTAGAACAAAGAAGAAATATGAAGCAGGGCCAGTGGCGCAATGGATAACGCGTCTGACTACGGATCAGAAGATTCTAGGTTCGACTCCTGGCTGGCTCGGCTGCTCCTTTTGCCCAGAGATGTGGTCATGGAAGCCCCATCTGCCGAGACACTCAGAGCGACCTGTCCCTGTTGTCCCTGCTGTGGGCGTCCCTGTTCTCACTGCAGGGGACTTGGACTGCGCGACCCCTAAGTGCCTCCTTCACCTCCAATGATTCTGTGACCTTAAGGAACATCCCTCTTAGAGAAACCTGTACACAGCTAAAATGTATCAGGAAAGACTTACTAGCTCTAATGCAATATAGTCAACCTTAGTAGAAAGTCTTGAGAAAGCTTTAACTTCTTCATTTCAGGTAATATACAGATTTTCATTAAAATTTAAGTTTACAGAGTCAAGATTTGAACTACGGAGGAAAAAAAAAACCTCAGTAAATTCTTTGCTAATCGTGAGTTAATCTGAATTACAGATTAATCATGTGTCATAGTCAGCTTAGTTACATTTGAAATCAGATCAGTTTTATATATTTAAAAATAAATAAACAGAGTACTTATGTATTTTATCTAATACGATACAGCACTAAGTCATCAGTGAAATAACATTTACACTAGAGAGGCTTTAGAGATTTCAATATGGAGGAGAAGCAAAACATTAAATAACTGTGTGAAAAATTGGAATGACCTATTTCCATATGACTACAATGTCAAGACATTTACTGTGATAACTTAGACCCAATCCTTTGTCTAGTATAGCCTTCAGATCAAATAAAAAGCCACAATCTGAAGAAAACTGTTTTTCCTACTTCTGGGGGCCTGAAGTAGAATTCAAAAGCAAAAGAAAAGAAATATTATGGAAAATACTGCTCATTAATTCTGTTAATTCCAGACAGAGATCATTTGAAGGGACAGGTCCTAAATTCTCGAGGGTAGCCAGTCTCCATTGCTTTGCAGAATTAAGAGGTTTAGAATCAAAATACAGATCATCCCTTGCTGCTTGTTAATGATCAGTTCAGATCTTCAATTGATATTGGTTTGGAAAGGTAAGCATCATGGATACACAGCTGACCTTTGGAATTATCGATATACATGAAATTACTAGATAGGCTTTTACTACACCACAAATAGGATTTGGTGCAATGTATAGCTTATAATTCCCTATACGTTTTGATTTATTGATTAACCTCTAGAAGATACAACTCTAGAGTTATGCAGCTACTATAAAGAAAAAGCCAGAGAAGATTAAAACATAATGAAGAGGGGTTACTAAATGAAACAAGACTCCAGTCAGCAGTAGCTAGAGCCACTCTAGTTAATTATTTCCTTGTTAGTTGGTGGTCTCTGGTAAATGAATGCCCAGTTTTAAAGGATTCATTTAGTCTTTGGCTTTTTTTCACTTCTGAAAAAACTACCAAAAGGTGCCTTTGTTACATACTTTCAATAAAAGAGGTAAAGGTCTCTGCTTGAGGTATGGCAATCAATCTTCACTTGCAAGCACAGATAGCCTTAATATCCATATAGGTAATGATGTAGCATAGATGTAGCATAGATGCTTTTGTAAACATTATCATTTTGAAATATTTCCCAGTCCTTTCAGTCAATAGGTAATATGATAAAAAATAAAACTTCATTGTGCTCTAGCAGATCCATTTGTGCAGGTTTCTAAACTGTTTTGCAAGTGGTAATTTATCATTTATATAACAAACCTGTGAGGCAAAAAATGTATGCACTTCAGGTCATTTAACCCAAAAATCTGTTCAGTCTACTGCAAAGTTTCTCAAATGGTTAATTTAAGTAGTAAACCAGAGAAGAAAAGTGAAAGAGCATCTCTAATTTTTCTGAAGCAACATACAAATGCGGAATATCCAAAATCATTTAGCAGCAGCATGAACTCAGAATTACACCGATTAAGATGGCAGCACACAGCAGTATGATACAACTTGAATTTTGATAAACTTTCATTTTCATACAGTATTAGCAGTAGTCTTTCTACATAGACCACAGACTCACAGAGTGGAAGGGGTTGGAAGGGACCTCTGGAGATCATCTTCTAGTCCAACATCCTGCTAATGCAGGTTCCCTACAGAAGGTCTCACAGGAAAACGTTCAGGCAGGTTTTGAATACTTCCAGAGAAGGAGACTCCACAGCCTCTTTGGGCAGCCTTTTCTCTGTTACCCTCACAGTAAAGAAGTTATTACTTGTGTTCATGTGGAACTTCCTGCTTTCCAGTTTGTGTCCACTGCTGCTTTCCTGTCACTCTTGACACCTGCCCTTCAGATATTTGTAAGAGTTGAGAAAAGATGCCCTCTCAGTCTTCTCCAGGCTGAACAGCCCCACATCTCTCAGCCTTTCCTCAAAAGGGAGATAGATGCTCCAGCCTCTTCATCATCTCTGAGCCCATAACTGGACTGTCTCCAGAAATTCCCCGTCTTTCTTGAACTGAGGAGCCCAGAATTGGATGTGACCTCACTGGGCTAGAGTGGAGGGGTAGGATCACCTCCTTCAACCTAATGTAGTAAAGCCGTTTTGTTTTCCAAGATAAACATATTGTAACTGTCATTGTAAAGAACACGCTTTAGGTCTTAAATAATTTTAGTAGCTTTTTCTGACCTTTTCATAACACAAAGCCCATTTTTGGCAAATAAACAGTTCCGACTGGCATTCTCCACAGCAGGTGCTCATAGCAATCAGTTTGCTGCAGGGGCACTATTTCTGTGGAAAATTATTTTGTGACGCAGCAGCACACCAGAATGTACATGGTGAAGGGACTATTAAATTGTATGCTAACATCCAGTTCAGCTTTATACTTCCTAACTCTGCAGCCCCTCTCTATTCTTCATGCCATTCAGGTCACTGAATCTGCTGTGGGTTTTTTGTTCTTTTTTTTTTAACTAGAGTGCACACAAATTTGAAAACAAGATATGAATGTCAGCTGGAGTGTAAAAAAGAAAAACATAACAATATTGTATCCAGTACTTTAAAATAATTTTAATTAATGAATCAGCAAATTGCATGAGTTTCTGGAAGCTTTGTATAAGAAGCATGCGATTACTCTTTTGGTACTCTCACAGAGATTCAAACAAATACTGATGTAATGATTCATTTTTTCTTGTTTTAAATGGCTGCTGAAGTATTTGGAGTCAAATCTCCATGTAAGTGAAGGTATTCAGACATTTTTCTAACTTCCTAAGCTGAAGCTGTATCAGTGTTTTTGCACTTAATACAGCTTACTAACCTTGTCCAATCCTATCTAAATTGTATTCATACTGCTAGCACGTGCAATACCTACAAGCACAGAATTCCATATGACAACTGTGCCTTACAAAAAGACTCTTCTTTATTTTAAAACATCTGCCTCGTTACCTAACTTGATACCCACTAGAAAATCATGAGCAGTTATTTTTAATTTGTCTTTCTCATTCTGTTCATTATTTTATATACTCCTTCTTCCACTTACAAGCTACAAGCTGAAGTTCTTATCTATTCAATTCTGCCCTGCATCACCAAGATGTACTTTTTCTTGTTCCCTTTGAGAATAATTGACCACAGCTGTATTCAACATCCAGGATCTGAAGGCACTGTGGACTTGCCCTAGCACAGTGATGTTTTCTGCTTTTCTCTCTGGTCTTTTGCCAATCATTTCTCATAATCTAGCTACCTTTCTGATTATGGCTGAGCATTAAGTCACTGTTCGCACAGAAAAAACTATGCTCAAAAATAGACAGAATAGTTACACGTAGTTTAGAGCCTGACATTATGTATGCATAATTGGAATGATTTTCCTTAAATGCATTGCTTGACATTTATCAGTATTGAATTGCATGTCATTATGTTATCCTTCCAGTCAGTATCTTGAAAACCTTTTGCAGCTCTTCTGTCAGTTTTGGTTTTCACTACTGCAAATAATGTAGCAATATCAGGCAGCTCCCTCACCTCACAACTCATGCCTTTCTCTTTATTACTTATAAATAGCACATGCTACAACACAGATCCCTGTAAAGCATTTTCCTTCACATACCTAAATTTTTAACAGTGATCTCTATTCTCTACTTAGTAAATTTTAACTATCTAAAAATAACTGATGAGTCAGAAGATAAGAGGGAAGGTTCAGTGGTGGATTTTAAGACTCTTTGGTGCACGAGTGTTAAAAACTTTTTGGAAATCCAAGTTCAATATCCAAAATCACAACACCATCTTAATGCAGATTCCTGCAAGAAAAACTCTACTAGCAAGGTCTGAGCACCCAGCAGAAGCTGTGCTCACTCTTCCACATTTTCATCAACCTCACAAATCAGATCTTGACACAATTTTATGATTTCTATTGTTGATATTCCACATTACAACATCATGTAATGCACGGGAAGTTGAAGAGTTAATGTTTCAGTTCCGTGGGTTGTCAGTATTTCTGGGTACCTGGTTCTCAGAAGAGAAGAAGAACTACATCTCCCAAAAGACTTCATTGTTCTGCAGTCATTTTCTGAGCAGTTTTACCTTTCCTTCTGAACAGAAGTCATGAGATTGCCCCTTTCTTTTACAGCTCATCTCTGCGATATGGGTTCCCTCGCCATCTCACCCTCGGCATTAGCGTAAGGCCTTTGGTTTTGGACATTCTCTTTCATTTATTTGATTGACCAGCTTTGATTCCAATCAAATTGTATTACACTGTTATCTTGCATTTCAGTATCATATTCAGTAATTTAGTTTTCTCTCTTAGCTCGTTGCAGCTATTTTGTTTTCAGGCCAATCTTCCTGAGTTCTCTTATCCCCCTTCCCCTATCTTGGGGCATGGGTCCGTGGGTCCCCTCACCCCATTTAATCAGGGAATCAGGCTGAACTGGCCCCAAATCACTTACAGATCTGTAGGAAGCAAAGTACAACTTTAACAGAAATTCTTCTGCAAAGTCTCTGTATTTCTTTGTTTCTGAAAAGAGAAAGAGAGGCAAGCCATAGTTTCAGAGTAATTAAATATTTGACCATTCCTGTGAGAAGGTTTGGAAGAGAAAACTGTGATTGCACTCTTTTTGTCTCCACTGTTCAGACCACTTGTGTTAGACACACATGACCTGCATACCAAATAAATGTTCTTACTTTGTTAGTGACAAAGAAACATCACCTTGGCTTTTACTCAGCCTCACCAAATGAAGTCCAAGCCCCACAGATATCCAGAAAAGAGCAATTAAACTCTACAAGAGCCTGCAGGAGAAAAATCCAATACTAGCACATTCCTATTTAGGTAAAGTACCCTGTGACAGAGTATTGCACATCCAACAAGGATGTGTACTCAGCAAAGTTGAATTCACACAACATATACGCGCAACCATTGTGTATAAACAACAAGCATATCATCAATCTTGACTGTTATCACTTGCAACTTAGGGTATGCTTAGATGCACAGCTTAACACTCTTCTCAAGGCCACAGAATTGCCTCAATACAGCCAACGTTACCTGCCTAAAAAAAGTGTCTAATTTGCTTACAACAGGGCTTCAGAGATCTTCAGATCCGTGTTCATGGACAAAGCATTGACATTTGGTGTAACACTGGGTGGACTGAAAAAGCAAGCAGGTTTAAAGCCTGGTCCAGTAGTACTTCTGTAACATGCTGTTCTCAGGTGAAAACCACACTCAGGAATTAATTTACAAGAAGAAACCATTCCGTGAAGCTATCCTATCCAAACTAGCAACAAATTAAATACATTATCTTCACAAAGTTTTATGGAAGCCTGTTATCCTTTCCAGCACGCATGTTTAATTTACAACTACTGACCAACATCTTCTCCTAATCCACAATTCAAGTTAAATGCAACAAAGCAAAGATTATCAACTTCCAAAACCTTTGTTCCAGGCACATGTAAGATCCTCAACTAACATCATCTTGACATTTATTCTTATTAAAATTCCACATACAAAGTTGCTGCTGAGATTGACCATGGGATTAGGATCATGCTGCCTTCAAACTTCTTTAAGCATCTGCTGGAGGGCACAGCATGATTCTCAATGTTTTTTATATTCCTAATATTTATATTTTATATTCCCAATAATCTCTCAGAATGTACTAGAAACAATCTAATGAATGTTAGAATGAACAGGGAGAAGGATGACATTTCTGCAATCTTATTTTTTTGAAAAGTCTTCAGAAATCCAGAATATTTATTGAGATTTTTTTATTATTATTATTTCTGGGTAGAGACAGCTTTGACTGATTGACTCAATACGTCAATTAGTAGAGAACTGGTTTCACACACAAGAAAAAGTCTCATGTCATGTGGATTAGCTTAATGGACAGAAAGCCACATGGGGTGTACATTTTTAATCTACTTCAAAAGGGAAAGTGATTGATGAAATGCTGTATAATATGTCCATACAGTTATGCCCTACGCTGACAAAATTAAGGTGTCAGTAGTTAGATGAGAACAGCTTGTGGATGAAGAACAACACATTGATGCTGAATCAAGAAAAGACTAAAACGAGCAGAGAAAAGCACTTGCTGAAGTTTCAATCCCCAGCGTTGTCATCTTCGGTGCGAATAATAACTCTTATATTGTCAGTCAGCAGATTTCCATGTCACACTGCTTTTCCCTTGACTTCTCATCAAGCAAATCATCAGGCTTACGGTGCTTTTATTTAGGCTCAGTTTTTAAAAATAGGTTCCAAAACCTTCAGGAGGAGAATCGCTGCTGACAACTTTTGCCTAAACTACAGAATAACTTTTGTGATTCAGGTAAGAGATTATCTGTGCAACATATTGAGCATTCTTGTGAGCTAGTTAGAATATTGAAAGGACTCCCACAGAAACCAGCTGGCTGCTGTCATGAACCTCATCACCGTTCGAAGTGCACTGAATTACCACAGGTCATTTTGGGGAAAATAAACACACTTAACAGAGAAAAAGAAGAAAAATATAAGTGATACGGTTGGCACAGAATTCTTCCAGTTAATTATGTCTGAACTGTTACCCAAATTTCAAAATATGCATTTATGAAATTTACTATACTGACTTTTAAACAGCTTTCTGTTTCATGTACAGTGGGAAACAAACACTTGGACTTATGTTGATTTACAAAACCATTGTTTGTGTTCCACTCCAGCCTATAGAGATTATTCGCTTAGGCCTCCATCATGACATTTGAGTACAGAGTTTTGTGCAAACTTGCTGAGTCACACTTGCTCAGAGTTTGTCTCTGCATGTGGTAAAAAATACACACAATTGCATACAAGACCACTGCTCACTAATGGTTCTCCTTCGAACACTTTACATCATTTTCCCTTGACTTTCGCATACTTGGCAATATATATAATATAATCAGTCACCATAGAAATGAATGTTCTCAGAAACTTCCTTGAGTTTCAAAAATCAATTACTCAATCTTCGTTCAAGACACAAATAAAAAGACAAATCAAACATGAAGTAAAACCTAGAATAGGCACATTTTTTTTTCTCGTGTTGAGAAAGAACCTGAAATGCTACTCTTAAACTCTTCTTAATTTACAGAATTTTAATTGCAGCTAAATAAAATCAGATCTGAACTGAAAACTTACTGGTTTTGCTTGCTTAAAACAACTTCACTTTTTATTAAATTCACCGCATCTCATTTCTGATCAGAAAGTTTAAGGCACTGTCACAGAATGAAAAAAATACATCCTCTCCATAAGGTGATGGCTTCCCCCCTGCCTCGTTCATAAAACACTGCCTGTAACCAGCTTTATCTAAATGAGCAATCTAGGCTTCAGAGATCAGGCTAAAAAACACATTTCTCTCCGGTAAGAGAGTCTCCTATTAGCTGCTGTCACACTTTAATATTGATCTGGAACCTTGAACATGTCTTGCTTCAACTTTTTTAAAGGCACTAAGTTCCACTGGGTGTTGGCATTTATATTCATAGATTCCAGTCATGCTCAGCTAGCAGCAATTAGAAGACATCCCTCGAGTAACAGCATTTCTAAAAATATTCTGTATGCATCACAGAAGATGAAGTACCCCTTTCCTCTAAAGTAATGTAAGCTGTACATTCAAGTATAATTAGCACACTAGACTTCGTAAATAGTATTAAACTAATTACAGTTTGCACCACTAGTGGCAGATGTGGTTAGAGATTATTAATTACAGTGGACAATTTTGAATTTAACATACCAAATTGAAAGCATTTTTTCCACTTTATTTTGTGTCTGAATGGCTATTTGCTGAGCGACTGGAGGACTTTTAAGCCAGGAGGAGCTGCTATTTACAAAAATGAACAAAGCAATAGGTTTTATTTTCTCAAATGAAGAAAAAAAATTGTTCATTGACAAGGACATAGTTATTTTTTAAAGAATAAATTTCAATACAGACTTACCGTGAATCAGGAAACTTATTCTACTTAAGTGCTACATCACTGGAAAGGCAGGCTGTTTTATCTACATCTACATGAGCTTATTGGAGCTGTTCAGATGGACTTTATAGCAACATCTGAAACTTTCAACACGTGTGATGAAGTAAACTGCTCCTCAAAAATCTAGATCTGTAAATAAAACTCACCTATCTCTAGGCCAAGGGTTACTTAAAATAGAGCAGGACAGTCATTCCCTAGCTTCAGTATAATTTTCTGCTGAATGTTATCATGGGAGTAGGAGAGATAAGTTGTAAAAAGGAGCTGTCTCTCCTTGATTTTTTCTAGGTATAAAGTAAATAAATACAAGTAATAAAGTTTAAATAGCAACTAATGGAATACACTCAGAAAAGGTGCTGCAGTTTTAGTAAATGCTGACAGACTTCCATTAAAAAAACAGCACATTTTTCCATCAATACAAGTCACACTGATAACCCGTAAAACACACAGAAGTTAAACAATTATTTTTAAAAATAAAGGTGGTTCCAGACATATATGTTATAATGCAGCAAATTTCGGGCTGACAGACATGTAGGAAAATATCAGTAGGCATTCATACCTCATCTACATTTAACTTCTTTTTATAGAACACTCTTTTCCATATTAAAGTTAATTAAACTGCTTCATTCTGTATTATATGCTCACTACTAATTGGTTAGATTTTTGTGGATAAGATGCATTGATTCAAATAATACTCTTCATAGGTTGTGAGAACTAATGAAAATAAACACTATGTTATTTGAATTTAAATTTTTTTCAATTTTAATGTTTTAACTTAATTATGCTTTACTAGCTAAGCATTCAATTAACATGCACACTAAACAGGATGCAACACCTAAAAATATTTCATTTCTATGGTCAGCCTTTCTTCTCCAGCACAATCCCTAGGATCGCTCCTTCTTAATAGCACAACTTGCTAAAACAAAGCTGCCAGTCAAGCTGACTTAAGTGCTATACTCAGTGTGCCTTTAACCTGATTTCAGTACAGACACACAAATTTCAATTTAAATTAAATGCCCATTCCAATTATACTTTCAGTGAGAACTCACAGACAAATGGGACAAGTTACAAGGATTTGTCAGTCACTAAATCAAGCCCTTTAATTTCCCTCTTTGCTGACAATTATTTTCCAACACAATTCTGGTTTTAACCAGCCTATTTGAAAGCTCAAAGTAATCAATCAAACAAAAAATTTTGAACAAAACATATCCTTAGTGTCAGGCAAGGCTTAAAGCACATGGATTTTATTATTCCAATGCAATTTGCAAACACTTAAGCTTAAAGATATTAAAAAAAAAGCACACATGACAACGATAACTCACGTAATTGCTACAAACTGTTACTCTTGTTAATTTCAGCAAGAATAGAATTCATGAAGTGGAATAGTCAACTCTCAAGCTGGTCTTTCCAAGCTATCTTGAGAGTTCAACAGCAAACTAAGTGGGAAAAATTTACACTGATGTGTAACAAAATCCTTGCTTATGGAATCAGGTACAATGTTTATTTGAAAATAATTTTAAGAAGTGCTATTTCTAAATCTTAAGCAAATATCCTCCTTATTCTCTGTAATTTCTACACACAGTAAACCAAGTTTGAATGTCTTAGATTTTGAGAAAATAAATCTCTTTATATTTTTTTTTTCTGTCAAGTAGAACCACAATACAATTTAAGTGGTAATTCGAACAGCTTCTAAATCCTCAAAATATTTCATTTATCAATGGGATTTGGCCAATTACCCTGCAACTATTTAATCTGTTGCCAGACTTACAGTCAAGTGATGGATTGTCAACAAGGCAGGATGCAATGTTATTGCTTCAAACGTTGATAAAGTACTCTTAATCAGTTCTTCTGATGCAGCTGGACCTATTAGTAAAAACCATTACATTTATTTAAAAAATGCAACCTCTATGCAGTGCCTACATGTAAAAGTGCAAGTAATACCATGGGTTAACTTACCTATTGCTCCATCCAAATTAGTTTCTCCTGACTCTATCGATCTAATAAAATTCTACAGAAAAAAAGCATTTATTTCAAAACATGGCAGAAACAAAAATTAAGAGGCATAATCACTGAATAATTGCAAAATGAAATTTGAAGGATTGAGTAAATACAAAATACTGATGCACCTGCAGTTCTGATAATAATTTAGATATGAAAGACAACTTGTTCATAATCTGGCAATTATAAAATAGTTTTGCAAGTCTTTAATGCTGCTGGACAGTTAAACATAGAGTACAGTAAGGGTCATTACTTTGACTTATGTAAGGAATGACAGCATTTCTAGCTAAATAGGCAGTAATTAAATGTCTTACTTTATTGTTAACAGAAAACTGTACTTTCTAAAAAGCTTTTGAACTACCTTAGATATGGCTATGCTAAAATAACTCACTAAAAAGACCAAAGATTCTCCTAGAAAATGCAATTTTCTGTTATTTGGACATCTTTTTGATCTCTATGGCTGCTATGCTTACTACTTACAAGATAGACTTGCACGCATACAAAACATACAAAAAGGCACAGTCTTCTACGAAGTATCATCTAAATAACTCATCATTCAGGAACAGGAACAATGAAGTATGAATAATCTTAGATAAGTATATATTGTACAAGTACACCTGCTATTCTTTTGCCTTTTAATCTTGATTTCATTCTCTATCTTCTACTTTTATGCATAGCTATCTATTTAACAGGAGATAAAAAAGGCACATTAATGACACTTGCTAGAGAAAGAAAAATATCAGCGGAATTTATCATGTTTTTAATTACTTACACAGTATTTAATATAGAGTGAATGCATTATGTGGATACATGACAATACAATGGATAACACCTTTCCAATTTTCAATGTACAAACATATCTCTGTATGGTTACGTGATGTAAAACATCAAGAAAATGTTCATTCTGAACCACTTATTTCATACTGCACAATCAATTAAAACTTTGTTGTTACATATTAGAACAGCAGAAATGCCTATATGGGTTACTTTTCCTCTCTGTGTAACAGACATCTAAAGGATTCATCTCTGATTAGAAATTCTGATAGAAGTTAACTGTATATTTCATAATATAAAAGTACCTCAGGAGCGATAAAAAGAATTGCTTCTATAAAACAGCAGGCGTTTTATCTTCCTAATCATTTGAAAAAAGTATCAGTTATGATCTAATTAATTTGTTTTGGAAGAGAGCAAATTACATTGTTTGTTCATTTAAGGCCACTTCATTTACAAGCATAATATTAAGACCAATCTGAAAAAAATCAACACATTTGGTGCAAAAATTGTTTTGGCTACTTTTGCTTATTTCCTTAATTTTCTATTACGAATTTAAGACCAAGAAGAAGGTGCATTTATGTATCATTTGTTGTTTTTTTGAGCAATGGAGGGGAACTGTGCGTATTCTATGACAAGCAAGTCTCCCCAGTGCATTCCACTGGGAGCCTACTATTAGGTGAGGCTTTGGGGCAGAGCAAGTCTCTTCCGTGTCTTTCTATTTACAGCTGAAAACATGAAAGAACTGTCCCAACTCCTTCTCAATTTCTTTTCATGGGAGCACTGAGAATTACAGTGATGATAGAAATAACTTCAAAGCAGTAAGAAAAAAGATATTTCTCAATGAACAACAGTTACAGGAAAATCAATACTTTTTTCCTTCCAAATACCAAGTACACATCTTTCCACTCCTAATCGTTTCTCATTGTAATGAGTAAGATTGTGGAATAAATTAGGAAAACAAAAAACAAAACTTGAAGGACTAGCTTGCTCAAGATTTAGAGGCCTCACATAAAACACAGTACTTTAAAAAAGTACATGCTGAAGATCCAATGTCCTTTTACGGATGTCAGTGGGAATGTTGGTAAGCAAAATTCCAGAGTAGACTGCTCCCTGGTAGAATGGATAGTTACTCTCTCAGAATTAATTACACAATTATATAAAATAGACTGCTCTCATATATGTTTTTCAGTTGTATTACTTCCCCACGATTTTTATGCATAAATTGAAATAGCATATTTAAGCTCCTGAATTGCCTACTTTGATGGAGACAAGACACAGGAAACAGTCCATCAAGTAATTTTCTTCTCCTTGATCTGAGAGGAGAGCTGTATGAACATGATTAGCCTAATTTCCTTAGTCAGTTGTTCAAGCAATTTGAAGAAATGTCAGCAGAAAACTTATGTTGTGCTTGGTCTACTGTACCTGTACTGCTGACAAAGAAATTTCACCTTCTAAAAGGTTGATACAAAATCATTAATAAATCTACTTGCTATTTACAAGCGCTTCATAGTGACAAAAGATTTTCTAATTCAGTTTCTACATTTTTTTATTTTATTCCAATGCGAATTTTTCTATAAGAAGTTTCTCACTGATCATGAGTCCTAATGTAAACCCATATGTTCTTGGAAACAAAAGAGAAAGAGAAGTGAACATGAATAGTAAAATTTTACTTAGCTGTTTATGGTGAAGCATTTCTTCTGCATGCAATTGTGGAAGTCAATATATAGCTGTCCTTTAAGAATGTGTGCACTTAAAAGCATTTTATTTTTATTTTTTAAACTCTGATATGCAGCTTTAGAAATTGGCTTCTTCCTCATTCAGCAGAAATAACTGCTTTATATACAGAAATTACATTACAATTGTACTACTTCATTTTAACTGTATTACCTTATGGGACAGTTAAAAGTTCATTTTCCATCACTAATGTCATAAATAATTTATAGATTTACAAGACTAATTTCTCTGTAGCTTGTAATACTCAGCTTTTTATCAACTAAATACAGAGAAAAAGTACAGGCAACCTTAATTTATGTCTCATTTCTAGTCCTGGTTTCAGCAAAATTTCTAGAAATAATATTGTGTGCAATTCAGAGATAAATCTACTGTAAAATAAAGCACACAGAAAATTTTCTATATATCAGAGATACAGAGCCAGATACATATTTTCCCTTCAATTCACTAGATTACTAAAGAAGACATTTTCTATATGTTTATAGAATACATACATCAAATATATATATTTGATAATATATGTAACTTTCAATAAAAGAGAACAGAAGAGATTTGAACAGAACAGTTCATTTAGAAGGGACCTATAAAGATCACTGAGTCCAACTGCTCGACCACTTGAGGGCTAACCAAAATCTACAGGCATGTTAAGGAGGGCATTCTCCAGAAGTCTCATGAGCACCAACAGACGTGGTGCACCAGCCACCCCTGCAGGGAGCCTGCTCCAGTGCTCTCACAGGACAGAAATGTTTATAATATCCAGTTTGAGCCTCCCCTGGTGCAGCTCTGTGCCATTGTGGCACAAGCTGCTACTGGTTCTCAAGAGCAGAGCCAGCACATCCCTCTGCATCCTCCTCATGGAGCTGCAGAGAGCAGTGAGGTTGCCTTTCTCTGCAACCCAAGTGCCATCAGCCCCTCCTCAGAGGATACACCTTCCAGTTCTGCCACAGAACCATAGAACTCATCAGCTTTGTCACACTCCTGCGGATTTATTCAAGTACTTTAACATATTTCTTATATTGTGGAGCTCAGAACACAAGATGCAAGATGAGACTGCATCAATGCTAAATACAGTGGGAGTATCACCTGTTTTTGCCAGCTGGCTGTGCTGTGTTTAGTGCACCACAAAATGTGGATTGCCTTCTTGGCTGCCAGGGCACACTGCCTGCTCATGTTGAACCTGCTGTCGCCAGCATCCCAGGTCCCTTTCTACTAAGAATCTTGTTCTCCAACCTATATCTGTGTCTGGCATTGCTCTGTCCCAGATGGAGAGCCCAGAACTTAACTTCATTGAATGTCACGCCATTGAAGACTGCTCAAAATCAAAACTAAACATATGTATTCAGAATAACGATGTCTCTCCAATGTATAAATCTAAGGTAATTTCTGTGCATTAAAATCCCAAATTTTTATGCATATGTATTTTTTGCAAACACCATTTAATTTGGATGTTCATACTCACAAGTAAGGTCCCATAGTTGAAAAGAAACTCCTCTGTGACAATGAGAGGACGAAATACCTATTTGAATTTAGCAAAAGTTTAAAAAGTTAGAGTAAAGAGCACTTCACAGTCATGTTGGCAAAGAAGGCAATATATGCATTTGCTTTTATCATTAGAGTTATCTTACAATACACAAAAACAAGGTCAGATTTTTAACACAGCTACTTAGCTGAAATACTCAACAATAAAATTACACATTAAGCTCTATTTCATCCATGCTGATTTTAATCAACAGAAGTTAGATTCTCAGAAACCGAAGGAGTTTGGGGAAAAAAATCTACCTGGGATGTCACAAGATGAAGCACTACAGGCATCATGGGAAGGCACATCTTCAGCTGTTTGGCCTGAACTGTTGATGGGTGTTTGCGTCCAGAGACATTAGTTAAGGTGTTGAGAATGTCACCTACAGAAAACAACATTTCAGATTGATCTAACGTAATTGATTTACTCAACAGAAAATGACAAATGAAGTACTTCTGTTCCAGTATATCTCTGCAAGCCTATCTTCTCTCTCCTGATGAAATCTGTGTTCATGTGCATGATGATAAAAATCAGGCTGATCCAACACTGTTATTTCCTATTTAGTATTCAAACAGGTCAATCTCCTGCTCCTGCTACAAGGATAGGCACATAAATGCTACTTCTGGCAAAATGCTGAAGCTAGAAATATGAGGCAGGAGTAGAAACAAAAGTGAAATTACTCCTCTCAGCAATGGCACTTATACTGGCCTTCAGTGATTATATCAGCATGGAATTACACTGTTGAAATGCTATCAGTACAATTTAATTCCAGTGAAATCAAAGGCAAAATTCTCACATCTTCCAGCTGACCAAGAGCTTCACCTAAGTCAGTGACATAATGCATCTTTTTCCTGCAGCAATAGTACTACCAGAAGAAAGAAACAAGCAAGCTCCTCTGCTTCCTAAAAAGCCCTCAACTAGCTGTGAATTCGTACACGGGGTTTAAATAATGATGTAAGTTACCTGAAGCAACAGAACTTTTCATCTTCTGATAGAAAGAGTTAGCAGCAGGTCAGTGACAGAACGTGGTCCATAACAAAAGACAGACATAACAATAAGGAAACAAAATTCTAATTTGAATAGTGAAAACTGTACTTCACACTTCAGAGAAGACATGAAAAATCATGCTTCCTTTGTGCTACATTATTGTTCTAGAAATCCAAGACTACTTCTGCATGGAGTAAAAAATAGGGGGGAAAAAAGAGAAAAGTCATAGCTTATATGTAAAGAAAGAAAATCCAATCGTTTTTGACTGAAAATTCTGTAAGTCAAACCCTGTCCCGAAAATGCACCTCCTATATGTCTTCCCTAACAAGAGAACTACACAGAACTGTAAACAGGGAATCACATACATATGAAACAAATAAAGGACATGATTCAGTATTTTAGACAATTTTCATGCCAGGCCAGGCCCTTCCTTTGAAAGTAAGTAGCAGTTTTCTCACATTGAAAAATAACAATGCTTTTCCTCTTCTTCCCTGGAGTCTAATTTTCAACACAAGCAATTAAATTTGGTTGTAACAACACTTAGCCTTAACCCTGAAGATTTGAATCATTCTATAATATAACACTCATGAAAGTGTTGCCTAAACTCCAAATATGTAAAACGAAACGTTGTTTCACCAATGCATTTTTAATGAATTGCAAAATTGGAATTAACAGACATCTCTGTGGTTACCAATAAATAGTCACTGAACACTTCACTCTGTATGTTTTAATGTCTGTGTATTCACCAGATTTATCAGTTTCAATAAATAGGCATAGCTATTTTAATTCTTAGTTTGACATAAGCAAATTACATTTATCTTCTAGAAATAGGTTAAATACCATAAATACCAAAATAAATTTACTCCCATACCTACAACAGCTGAAAACTTAATAAATAAATAAATAAATAAATAAATCATCAGATTATCCTTTTATTTCATTTATTTCAATGTATCTCTAATGGCAGTTTCTACAATTTGTCAATCTATTCGGTTTATAGCTACCTCTGGTGGAAGAAGATGGTATCAGTAAGAAGCTTAAGTAAATGCATATTAAAAACTAGCTAGGATTAATTCTAAATCAACGGTTTAACTGCTTTTAACTGCTCCACTTTACAGATCTTGTCATTTTTCTTAGGAGATCATAATTTTTATCTCTTCAAGCAGAACAGGATCCTTCATTATACTCTCAAAAATAGAAAGCAAAAGCCTTTGACAGATATGGACAGATATCTTAATAAAAACAATCAAAACACAAATCTAGATTGAAAAGGCAATTTTAATGTAAAATTAAGCTTGAGATATCAATTTTCCAAACAATCAAACAATGCATTAATTTTCTACATCAGTACTAGGAAAAAAAAAAAAAAGAAAGAAAGAAAAAAAGCAGCAGAAGCCCTGTTAAAGAAATAGATGCATTATTTTTTAATAATAACAGTAACTATATATTTGATTTATATCACTTTTCAGGTACTGAGACTTCCAAATCCTACAATGTACTCAACATTTGAACCTGGTATTTAGTTTGAATCAGCTGTTTGGAACAGGGCAAAAAGTTGCATTGACACAGGAATTAGTTTCTTTTAAAATAGCAACATGACCTTTGCAGTTTCACCATTTCATTTTCAATATTCTGGCAATAACATAGATGATGAAAAATAGATCATCAATCATCACACAGAAAAATAAATTTATGCTTTTTTTTTTTCCCCTACTATTTAAAGACAAGCCATAAACATTCAGGGTTGGTTCAGCTCCATTTCTCTTGAAGACTTTCCGCATTCCTTCCTCGTCTTGCTATTTATCTTTCTTACTCCGTTCTGTGGGAGATCTCACCCACCAGAAGCTTTTATAAGCATTTTAATACCTATGATTCAGACTAGCCACATCAATCTCATATTTTCTCCTTCCTTCTTTCCTTTTCCCTCTTTCCTTCTCTTTATCCTTCCCACAGAAATTTTCCTGACATTCCCTGAAGTTTAAGTTTTTAAAACATACTCGTAGATACGCTGTTACATCTCCCCTTGCTCTGTACTATATAAAGCAAGTCTGCTTTTAGGTTTCCAATCATTGGAATACCATTAGAACATCAATAAAACTTCTTGTACAATTGGGCCCCTTTCCTGACTGAGTGGAATCTCACAGTCCAGGCTGCGATGCAAAATATCTGATCATGACAAAGCCAAGAAAATTCATGAAGTTGATAACATGCAAACTTCATATAATCAGAAAACACAATCTTTCCATCTGTATATGTAAGGAGATACAGAAGTATTTCTCAAAAGTAAGTTAAAAAAAAAAAGTGAGTAAAGACAAGATTTGCTCAGTTAACCAACTCAACTTACCTAGAATTCCTGGCAGCTCTTGTACAATGTGATGGATGAGAAGATCCAGGCATTTTGACAGGTATTCATTGCCGCTTTGCTGCTCTTTTCCTGCTGTGGTCTTTCTGCTGTCTCTTTCAATATACATCACAAGCCTACATTTAAGCATGTGCAAAATGTTACATCTCATAATACCAAACTGACACTATATCTGTAAAATACTACTGCAGCATGCACTTCTAGTACTTGTGGTTACAATCCAAAGAAAACATTTGTGAATATTCATTTTGTTTAAATTTTGGGGTCTTCCCTTCAAATAAATCAAATTTTAAGATAAAATGATTATGACAAGGAACAATAGGAAAAAAAAAGTACTGTAAATGCAACTTTACTAATTTAAGTGAAGATACAATACTAATATAAGGAATGAATTAATTAGGAATAGAAATTCACTTTATTTTGAAACACATGACCAACATACTCACTATAAGCTGAGACCAAAGACAGTCTTTACCAACAGGTAAGAATTCCAAGAGCCAAACTAATCTTTCAGTCAAGAAAAATTATAGAAAATTAATCATAAAATAAAATGCTAGCATTACTGAGAATGGCTATAAAGAAAGAGATAGAGAAGCCTAACTAGCATTATACCTTTCTCTGGAAATACGATTGCAGATTTCTAAAGACAAAACCTAGTGCTTACATTCTAACTGACAAATGCTGTAAAATTATTCTGTTCTGCAGAATGACACTTTTCACAGTAAACTATGGTAACCAATTTATTAGCCATTGGCTAACTTACAAGAGATTGCTTTAATAACACACCTATAACAGAATGCTTCAGGCAATATTATAAAATACTCATTTGAATAGACAGAAAGGCCAGATTTTCCTTTAGGGGCCTAATATTGACATCTCTGTTTCATACTCAAACTCCCAGGGGGTTTGGCACACAGAACCATCAGTCACTGGTGACTGAAAACCATGCTCTGGATTTTAAGAATGTACTTTAGCATTACCATTTTTCTTACACACTCTTATTATAACCAATGCTCATCTTAATTAACCTGCTTCAGGTGCATACAACAAGACTGAAGGATCATTAACACAATTTTTAATGCTAGCAAGTATGTATTTCTATCATAGAGATTATTTACTCAATTAAGTAAAAGTTACTCAAGAACAAATTTTGCAGGATCAAGTGTCTAAACAATGGATGATTGATTGCTAAGGAATGTTACAGCTCACCTGATCCTTCCTGAACTGCGTTATAAAGATGAAGATAGAGAGAAATCACAAGACCCATTCACTGACACTTTCAGCTCTGCTTTCCATGGACTATGGGGACGTCTTTGACATTTTAATACATCTTCCAGAGATTGCAAGATTACAATGATTTCTCACTTGCGTAGGATGTGAGAAATACTTAAAATCTGACAATGCTCTAAATAGACTTTTTTCTTTCAAATGCTTTACATTTATATATATATTTATATGGAAGAACATTTTAAATTGCAACAGTATAAACCTAGCCTTCCCAAACAACTAAGTATTTTATAGAGAATCTGTTTGTGTAAATACATGTGGTTTCTTTCTGTTGTCCTCCCTATCACAGAATTGTTCTTCAGAAGGATTTTTTAAAAATAAGCACAATTATTTTTCCTTGACAGTATTCTTCAAATAACTGCTGTCTGAGAAAACTGGACAAATTCATATGGTAAGGGAAGCATTAGTATCTTCATTTTCCTTCAACAAATCCCTCAGTCTTTTGCAGAAAATCAGTTATTTTTAATGCCTGAACAGTCTTAGTGTTCTGTCTAATGAGCAAAATCAGGCCTGTGAAAGTGTTACACTTTTTGAATTTATTCAATCCACATGTTTGTCATGCACTCAGCAGTACATGAAAAAGATATACAGGTGTTAATAAAATAAGTTATACGTCATTAAGACTGATTGTTTATATGCATTATACTACATACTCCTCATATTTCTCAAATATCTTTATAAAATGATTTGAGTTATAGAATCATAGAATGGTTTGGATTGGAAGGGACCTTTAAGGTCATCTGGTTCCAACCCCTGCTGTAGGCAGGGATGCCTCCCTCTACACCAGGTCACCAGGTTGCTCAGAGCCCCATCCAGCCTGGCCCTGCATGCTTCCAGGGAGGGGGCATGCACAAACTCACTGGGCAACCTGTTCCAGTGTCTCACCACCCTCACAACAAAGAATGTCTTCCTATTATCTACTCTAGATCTACCCTCTTCCTGTTTAAAGCTATTTCCCCTTGTCCTGTTGCTACATGCCCTTAAAAAAAGTTTTTCCCCAATAAAAAGTTCCTACCCGAAGTTCTTCCTACATAAAACATAACAAATAGTTATCCGAGTTCTTGCTACTGTACTAGAAATTTTTAATGTATTAGTATTAATTGCTCTGACAGAACTGGAGATATTTATCTAAAATACAGTGTTGAATTACTATTAATAAAAATCAAAGAATATCCATTATCTCAGCTGGACTTAAGAAAAATTCTTTCAGAGTTCAAGATATTACAAAAGTAGGAGGCCCCACACAAAATAGCTCATTTCTCCTCTCTCATCCTACTGTAATCATCTTGTACTCCGAATATAAGATAAATGTTTCAGTCTAGATCATTTGCCCTGCTAAGATACACTGTTTGCTGAAGAGAAATTGTAAAGCAATCACAACAAATTAAGAATAGCAGCTTATGAATTCAATAGAGCTGCTGTAAGTCTTACCTGTTGTTTTAACTACTGTGTTACATGTTTTGGTCCCTAATCTGCTCTGCCTGGAGCATCACAAAACAACAGCACAAAATTCACAACAGAAAATAACAGCCCAAACTCACAACACATTTTCTTCAGAAATGCTGCTCAGTGGAAAGCATCATTAAGAAAACAAACAAGAAGAAAAAAAAAAAAGAAAGAAAGAAAAGAAAGAGAGGGGATAAATAGTCAATAAATTGTATTTAAGTTCTTATCCTTCACGTAATATCTCAGGTATAGATAAACAAATAACAACTGTGAGTATGGGACAATGGTCAGACATTCCTCCAAACACATAGCTCAGTTGTATGTGCCAGGAGAAGCACATAAAAATGCGGAACGTGTTCAAAAACTTGCTTCAAAATCATCACACATTCTGCACTGTCCAGAACACATCACTTGATAAAGCATTTTTACAAGTACCAGAAGATGCACAACAGTGAATCTGGTAATCAACACTCCCTGCAATCTACCACAATTGACATTTCTACGGATACTTGTGTGAGTGGAGTATAAAATGACAGCACTCCAAAAGATGTCCACTCACAGTTTGTGGTATAACTCACCTGCTCCTTATCAATCCATCCCTTTGACTTCAAATACACATCTTAATTTTTCTCAAAAAGCAACATAAGATACAGAAAAATTGTATTTGCTGTAAACAGTTTATAGCTACCTGCAAGTCATAACTTCTTTACTTCCAGTTTCAAATCCACTTTATTCCAAACCCACAAAAACTGGGTCTACGCTGTATTTCACTGTTACAAATACTCAAGAAAATTTCTTCCATCTTACTTCTCCACCATCTCAAAACCATGGTGACAATTTATATTCTAGCAGTCTCATTTCCTCTCATCTACATGAAAGCACTGTAGTGCAAAAAGTTCCAATAACCATTCCACTGTGAATCAAACTTAACTGAAGTGCTTTCATTTCTTACAAAGTATTTTAAGATATAGGAACAGATGAAATATTTCATGCAAAAGTCACAGGAATTCAGTGATTGTTCTACAAATGACTTCAACAACACAGTCACAAAACATTATTCTGCTTTTAATGTACCTATACTGAAGAGACTACAGGTTATATCAGTCACATCATAAGATGAGGAAGGTACATGACAGACCTTTTTATTTTGCATTCCCATCACAGCAACAACTCACCAGTGCAGTACTTATTTGACCCACCCAAAACAAAATCTGTTCCTTGCTTATCCTAACAGGGACCACCAGTTACTTTTAAAGTTTCTCCTTGTAAGCCAGAGTGGCTTCCCCTTGTGAGTAATCATCATCTGGCAACAAAAGACAAAACAGAGAACTCTCCTCTGGATATCCTCAGAAACAAAAAGATCTGCACTGCACAGAAGATAATTCATTCTTAAACACTGACTCTGAAATACAACATATTGAAAGTGACTTAGACACAACTTTGAAAATAAGCATTGCATCTCTAATCATAAATTCCATTATTACCTTACCTTGCTTGACAACTGAGAAGCAACATTTCCCTGCTATTTATTAAAACTTGCAGCAGGACCAGAAATGCTTTTGCTCGTATGAAAGTTGAAGGACTTTCAAGTAAACGAATAATTGTAGTCATAAACTCCTTGGTGGGAATAAACAAAAAAACATTACTGTTATCTTATGCAAAACAGTTACTTGCATTATACTTTATCAATGCATACATTTGAAATTCCATTTTTTCATTTCTATAACGTATTTGCATTTTGTATTACCCTTTTCACTTCATTCTCATAGCAAATAAAATCCATACAACACAACTAAATACATTGTGTCCAAAATAGACAGGCCAAGTGAAAAGCTGCCCTGTTCAACTTCTCACAAGCCATAGCAAGAAAACACTATCTGTTCTACCGTGTCCAGAATGGACTAGAAAGCATTAGAAAATATCCTGCCTTAAGGATGATACAATATTTTAACATCTTTAAGACTGATGAATTTTCAGAATATAGGTATACCTCAGCACCAATAAGACAAAAGGTCTACCTATTTCCATACATGGAGGAAGATAAAACACTACCTTTGTTGGATACAATTATGCCTACATCAGTTCATAAATGATACCATGGAATGAAGCAGCCACCCAGTACATAACTACATGTTGTATATAAAGTTTTATATCCTCCTACGACACACATTTAACATGCTAAGTGTTATTCAAACTCCCTGTTTTGACCACAGAATAACCGAAAGGCAACTTCATAAAACTGAAAATCAAGACCAAACATGATTTGTTAGAGGCAAGCTTTGCAACACTTAGCTAGAAGAAAGAACATTAGTGTAAAATCCAGCCAACAAGCCATCAGATTTTACTGATACTATTTAAACTTTGTCTTCAAAACATAGATTGCCATCAACACAGACAATCAGTAAAGATGTCTCAGAAGAACAAGCTATTAATTATTCTACTAATTCTTTCTTGTCTTTTTCTAATTTAGTTTATAAATAGACACCATTCTTCAATCTTATGGTTGATGAAACTAAACTGCATAAAGATCATGCTTTAAACTGCTCAGTTGTTCATGGAGCAGAACTTCAGCTCCTTTTTGCCTGAGCAAGAAATTTTTTAAATGATAAACAAATTAGAAGCAAAGGTTAAAATCTTGGTAAAGTGGTTTTTTGTTTCCTTTTCTTTTTTTTCTCTTTTCTCTTCTCTTTTCTCTTTTCTCTTTTCTTTTCTTTTTTCTTTTCTTTTCAGAAATAACCCAGAACGACCACAAAAAAAAGAGCTGTTACAATAGTAAAGTCTCAAGCTTAGAATAACAGTATGTATAATGCTACACTGCCTGCTAACACAAATGGACCTGACAGACCAAGCACTGGGGCAACACGACATGGACAGATGCATCTACAAGCCAAAACACAGCTGTAGTTTTATTCCTCATGGTTTAGAAAGCAAGAACATTCCATTGCAGGGATAGCAATTAAACGTGCAAATAATTGCACTGTCAATTAAAATTAGTTATATCAAACTTATTATCTAATTTATGTGAGAATTCTCTAATGATCTGGCTTAAGATACAAAAGTGACATTTTATAATTTGTTTTTTTGCCTGGTCTGATGACTGCCAAACAGCAACATTTTATCCAAAGAAAATCTGCAGCACGACTTTGCTGACCTGCAGAACTCAATAAATCAGAAGAGGCAAAAATTGCTGAAACACATATATATTAATTATTAATTGTTGCACTGTTACACTGTTCCTCCCTTGCTCACAACTGTTTTGAGGTATCCATGGAGACTCTGCAGGGTAAGGACACTGCTTTCATTACAAGTGAGCCACCCAACCACAACAAGATCACGATTGTATATAGGATATTCCTAATGATACTGCAAAGCAAATTTAAAATAAATCATGAAAAGCAATTAAGTTTTTTAACTGGTTACACAAGGGAGAAACGGACCATTATTTCAAGAAACACTGAAGATGTCATGGCAAGTATTTGTTGTTTTCTGGAGTATTTTCTGATTTGCTTTTTATGAACTGCAAATATCTCCATAACATTATAATTAAAGAGTTAGATGGGAAAAAAAAAAAAAAAGAAAAAAAAACAGCAATAAAAAATAAATCAAAGTTACAAATCCTTTTACAAGGTCTACGTCTCTTAACTTTTGCCATTTCATGTCCTGCAATGCTGTACAAATCGATCAGGAAGAAGAGATACTCTGATCTTAAGAAATGACATTGCTGAATTGTGAGGGTATGATTTACACAAAAGGTGACTGGTACCACTAGCATGCACACTCAAGAACAACCACAGAAACAGAGGTGGTAGTTGACACATGTTTTTATGTCCAAATAGCAAACAAAACATGCTGGCTGCATAGGTGGATCCAACATGCAGGCTAGTGACTTTCTAGCAGGAGCAGGTTAGTCAGGTTTGTGCACACTTACCAAAATGTCAATGGTTTCCATTCAGAGATGATATTTGACAGCTAGATTAAAGCAGTTTTCTTTTTTATCTACTGCTATAGTTTTCAAAGATGTTTGATTCAGAGTCTTTCTCCACATTTTATTTTAAAATATCATTTCATGCTGCTGTTTTTTTGTTGTTTTTTCTTCAAAACATGAAGCTATAGTAGAATATCTCTGTATCAAGAGCGATTTAAAAAATCCTTTAAGCCACTGTAGTTCTCCTAAGATTTATATTGGTACAGATGACTACAGAACAGCTTTTTTCTTTCTATTCCTCTAGTTGTTATTTTGTAAATGATTTCATTCCTGTTCTCAAAGGGAGTTAAAAACAAAAGCAGGCTTAAGGCTTGCAAGCTAAGGGGGGTTCCAGATAAAATACACAAAGGTAAATGACTTCCATTTTGAATTTGCATATTTAAGTATCATTTAATATGTTGGTTTGCAGTTCTATTAAAAATTACCTTCTGTAAACACTGAGGTCTTACCACTTCTTAAGGTACACAAGAATTCTACAAAAGACAAAATACTTGGGAGATTTACACTGGTCATTTTCTTTTTCTCTTTTTTCATTAGGATGGACTTGCATGTCAAGCACAAAGAATACTGAAAAGTGTCATCACGGTGTAGCCATATGCTTGTTGAACATTCAGGGAAAGAATTCAATGTGTAAGTGAATCTTCAAACATACTTCTCTCAGTAGATCACCAGTGTGCAATAAGGCATTTGAAACTGTCCTGTAATGTCACAATTTGCCATCTGTTAATGCTCTTGTAAGTGGAATCTGTGGAAAGCTTAAGGCCAGATGACAGGCATTTACACAGAGCACAGTGACAACTCTAACATGAAACTAAATGACTTTCATGAAGAGAATGAGTAATTTCAGGCTGCAAGAAGAGATGAGTGGAAGACTGTATATTATTTTTTTTCACTTAAATGTTGTCGTTAAAACAATATATACAGAAAGTAAATGAATGCATTTCAAGTAAAGCCAGATGCATTTTTTTAGTCAAGATGAGAATCAGGTTACAGCACACATCACTGCTGGTGAAAACATGAGCTCCTCTTCTAATTTTTTCTCTGTAAGTAGAGATGCATTGATTTTGTTTGTTAACTGTACAGGTGTACTGACAAAAATAAACATGGAATATTTTGGTGATCAAATTAGAAAGCTTTTGATCATCTTGGGAGAAGAATGCAGTAAAAGCAGCTCTACGGAGAAGCAGTCAGAGGTGCTGGTAGATGAAATGCTTAACGTGAGCTAGCTATGTTGCTTATGGTCCAGAAAGACAAAAGTATCCTGGGCTGCTTCAAAAGCAGCAGGGTGAGGGAGGGGATTGTCCCTCTGTTCTGTAAGACCCCATCTGCAGCACTACATTCAGCTCCGGGCCCCCAGCACAAGTACATGGAGCTGCTGAAGCATGTCCAGAGAAGGCCACAAGGATCCTCAAAGGGCTGGAGCACCTCTCCCATGGAGACAGGCTGAGAGAGCTGTTGCAGTTGAGTCTGGAAAAGGCTCCAGAAAGATCTGATAGCAGCCTTTTAGTACCTAAAGGGGCCTCCAGTAAAGCTGAAGACAGACTTTGTCAGGGAGTGTAGTGATGGGACAGGGGAGAGTGGCTTTAAACTGAACAGGACAGGTTTACGTTGGGTATTCTTTATGAGAGAAGGGTGTGAGGCTAGTAGCTTCTAGTAACTTTCTAGCAGCTTTATTCAGCACCACTAGGAAGAAAATTAAGTTCTTAGAATACTGATTTCTGCAAGACATTTTGCTTATGAATTGGTCAAAGTGCTTCAAAGAGAGAGTAAAATAGAGCTTTAGATTCACTTGGGACATATTTTTCTTTAGGACCATTAAAAGCCCTATGTTATGGTCATGCTAGAGCTTTCTAGCTGCAGGAATACTGGCACCCATAAGTATCAGCTCTTAAGGATCTGAGAATAAGAAACATTATACTCTTCATTATTCATATTTTCAACAAACAAAAATATAAAAATAACACATTATCTATATTACATGAACAGGTAGTAATTTTCTGTAAGTAGTAATTTTTGAAGGACATCATTGAACCATTTTTTTCCCCTCTATTAAAATGTTAAATTCACAGTTCTCAGTTTTGAGAAAATTGAGAGATCTGTTCCTAATTTTCTGCTATTTGGGTACTTAGCTGTTACTGAGCTAAACGTTTTGAAAACACAAAGGCATTTGCTAGAAGAAACTTTTAACCTTTCATTCATGAATTTCCATGCCTCTGAATACTATTAATCTGAATTCTAACCTTTTCTTGTATCAGCCTCTGGAGATGAATTCCACATGACAACATTGCAGAAAACATGGTGAGCAGGTACTGCTGTATTTTGCATATTCCAGTTAGCAAGGAATTTAGTACAGCTGTTAATCCCACCTTCTCAATGACACTCTGGAAAGCACTGGGTGAATAACGGGTGATTCTGCATAAAGCCTACAAAAGCAAAACAGAAATCTTGTTATTTAATAGAATTTAACAGAGTTTTTAATTAAGAATTTATACCATTTCATCATAAGATAAACATAAGGAGAAGGACTACTGTTTTTTGTTTGCTTGTTTAAGAGACCTGCAACTCTTCTAAACCTCTACATCCCACACAGTTGCAACTGAAATCCTTGGTACAACAACATTAATATCAAGTAGGGTCATGTCACTCTCTTCCTCCAGATGATATGATGCAGCAGCATAGTCCATACTTGGAAATTCTATCGATACAGAATGTAGGCAATATTAGATAATACTGCACAAAAAAGGAGCACGGGTAACAGAAAATATAGAGATGTCACACACCACAGAAATTCTGGTCACCCATAAGAGATCTTTATTCTACCTCTGTTTCTGGACACTATCTATAATCTGATACAAAGTATATTATCTGAACGTTATTCAAAAGCCTCAGCTTATCTACTTTAGACCTAAATATTTGTTATGGAACACTATTGAGTACAGCAAACACAGAAACTCTTCTGCCAAATGGTAGATTTGGCAGTTCTGTGCATACTGACTTAGCTACTCCTTAACAAAAATTCTCAAATGACCTTCAAAGTGGATCAGCTTTCAACTCAAAGTATCTTTTAGCTTTCAGTGCTTCAGGAAGTGCAACCTTCATGATACTGTGACTGCTTTTGCTGTATTTAGATGAGGAAAATACAACTCCTCAGACACTTTGTCGTCTTTGCCTTGAACGCAGCATTAGGATAAGAAAACAGATTAGTTATTTGATTCGTGTGAAAACTTGAATTGGTTTCAGGCAACTTTCTTCTGTGAGCAGTAGTCAATATCATCATTTATTTGCTCTCTCCTAGCCAGCTATATTTAGAAACTGCTGCTTACACAGCATCCATTCAGTAGCATGTTTTCATTTAAGAGGAGGAAAAAGAAAAAAGGAAGGAACAAAAGAGACAAACCTAAAACGTACTTCATTGATGCAATTCACCTACTCAATACCCACTCCTCCTCGTCCTTTTTGGTCCTGCAATAATATTGACTGCAGCTTTTTCCTTCCCCCTCATCCCTCCTTTTTTTTTTTTTTTTTTTTTTTTTTTTCCCCTTAAAAGATAGGCATTCAGTCTTTGTTTTTAAGTACATCAGTGTCTAATTCCCCAAAAATACAATTCAACCATTCATGTCTAGCCAGAGTTCTCAAAATTAGCAGGCTCAAAGTATTCACTAAATCTATCCTTGAGGTTCATATTACTATAAATTGTTGAGGCCCAGAGACAAACTGTCAAAGCAAAAGGGGCAAAGTTGTTACACTAATATGGTGCTCCCAGAGATGCCAGTGCCTCAGCTCCCTGCTTCAGACTTGGTCAAAAAAGAGGTAACCACAGCCATAAGACCATTAGAAACCTCCAGGTAAATCCTGCGGAGACATGGCTGTCCAGTAAGACTGTATTGCAACTTCAGAGATGGGAGGAAAGCTCCATCCCACTAACAGCAAAGGGTAGAAACTTTAAACTGCTGTTGTCATCGTGTGCTCTGTTGAATGACTGAAATGACCACTTCAGCAGAAAATCAGACTGAGCTTTATGAGGGAGAGGAAATAGAAGACATATTCACATAAACCACTTTAGCAGATCTTAAGGAGGTAGTTGGGCAAAAATCTGGAAATGATAATAGGTAAGAGTAGAGGAGACCTTACATTATCCTCTGTCAGAAGCAGCTTTGAACAAGAAATGATTGCAGTGAGAGAAAGGCATTGGTAGAGCCTCTCCTGGAATGAACTTTGCTATCTTTGGTCTCCATCCAGTCTTCGTACTGCACTTTTTCTCCCAGCAGCCCCAACCTTAACAGTATTTGTGCCTTATCCATTGCTTCCCAGTCTTATGTGCTATATAGCATGTAGGTAACGTTCATCCTTTCAGGATGCACTCTGTGCATCTCAAATTTGAGAATGAATGCTTTAATGCATCTGTGGTAACTAAGTATCAGAAAGAAACTATTCAGCACCAATTATTTAAGAAAAGAAAGAAAACAATTTTGTTGAGCTCTCCCATATTTTTTTTTCCCCATGGAAGTGGCTTATGCTTCAAGTAGTTACTTCTCCAGCAGAAGCTTTTTCTTAACATGAGTAATTATTTTTTAAAAAATGAGGATATAACTTTCAATATACTAGAAAAAAATTCCTGCTGCTAAGCTTGTTAGAATGTCATTTTGACATCTTACTGAATTATTTCTATTCTGAGTTTAGCAGAACAATAAATGATATCACTTCTGTATTATGTTTACCTAAGGCAGGCTGGACTACCCCATAGCGAGCAAAAACACTGAAACACAATCCCCATTTGCCACCTCTGACAGGTAGGACAACACAAGGTGTCATTTCTTGACTCTAGTGGCTGAGGACTGAAAGTCTTCCTGATATATTTTTGTTGCTGATTGAAATAATTGTAAGTAAAATCCCATAGTGCCTTACAGCTGATATACGTTGCAGCCAACGTGCTAGCTGCAGGTAAAGATATAGCACACGTTTCTTCACATAAATGCTTTTTATAGTGAATATACACGTCAATCAGGAATACATTCTTCAGGATAGATTTAAACAAGGCAGGAATGACAGCATGATAAAACATAATAGGACACATTATCATATGCAGAATAAATAATGCCTGCATACCCGTGGCAACAACACACTACAATGATATTTTATGAACGTAGAAAATAAATAGTATGATGCAACCTCAGAATGCATTAGTACATTACTTCAAAAAATTGTATGTTACTTAAATCTCTATAAAATTCAACTAGGGAAAGAGCTACCTGTATTAGATTTCAATATCAATTGGTTATCTGAGCATTTTCCAAAGTTCAGATCATATGCTCAAACACCTCAGCTGTATTAATACGTAGCCATGATTTATATTGGGTCTTGAATAACGATCATAATAAATAGAAGTCCAACCTCTTGTTCCTTTGGTATTTAACTGCAAAGCAGCAAAAGGATTAGAGGAACACCTTAGTATATTTTACTTCAGAAAGCTGCAGTTCAGTTCATTTCTTATGTAACTGAATGGGAACTGCTGAATCACAGCCTGAACTTCTGATTGACCACCTGAGGCGAGCAATAAGTCAGCCCTGGGAGCACAGGTGAAGGCAATTCAGCTGTGTGATGGAAGGGGTGGAGCCTGGCTGCACCTCTCCTAGACCCATTTAAGAGCTGACTGCCAGTAGGAAAGGATCTCTTCTGGAGATCCCTCCTCTTGAAGTCTTCTCAGCAAGCCCAGGACAAGGGTAAGCTTTCTATCTATTCTTCTTTGGTGTGAGAACCTGTTGAGCCTAACTTCCTGTATATTTCTTAATTATAACATCTGTATATTCATTGATTATACATGCAACATACAATAATTACATCTTAAACATTCAGTAAAGGGTGTACAATTCCCCAAAAAAGTAGAGGGGAAAATCCAGTAACAACTTCAGATGAAAAGTATCCTTACGTGAAATGACATGTATGGAATGAGAAGATGGAATTTACTACATATAGCAACAACTGCCTGTAAAAGAAACAAAACAAAAAGCACCAAGAAATAGGGCAGCTAAGCAAGTGATGTAGAAGAACAAATATTTCATACTCCTTTAGTCCTTCTCCCTGCTGCTTTCATTCACATCTCACCAATATGCTGACCTGGAGCAAGCCCTGCCTCTAGTGTGACTGTAACCTTAGTAATCACTCGAGTAAGAAGTGTGATCTCCAGTAAGCCTGTGCCTTCACAGTAATTAAAAAAAAAAAAACAAAAACAAAAAAAAACAATGTTTGTTTTCTTATATGCTCCTTATGTACACTTATAGTGCACATTTGCACATATTCAAGCACAAGATACTAAGGAGATTTTTGCCTCAGCAGAGCCCTGTGCACACACAACTAGGTGTCATCTCTTTAAATGGATAGCCTGACACTGAAGCTTGGATTTCTAAGGAACCTGGTCTTCCCCAATAAATCTAATAGAGCATTCAAGAAATCATTTTTCTTTAGGGAATTCTAGTAATCGCTGCTGTCATGACCTTGAAAACATACCTTGGTACTAACATATGCCACCTGTAAGAGGGCATGGCAGAGCAGTTCCTGAAGACAAATCAGCTTTGACAGATACTTCTTGGATTTTACATGAAAAGTGAAAAATTAAACAGTTTGAAAAAAAAAAAAAAAAATCACAGGGTGAGAGGTTGGCAAAAATGCTGTTATTGCTGTAACACTAACGAGTGCCAACCCAACGAGGGCTGCCAGATGATTCAATTTTGAAGTACAACATAGTGTGGTAACTTACAGGCTTCTATAATGTATATTTTGTTCAATAAAATGTACTTAGAAGTAAATGCATTTTCTTAGTGTTTGAGCAGTTTATTTCCCATGCAAGTGTTTGCCAAAAAGGCATCTTGAGGTCAGTATTTAATAAATATATGTATTTTCTAACAATATTTTGTTTAGTTTGTTTCTTCAATGTGCTTAGATGTTTTAATTTTCTCTCATTCCTTACCTCACTGCTAGATGTGTCTATGTGCATACTACCACAAACAGCAACTTTACCATTTTCTATTTGCAAAGCCACCAGAAACTCAGTGAACCTGAACGTTATTCAGGCAATCAGCATCCAGCTATCACACTTCATTTAAACTAAGTCAAATTACTGTTCAGTCCTGAGATGTTACCTGTATCGATGGCTGCAGCTTTTGTTTTGTAAACAGGAGATACGGTTAAACTCACAGCTCTGGTAAATATTGCTTATCTCACAAACCTTTTTGTTCCAAAGCTTTTGTTTGCATGTCATAGCTCTTTGCTTGTCATGGTTGGACTCAATGATCTTTAAGGTCTTTTTTTAACCTGAGTGATTCTGTGATTCTATGAAGTATGTTGTAAACCAAATAAATACTTCTGAAATAAAATACATCATAAAAAAAATCAGGAAAAATTTCTAGATTTGTTGAATTAAAATTTTTGAATAAGAGTCATGACCTCTAGCATAGGAAGCAAATGTTCAAGAAAATGATGAACTGCAAGGTCTTTCCATACACTTGTTTCCAACACAGGCAGCTATATTAGGTTTCAATTACAGGCCATGTTAAGGAATGTAAAACAACATGAACAAGGGCAATTCTCGCTTGCTGCAAAGAGGAATCAAAATAGGAATCAAAATGCTGTAAGCCAACTAACAAACACATCTCTCTGATCCATCTTTTAGCCCTTTTAGGAAGCTATATTGGTCTGTTCTTAGTAACAGTAAACTGTATTCAAACTGGTGCATAATTTATGCTCTATCAGTTATTTGCAATACAGTTCAATATAACAGAAAATATACATACACACAGAAAGCAGGCTCAAAAGCATTTTCATTTCAATGCAAATTCTATTTCCAGATAAAGCAAAGATTTCAATACCATGAAAGGAAATTTCTTACCGAAACAGCAGTTATTTTCAAAGAATCTATGGTAGAATGTGTGAAAAGGTACCATAAGACTGGTCCGATTTCTCCTGTAATAAATCCTTGTGCATAGCAGGAGAGAGTAGTGCAAACATTTTCGATTATCTTTGCTGCCAAATGGTTCACAGTCCGGTCTTCCTATAGAAACAATGGGAAAGGAAAACTGAAATATCTGTAATGTTTCTGGCTTGTTTTTAAACTAGTTACTATGCCTATGTCTCATTCAACATGTATTCTGTTAGTGTGCTTTCTTAGTTTTGTTTGGTATTTGGCAAAGTTTTTTGTAGTAAATCTTAACTTGTGACAACAATGTGCTTACAAATTCTACAGCCCCTGCTTTCTCTCTCACTATAAATAAAACAATACAAGTATATTTTAATACAAAATATTTCTTCTCCAAACAATCACAAAATTAAATGTTGCCATTGGAAGAAAAAAAAAAAAAAGGCTTTGTTACATAAGAGATGTTCAATGATGAGTTTTTCTGGAACGTGTGTGTGCCAAAATTCACCATTAAAACAGTGTCTGAATAGCATGATTACAAGATGTACATTTACACTAGGAGAAATAAATAATTCAAATGTTCCTTATTAAGAACAACGAACAATTTCCTGGGATAAAGAAGAGGGCCTTCTTCAGAGTGTAAAGAAAAGGGTATTTTGGAATAACTGGCCTGGTACGCAGATAATCCTGACCAATGTCTATGATAAACCACTGGGTGCCATTTGCTACAGCAGTTCCCAGATTTCCCTAAGAGATTCACAGTCCTGAAAGGTATTTTTAGTAATAATCAAGTCACTGATCTGCAAAATCCCTTATGCAAAACCACTAAGTGATTCTTTAATAAAAAAATAAAGCTATCTATAGATGTCTCAGGTAGTCTGCAAGCATAGCTGTAGTACCTATGTAATACTGTTCAGAGTTCCATTTCTACAATGAATAAAAACCAAGTTAGAGGAATGACAACAAATCAGCATACCACAGATGTCACAAATTAACTTAATTTACATCACTTAAAGGCAGCCTTTATTTCTCTCCCTCTTGTCTTTTTTTTTAAGGATGCTCCTTTTAATATCTCTGATTTTGCTGTGTTTTGTTTGTTTGTTTTTTAAATTACTTTTTTTCCAACTCTGCTTTCACTTAAAAGGAGAGGCTTTATCTTCATAGAACTGAAAGGTTCATTCCCAATGTTGGTTTGGCTGTGTATCATTCCACCTTACTTCCACCTTTAACTCTGAATAAGTGAAGTCTTTCAGCAATGTCTTAAACTGCACTCTTGAGTTCAGCAGCAGTTAATTGTGAGAAGGACAATCAATTTAATTTGTCAAGTCTACCTCACAGTCTGGCTTCACAAATAATTCATTATAATATCTAATGGATTTCTTTCTTATACTTCACATTATCCTATTACCCTTTGGATTTCTGACATTTGTCTTCACAAACAATGATAAAGAAAGCTTTCAGAAAGTGGTACAAAAGCCATCCAAAAATGGAGAATGTGCACTTCATTAAAAATACATTTAATACTTATTCCTCCTCTGACAGATGGACATTCTAAAATGCAGACACTGATGCACAAATATTTCAGAAGTCCAGGATAATATAGTTCAAAAAGGTTTTATTCATCATTTTTGTTTTACTCCTTCATTTTCTTCCAAAGAACTTCTGCTTTACTCAAAATATTTAAAAGAAATATCAAAGCCAATTCTCACTTAAAACAATTATGCTCTGCTGTAAAACTCTACTAACTCCTTTGCTTTTCCTTCTGATTTACAGCCATGAGAGCAAAGGAAAGGAGATTTAGGCTTCTGTTTTTAGAGTTTTTGTTACTGTAATATACTGCACCAACTCTGCCTATTAACTATCTAGATATATACACACATTTACCAAAATTCAGATTCCCAAAACTTTTTTTTTTTTTTTAATGTAACTAATATTCATTTAAAATCTATTTTTGTATGAAACTTCTGATTTTTTTTTCCTACAGTTAAGGTAAAAAATATATAGATTTTTTTAGATTAACTATACGAATTTAAAAATCAAATCCATACTTTAAATGTTATTAGTCAAGTCAAGTGTCTCTCACATACTACAAGATTACTAAGAATACTAATTGAGTCCCCATTGCTACTTGGAACAAGTGGCAACAATTAATATACTCGGTATGCAGTCCTGCTCCTTTGGCTACAAGAAGGTCAGGTATAGTCACAATGCACTAAAAACTCAATGAGGCTTTCATAATAATTCCATTTACTGCCATCTGAGATTGTCTGTCTTCACTCCCCTGAGATCTATTTCTGAGCACTGCCTAAGCGACTAAGACTTGCACCATTCTCTGCTTAATTAGCTCTCCAGAAGAGATGTCTGACCTAAACTAATATTTGACCTCAAAACTAAAGGACTCATCCTGCCAGGTTATCAAGACATAAGTTATGTTAGTGAATTAAAAAAAAAAAATCCTTCAAAATACAAATGAAGAGGTTCTGTGTAACTGCATCTAATGAAAATACGTGAGTAGAACTGTATCAAAGGAGCACATAATCCATTTTCCCTGTTTTAGCTGTACATCTAGTTTTATAAATTGCACTGAAAGACAGAGCTGCTGAATTTCAGTCATGTCAAACGCTTGCAGAAGTGTCTGTTTCAGTCACTCATGGATGTTTAGCAATAAGGAGCCCTGAGTAAGAAAGCAAATATAAGAGTCGTAGATAAACATATAAAAAATATTGTATTATTTTTTCATATTAAATCATGCAGAGAGAAATGTATTTAGTAGAAGTGTATTTCTGACTGACTGAAAATCCCATCATTTTCCTAAATCAACTTCCATATAGTTCTTCCTTTAATCTAAGACAGATAGCATAAATATATATATAAAATTTAGGGAAGTAAAGTTGTATCACGCTAAGTGTTTGCTATAGCAAGAATTAAATGTTTGGTAAAAAATTGGTAATCTAATACTAACGAAGGAACATATAGAACTATGAACATTAAATACCTTCGTGGAAAAATGAAAAATAAACATTCCACCAGTGAGCTGGAGAAGCAGTATACAATACAGACTGTTATTTTTTTGTTATAGGTAAATCCATTAGAAAACTACAGAATTGATATCTAAAGAAGTTAAAGTGATGAAGAGTAGATGGTTCAAACTATATGACATCTGTAATATAATTTCTCCCATACTTTCTGAGAAAATACACAAGGTCCAAATTCACTGTAAAGGAACTGCTCTAGCTAGGAATAAACATTAGAAATCATTTCTATGATTGCTTTATATGTATTATTGCCCTATATTAAACATTGGCAGTTATATTTTAAAGTCAGCTTTGATTATCAACATTTTCATCAGATTAGAACCAAAAACTTTTGATTCATATCTTGCTCCTTGCTTGCAGATAAAAATGTCTGCTAAATTACATGATGAGAAACTCTAATTTATCTAAAATTCTGCTTCTGCAGCACCTTGGAAAACACATAAAACAAAACTAACCTTTTAAAACTTATTCACTACTTCTGATTCAAACACTTTCTCCAGGTGCCTTGCTTAAAATGAGAGTTACACATGTTCTAATACGAGCAAGACAATTAGCTACAGCTATCTATACTAACTCCTCCATGCAACTGTATTGCCTGTATCTTTTTCCCAGGTTCTATGAAGCAATTACCAAACCTGTTGCTCATGTTCACTTGTATTTACATACTCTCCTATTTAAGCAGAAATGGACAGATACCAAGCTCCAAGCTACTTTTTGGTAGCTCCTTCCTGCCTTCACACAGGCTTAAAAGGAGGCCAGCATGCATGGCTCACCATCTAGTTTCATTGCTTCAGTGAGGGTTTAGGTCAAAGCAACATTGTCCAAGCCAACGTGAAACAAGGGAAGTGAAAAAGCAGTATGGATGAGAAGTGTGAACACTACCCAAAAAAACAAAGCTTAGGTGAATCTTAAGGGGTAAACATTGAAAATTCAGAAATAGACAGTTTTTCCACAAACAAATTTATCATTACATAGCTTCTGACTAATGTACCTCAGAATAACATTTTACTTTTAGTTATGAGCTCCAAATACCCCGTAATACACACATGGTTGTGTGTGTTCTTGATCATCTGAAGATTTGAAGATGTTAAAAATGCATCTAGACCTTTTCTCTATTAATCACAATCTGTAGGCAATAAAGATCTCAAAAAGAAAAAGAGGAAAAAAAGGTACTTCTGTTGCTTTCCCCCCTCCAGCAACCTCCGTCATGTTTTCTGCCTTGAGCTTTGCCTTGGGCAAAAATAAAGTCAAATGGTCTCATGTAAACAGAAGATGCCAATCCTCTACTCAATTCCTCTTCATTTTACAACATGGAATCATAAGCATGCTTTTATTCCCTTTCTGCAATACGGCTAAGTCAGCACCAAGAAAAATTAAGATTACAGCATAGTGTATGTAGTACAATAAAACTAATTACTGCTTTGGGGCTTCGTATGCTAATAACCCAGTAGGATAACAATGCAGTTTTCCAAAACTGTATCAGACACTTTAAAATCAAAACTAAATCTTATCCAAAAATGCACCATACAGAAAGTAAACTGCAAGAAAATACTATAAACTGTCAGAACATCTCTCGTAAGAATGTCACAGTGTTACTAAATTTACTAACAGTAATTTTTGTTTACCATTTCCCAAAACCAAGCAACAGTACATAAATGTTGGACGCACAGAGAACAGCACTGAATTTTTGCATTCATCTCTGCTTAGGTCATGGTCTTATCGTGATTATTTAAATTCAAGAGTACCTTGGTTGACAAGGTAGTGCAGTGCTGCAGGCTACAATCTCACACAATGCCTAAAGGGTTATTACAGTGGAGAAATTCTATTGAGGACAATGAAAGTGCCTTACCCCTTCCCGAAGACACCTCATTAGCACAGTGTAAGCTGCTGAGGGAACAACCAAGCATTCTCTGGGGTGCTCTTTTTTTACCTCCTGAAATGAAGCCAACAGCAGAAATGATGAAATTGAAAAATCACAAAAATCTCAGCCACATAAATGGGAATATAATAATGATAATGTTCATACTATACACACTACAAATTATCGTATGCTAGAAAATATAAATTTCAAGGCAGTATTAACAGTTTATGTTATTCCACGTGCAGCAAAGAATTTGGCATTTTATTATTTTGCTTAAGTAGTCTCTAAAATCCATAACAGAATTTGTCCTAATATTTCTTAGTTTCATCATTTCCTTCCAACTCACACACAAAGAGTGATTTTGGGCTTCTCTCAATCATTTTGATTACTTCAGAAAGGGACGACTGAATACGAAATGCAATAATGCTTCTCTTTAAATGTGATTTAATTATACCAAACAAAATAATTTTGTTTGTCAACAAAAATAAAGTAAATTTGCTTTGGAAAAAGATATTCAAAGTCATTCAGAGAGACATAGAGTACTTAATTAAACTTACTGCATGGAACCTTCATGACAAATCAGTATTGTTCCAAGATCCTTACGTGTATCTCCTTGAAATCACAGTTAGAGACACTGATTCACTGCTATTTGAATTAGCATTTTGATTCTGCAATTAGAAGTGAATTAACTTCCTTTTTTTTTTTTCGCCTCCCTCAAGCGGTCTACTGTAAATATTCAAATTTAAAAGTGGACATTTGGATATCATTAAGATTCGGCCAAAGCAACCTCGTATCTAGGCTAACAGCACAGAGATATTAACAACTGTGAAAAAATAGTCTCTATCTGAAAAGGGAAGGACAAGACTAGGAGTGAAGACAGTTAAAACAACAGCCTATGCTGGAACCAGCAGGAACCTGTTTCTCATTTCAGCCATCTGATTAAGTAAGAAGCTTTGAACAATTTTCTCCCACTACATATATTAAATGTGCTAAAAAAATAAAAGCTTTAAGAAATGACAGTCTTGAAATATCAATAGTTCTTCCATTTTTCAAACTGATGAATGGCTTTCTACAAGGCTTAGTCTCAAGTCAGAAATTTTAAAAAATGAAATTTAGCACTTCTCTTAATTATCTAAACATACTTATCATTTTTTACATTTACTAAGTTTACACACATCACCAAACTTTTGAAGAGCTTCCTACTTTTTGTTCAGAGCTCCTGTTGATTTAATTAAACTTCAAGTTCTCCACCCAAATAAAACAAACAGTACAAAAGGAAGGGAAATATTACACAGAATTTGAAAGTTTTCCCCTAATGCAATTTTCTTAAGAGGACCAGAGCATCCTCTCTGTACTCAACTCACACTGCTTACAATTTGCTCTTGGCCTCTTTTTGGAAGAGAAATACAGATACAGAGTGCAAGTGTACCCCCAATGACAGCATTAAGGATTGCAAAGGAGCATTGTGATTATTTAGACTTTTCCCAGAATTTTCTAAAGTGCAGAACTGCAACCAGGGACCCTGCAATATAACTTAATGAATCTTGCTGCATCTAGATAGTTGACAGATTAAGCACCCGATAATTTATGATTATCAAATTCTCATGCTAATTGAAAACTAAATTATCGTTATCTAATATTGAGGTAGGACATAGAAGCACTTAGGAAACCGCAAGAGGAAAAAAAATCAAATAAATAGAAGTGAGGCACATCCCCACAAGTTTACGGCTCAATTGGTAAGCGTTTATAAAGTCAATGTATGATTCTTAATGAAGCAGACAGTTCTCTTCAATTAGTTAAGGCATAAGGCTTTGCTGTTTGAAGATATAAACTGGGAACAACCATTTCTGTTAGCTCTTATTACGCTACTACTGACTTGGTGTATGATCTTGACAAGGTCACTTCATACCCTGTTCTGCAGTTTAAACAGCAGGTAAATGTCTACCACACTAATGTATTCCGAGGTTGCATATGTACAGTGGAAAAAAAAGATTTTTTAATAAAGAGCTCTTTTTAAAAAAAGGAACATAATGATATAACTGACATGTTAAGTTTCTCCAAGCACAGAAATCACACTGATACATTTGAATTTGTAAGAAGATGCAGTGCCTTAAGATTGTAAGCACAGATGAATTTTCCTCCTCTCTAATAACTTCTTACTTCTAACTCAGAGCAATTCACCACATTGCTATCGTTCTTCCCAAAACACGACAGAGAGCTTTCATTTAAAAACAAGTTAATATGCTTGAAACATTGCAAAGCTTATAAATACACACAGACTTAACAGTTTCTCAGCTGATGTTTTCATAAGAAAAGGAAGTGTTAGGGTTAGCACATGCTAATCTCTTCAGCTATAGAGCCAACACAGACAGATTTGTTTTAATCGGTAAGGATTAATTTCAAAACAAAACCAAGCAGTGCAAAATACTCTTGCCATATATAATCTTCAAGTTCGGATTTTTATTAGTGCTTAAAAATGAAATAGCTTGCAATCTGTCTGATAAGTATCATTTTTTCCCCCTTAAGGAAAACAGAGAAAGAAGTGAAAACATCTAAAATAAACTGTCACTGTAGAAGTACTTTCATAACAATTTCTCAGTATGAGGACGTGTTCTGTGACTTCACACGTTTGACAGAGATTCTAGCAATTTCTAGCTAGCAAATGAAGCTTGCTATTCTACAAAATAAAACAAAGCAACCACTTCATTCTGTGGGACACGCAAAGGACACAGAATATCAGGAAGCCCAAATACAGATTTACTTGGTGCTTTCACTCTTTCAACAAGTAACCTCACACACAAACTGATAACTAATGTCACAGCATTCAGACCAATTAGATGATGCAGTTAATACAAACACTTCAGAGAGGCAGCTAAGTTAGGGCTAAGTTTCTTTTGTTTGAAGTCATGTTCACCTCTAATTAAAAAAAAAAAAAAATTAAGTATCTTATTCTTAAAATAAGTGAAAACTCAGCTTTTGCAAACCATTCCCTTTCATCTTCAATTCTACTATTAGTAGCAATTCTTGTTTACAATTAACTCATTTTTAAAGCATATTAATATTTTTAGACCGAAGGTTTAAACCAATTCTAGTCAGATATGTCCATTATTCCATCTGACATTAGCCAGATCTCTTAGTCCAGTCTCTTTCCAAATCCAAGCACGCTAGGATAAGAACTAAACTGAACTAGATATATTAATTTATGGGTATTGTAGGTTGTCCTTATGCATCCTGTTTAATCAAAATCTCTAGCTAAGATAGGCTAACTCTTAGATCTGCAAGCTGGAGGCCAGCAGTCATTATAGTGACTGATAGAATTGTTTCACAAGGTTTAAATTCTATATTTGAAGGATGCAATTAAATTTACATCAGAGGAAGTACAAGATTGGCTTAGCATGTTCCTTAAGAAGTAGAGAAAGTATTATAAAACATACAAGGACAAGAAACTCTTAACAATAGAGATGACAGAATTTTTAACCTACTTCCAATAATATTTTTTTCTTTATAATCAATTAAAGAAATTTGTAAGGATCGTGACAGTCTTACCTTGCTGGCTACAAGATAAAGAAGCTCCCCAAGTGCTGGTAAAAGGCATTGTTTCAATTTGCTATTTCTGAAGTTCTCTCTGATGAGTTCAGTTAGAAGTATAAATGCCTAAAATACAAAGAAATGATATAACATGTATAATCCTTTCTCAAGCAAAATGAATCATTAAAGGTTACAGCAGCTTTATCTGAAATGCCATCAGAATGATGTACTCTTGAATTCTGCTAAACAGCCATTTGCAAAAGATTCAGTAAGAACAGAAGGAAAACTATAATTACAACACATATATATTCAACACGAACAAAAATGCAGTATGTAAATAGCCTAGGTGATAATTTGTCACCATCAGGTTACAAAAACAACAAAATGCCGTATTTTGTTTAGATATTAAATCAGAACATACAAACCCTTATAATTTTTCCTCCCCGAAAACACTTTCCCACAAACATCAGGTTAAAATCTGTAAAAACTGGATTAATGCCAGGCTCAGTCTTGAAAGCAAGAGACCATTTAGCTACCACACATTAAACTGAACAGTGTGTAATCTGGCTGGGATACAGCCAAGTCTCCAAATATACTCCCTTACATAGCAAGCATATAGCTAGAGAAGGCAGCAGAGGGGCAATCTGACAGACTGGCATCCAACATGGAAACGGGTATGAAGCAAGGGTGTGGAACTGAATTCCTCCATGCAGAAACAATTGTACCCACTGACATTCACTGACACCTGCTGAGCATTTATAGGGACCGAACCATGGATGGGAGCACAGTGAGGCAGAGGGTGGTGCATTTCAGCAGGGATGACAGTAACCTGAAAGACAAACCATGTTCTGGACAGCCAAGCGCAGCTGTCACACCACAAAACACAGTGTGTTTCAGTAAGCTCATCCACTGCTACTGTTTTTGTCACTTCATACTTAAACTTAAGAAAATTGACGACTTAAAGTTTAAGCTAAGTTATTTTCTTCCCCGTTCATTAGGAAAAAGAAAACCTGCAAAAAAGGCAGTCAGCTGTACAATAAAGTGAAGTTTTCATTTGAATAAAAGAAATGGTTTGTTGAACAGATCTGAATAAAGTCACTAACTGACTTTTGACAAAACCATTGAATCTTTGTTTAAAAAAAAAAAACTAATAAATGAATTGCATGATTTTTTTATACTGATTACTTCCATTTATTTTTCAATAAGGGATCACTTGAGTAACTGCAAGCAGACACATAACAAGAAACACGAAAACCGCGTGGGAAAGCTAATGCAGAACAAACAGTTACCACGTTACAGAGGATACTTGATACTCTTAAAGATGTTTTTGGTATTTTAAATACAAACCTATATTTACTGTAGACACATAATACCTCCTCTTTAAATTGCATACAGCCCAATGCTTGCAATGTGACCACTCTGTTCACTGAAAGCATTTGAGTAATCAAACATTACCCAAGTGCAGGATCTCACAGAGCATGTCACATACTGATCAGTTTGTGCTGGTAACCCTACTTAAGCAGCAGCTCTTCACATGTCCTCTGCAACAGAAGCTATGCAACATCTATACTACATGCACAATATAATCACATAAAATAAATTCAGAATTATATATTACTACATAAAGAATTCATTAATATATATTTTAGCGATGCATATTAAATGACCTAAAAGGACAGCAAGCATTTCCTGCTATGCTATGTACACAAATGACTTCTGTTCTTGGTAATAGTGATTTTTAACAGATTTAAAATACTTGCTCATTCTTTCACAAGGAAATGAATATAGTGTAAATAACTACATTAAAAATAAATCTGCCCAGAGATACCAGGTTAAAGTATGGTATGAACTTGAGGCAAATTGAAGTTTATTAGCTGGAAAAAAAAAAAGTTCAAAAAGCAAATTTCTGTTAATTGCACAGTCTGACAAATAAAACTTTTTCTCAGCTATATCACATTCTTTCCTTTCAACCTCTCTACATTTTCCCTTTCAATGACGTGAGTAGTAATGATCTTCAAGTCTTACATCTGCTAAAAGCATCTTAAATTCAGTATAGTACTTAGACGTCTTACAGTAGCTGTCAGGCCAGATGGATGTAGCTTTCATAACAGAAGAAAGATGCTTGGTTCATATCTGGAAAGGCAGTCACTACCTTCATTTACAACAACAAAATGTGGAGTTGGTATATTATCTGTAGCAGATTCTCAACTCATTTCAAGTTACATCTAGAATTCTCCCTGCAGTCTTATCAGTCCAAGAAGTGAAAACGACAGCATATTCAAAAGGAGGTGGTATTTTATACATTACAATTTAAGTGGCAATTTTCAGATTTACAACATTACTACATCTTTAATCTGTTAGTATGAATGTTTGCAAGCATTAGCAGAAAGTAAAAAGTTACGTTTGTAATTCTGCAAACCTTTACAGAGATTAAAAAATGTCTATGCCTCAAGCATCATGGAAATTACTCCTCTTTTTGTTCTTGCAAGACACAGTGAAACATATGCAAATAATGCCATGGAAACCTCAATTTCCTTGGAGAAAATAAGTCTCAGCAGGCTGAGAATGTACACCACACACAATAACCACGTTACCATTACCCAGAAAAGAAACTCCTTTATATTTACTCCCAAGTACCTATTTTTAAAATGAAATATGAAGAACCAAGAAGAGACCAGCATTCTCTGAACATCTCAAACACATTGCTTATTTTCCTCTCACTAAGATGCATAGGGAAAACATTAGAATATTAGAATATCCAAATATTCCTGTGATTCTCTACATTTCAGTGAAAGCTGTTCAGTGCTTGAGTGACTTGACTGAAGAGGGCAGTGACAGGACAAAAACAGTTCTGTCAAACTCTGCTTTGGGGCGCAGTAGAAGAGGAAGGAGCCTGAAGAAGCAAGATACTCTAGTTTTACAAATTTTACTTTCAATACAATACACTGGGTCACAGAACATAGAATGGCCTGGATTGGAAGGGACTTCGAGGATCATCAAGTTCCAACCCACCCGCCACAAGCAGGGCTGCCAACCTCCATATCTAATACCAGACCAGGAATACTAGAACATGAATAATGAAAGGGAAATCTGACTCAAGACTATAAACACAGTATAAATAGTTTTCAGAATGTAGAAAAAAGAAGAAATGTACAACACACTGCACAATTTATGCAGGAGTATAACACATCTAAGGTGCAGTATGCATAATGTTTCTTCAGGTGGAATATCATGTGTAAGTTGACTGAATGTGAGAAATCCTACTTTCTTGAATTTTATGTAACTCTTATAGGAAAAGGCCTTCACAAACAAATGGAGCAGCTAACCTAAAATTCAAATGCTGATTCCATTAACGCACTCTGTAATCAGCTCAAGATCCCAACTGAAAACAAGAAGACACAAGCATTAGGAAATAGCAAGGACATCCTGAAAGTAACTCCTCTCATTTTATTGTGTTAGTCCATAAGATCAAAGGTAGATGCTGGTGATATGACAGTAGTGCTTGTATGCTCCCTACAATATTCAGTTATACATTACTGCCATACAACAGATGGTAGGAGAGAGGCAGCGTGACATAGAAGTGCATCTGAAGCAAAGGTGTGGAACTGAATTCCTTCATGCAGAAAACACTACACCCACTGGCATTCACCAGCACTTACATTATATTTCTGGAGACCTGTAATGTGACAGAAAGCATAACAAGACAGCAGAATAGCAAGGTCTCAGACTAAAGCAATGGAAGATCTGCTTAGATGGGATAGCAGTGGGTACAGAAATAAAGGAAACTGCTTACCTTGGGAAGGCCTATATAGTCCCCAGAGAAGTAAGGAACTCCAAATGAGATCCCTCATCTCTACTGCCAATCCTTAAATAGGGCCTGGGAGAAGGTGGATCCTGCCTCTACCCCCTTCCAGTCACTCAGCTGCATTGCATGCACTGAGCTCCCCTGGGTTGGCTCTGCCTTGCAATGGGTGCTCAATCACTGGTCCAGGCCATGACTTTGTATTTCCACTACACGTCCAAACAGAGGACATTAGTACAGTGAAAACTGGACTGTGTGGGCACCATTTTCCTATTGATGACATCGTCATAGCAGCTATGAAGGTGTGGGTTAACACTATTGGTGCAGATTTTTATGAGCATGGCATACAGGCTCTTGTTCATTGCTGGTGAAAAATGCATAGCTACCAGTGGTGACTGCTGAAAAATAGCATCTTGTAGCTGAGAATTTTCTCTATTAAACAATGTTCTTGTGTTCTTTGTAACTGTTGTCGCTTCCATGGAAATAAATAGAAGGCAGTACTTTTGGGGGCAATCTGCCTAATTATAAATCTGTAACATTTGCTAACAAATCAAAAATGTACCAAGTCAAAAACGAGCAACAAACAAACACCACCTGTGTACTGGCTTCAGGATTTATTTTGTTTAGAAAAAGTTAGTTCTTCTCCCCCTTGTGAGAGATGTACCACAGTTTAAGATGCTCATAAGCAATTCAGTTTCCCCCACCTTTTAAGTTTGAAGCTTTTTAAGGATGGGAAGTATCACATAAATGTGTTTGCCTCAAACAGAAGGGATGTTCTGTGTTCATTTTTGCCAGTGGTAGCAATGAAAAGGATTACTCAGGTGTCCAAGATGTGAAGGGTCCTTGAATTAGGAGATTTCTCCCTTCAAAACTGCAGTCAGTGACCATCAGCTGAAGACTGACATCTAAAAATGCTTACTAGACCTCTATACATCAATCTTCACAAAAGAAGATTTGTCGGGAACATCTAAGCAAGTGGTTCTCTTTCCTTTTGTTCTCCTCATTTTTGCTTCTGCATCATTCTTTATCATTATTTACATGTTTCTACTGTTCATTTGTGCCTTTTACAAGTTTCTGGATTTTTATTCTTTTTATTAACTGTGTGCGATATACTTTGGATCATCCTTTGCTTCTGGGCAATGTGTTTATTATCAGCTTGAATTAGAAACCATGGTGAGGACACTACTGAATTTCATCAATAAAACACTCATGTAGAGATGCTTACATTTATTTATTTGTTCTACGTAGACTATGTCATATTTTTAAAAAATTATATAGGCACACAGTATTTTCTATTATTTTTCTTTGAAATTATTATTACCTTTTATTGAGGGAGGTTGGAACAAAAGATCTTTAAGGTCCCTTCAAACCCAAACCATACTGGCATAATTGCAAGTTCCTTCATTTTACTCAGTGAAGGAGACAACCAGACCCAAAACCACCTGGCTAGAAATTTCTTTCTCAAAAAAACAAATGTGCTTCAGGCTAATGTTCAGCTATTCAGAGGAAAAGCTGGTAGTACAACAAATATACAATTGATCTTGCATAACACTGAGGCTGCTTTGAACATCTTTTAGTGCTGTAATCAAAGACAGCAGGAAACTGAAAGAAATATTAACTGCAGATTGGTGGTAGCTGAAAAGTATATCACAGAAATTTGTGGTAGCCCACTTGTGCCAATCAATGTACTTTAGAGGGAGAAGCTGGTTATTCTTTTCTTATTGCTATCTACAATTTGATAAATTTGCAAACAAGAGACAAAACAAAGTGGAAAAAAAAGAGACTATGTTCATTCTTCAAGCTACATAAACTTAGTTAAAAAAGATAAACGTTTCAATAACCAAACAGTTAGCTAACTCAAAAAGAAAAGTATCAGAAAAATTAAAACCCAATCCACAGCTATGATAGGCTTTAAGTAAAAAAAAAACCAAAAAACTAATATCCAGACAGTATAGAACCGCAACAGTGTACAGTGTAACTTTGTAAACACTATGAAAATACTAGCAAAGTTATGCTAGGAAATAGAAAATAATTGCACAGATCTGTTCTCCAGAATTAAGAAGCAGTGTTTCATGTCAAGAAGGTTATGCATGAAAATTTTCAGTGTGGTCTCTCTTGTTCGCAGCAAGAATTTGAACTCCATGATTCACTTCCCCTGTGTGTTTTGTGGTTCTGCTGATACCCATGACAATGCAAGAACCAAAAAATATTTCACTCTTTCCACAGACAAAAAAAAGCTGTTTTTATTAGGCTATTTTAGGAATACTACTCGGTCCAGTTCACCTGGCCTCTCATGCCCCAAGCACATCTGTCACACATCCATTTCTTTATAAAGTAACAGGTGTTGGCTCTACATTTAAGTAGCATGAAAAGATAGGGGGGAATATGGGACATCACACAGTGCCAATGTCAGACATAATAAACTTAAAAAAAAAAATCTGCTAGGAATGTCTTTTTAAATACATGAAGTTCTTTGCTTTGTATCATATCTCTTTAATATGTTAGAAATATTTTAGATACTTAGAAAAGCTCTTGACAGAAGACTCCACTTAGTTTCAATTGAAAAAATGAAACATCAGAGAAACATAGTGCTTTCAACCTATTCATTTTAAAATTGACTTTATTTTTCATTTTCTGTTCTGTAATATTTACCCACAGTACACCAGCAAAAGTAACTAAAAGTAACTAAAAGGCCGATTTCTATGCACAATGCCAAAAATTCTAATGAAAGAACAAATCTAATTTAAATCTACAACAGGATGATAAATTCAGCTCTTTTCCTGCCCCACAATGCACAACCATACAGAACTCCATATTCATGCTTTGCTGTACTGTTTTCATGAGAACTTGGGATAGAATACGTGCTGTTAAATCCCAGATGTAGCATAAAAAGAAAGAAGAATTGAGACAATTCTTCTATCACCTCTGCCTAATGGAGGAAGGCTTAGGCATTTCACCCTTCTTTAAAATTGTTTGAAACCCCTCATTCAACTTCCACCAACTCTACTAAGAGTAAAAACACTGAGCTGCCTTGCGTATGTGAAACCTGTCAAAACGTAATAGCGACACAGAAGTAAAAAAAAGACTGGTACAAATCTTTTTTTCTTAACCAAGAGAAAATGCATATATAAAAATATTTTGAATTCGCTAAGCATAGCAGGTCAGAGGCTACTCCGTTAAGTATCAGAAAACATCCTCCTGAACCAAGGACCTTCTGTTTAAATGTCCTGAGAGCTAAGAAAACAGGAGGTGAAGATGGTAAAGAAGACAGTAGAGTGTATGTAATTAAGCTCAAAAGTTAGCCAACTGCAAGACAGACATTCACAAGAAAGCCAGCTCACTTAGCTGACAAATCTGCTTGGTAGCTGTTTAAGTATCCCTACTGCATTTTCTACATAGAGATCTAGCTGCTTAAATACAAAAGGGTCTGCACCTTGTAAGTGTTCTCAGTGCTCCAAAATTGTTATTCCTCTGTGAAACAGCACTCAGTGCCCTCAAGGGCAGAGGCTTTACAAAGAAAAGTAGAGGTGTATTCCCAAAGGCAGCTTACCAGGAAAGTTGCTTCTACTTTATTTCTTACTATCACATTCATTTAGGACAGCTGACAGGCTGACTCTGCATTTTCAGTGCTGCAGAAAGCCACCTTATGTTTTCACGAAAATAACTGCAGGTCACATTATGTTGGCTAACCAGAATTTGAGTTTCCTCTTTTGTTTGTGTTAACAAAATTAAAATTTGCACATTCTCATTTTTTACAGTGCGTGTACATATGTAGAACATATGAAAAGCTCTGAGAAATCACTGAATGTTTTCCATTCAGATTCCCAAATACCATCAATAAGGGCAAATTATATTATGCACACACAGAACAAGACACGAGTGTATATTCTAAAACCTCATGAAAGTGATGCTGAAGGAGACCCAAACTAAAATGAGTTCAGCAAGAGCCCACCATAGTACAACAGACAGGAAAACACAACAAAGGCAGCTACATGCTACTCTTCAAGTAAACACCATTTTCCTCTAGAAGTTAACAGAAACAGTTTATCAGCCTAGGATAAAGATAAAAAATATAAATCCTACTCCATAATCCTCCAACTGCCTTCCAAATCAAAGAAGTTTTCAGGTTTTATTCTTTGCAGCCCTCAGAAAATATGATTTGCAAAAACGAAATCATTAAGTAACTTCTTCTCTTATACTTATTAAAAACAATATTTGCCCTTAGTCTAAAATTAAATCAGTAGATTTAGGAATAAGAAAATTAAAACGTATGTAATTAGTTTGAAGTTTTCTATGCAGCCAAATTGAAGGGAAAACAATGATTATAGAGTCAACGCTGCATTATCAGCCTCATATTTGTGCTCACCCTACTTTAACAGTAACTACTGGGCCATGAAATTTCTTTGCATATTTCCTGTTCTCAATGGGAAGAAAAAAAAAAAGATGAACTATCTACCTCAAAATGTTGGAGCAAATTCAGTCCTCAGTATATGTTAATTACTGTTAACATTAAAAGAAATTACTGGTTAGACAGCTGCCATGCAGTAAGCTCCCTTCAATTGGGGTTTTTCTCCAGTAAAAGCTAGCTGGGAATAATTTAGGACATATGAATAACTGGAGATTTAAATCCAGAAGTATAACTTGTACATTATTACTTAGAAAGTGATTATTTTATAGTGAAAAAATAGCTAAAATATCACTTTAAAATATTTTTTAAAAATTTTTAATTAAGCAAGACTTAGAACTTCCCACTGTACATTTATATTACAATGGACAGAAGAAAAAAGGAATTACTAAAATGTCATAAACAGCTTGAGCAGCTGCATTTTATACCACATACGATTGTTGTTTCTCTCCAACAGTGAAATACGGAGATCTTCAGCTTCAAATACTCTATCTGTACTGCTAAAGAAGTCATTATTTAACATCTTTGTAAGAACCGTTTTATTAACTGCAGTAATATATAAACAGTCAACTAAGAGAGCAAATGACTGTGTAATATGAAAACAAATGACTATGTAATATGGAAATACTGTGGAGAAGCCCTAGGTGCACACCCACCACTCAGCAACAACCAAACCATCAGCACACTATTAATGCTGTATCAACTGACACCAAGCTATGGGGAAGGCAGTGCTGACTCAAGTCAAATACTTGTATGCATTTTGATACATTGACTAAACACAGCACTCTCAACAGCAAAGAATGTGCAGCCATGCTTTCTCTACAAAATGTCGAATGGACATTGTTATGCTAGAAAGAGAAATTTTCATCACAATCATTTTGCAAAACAGCAGACGAGTGTGTATGCTAACCTGCAAGTCCTCCTATGCATATACCCTGATACAGCTTATCATTAGCTTGTGTCTATTTCCTAAAGCTCGGGTGTTTTTTTTTAAATTGGTATTATTTTTGCATAAGAAGAAACAGTGTATGTTAAGATAAATGCCATTGGAGGAAATAGACAAGGATAAACTCAAATATGATCACTTGTGAGCAGATTTCAATAAGCTTTTTACAATAAAAATAGCAAAACTAAAGAGGTTGGAATAAAAGTTCAAATAAAACCTTCTATTCTAATTTGAATCTCCTTAGAGTACAGGCAGATGCGTATAGGCCTAGAAACAGGAATAATCAGAGAGAAGCCAGGAACAGGACTTAAAGTCACCACTGTATGAGAATTTTAATGAGAACAAACTGTATACCTATTCCAAAAGTAGGACTCAGACTAGTTAGAAAAAGGAACTGTAAAGCTGAACTTATAATGATGCAGCTATGCAATGTGAGTTGTACAGACCAACTAGCAAATTGTACCACAAGAATGAGAAATAAAAAGGCTCAAGTTATATGCAGTTTCAACTTGGATAAAAACACATCAGGATACTCCATTGCTTTCACAAAAGAATGAAGTTCTAAGCTCAGTATTAGAGACATTCTGCCATTCTACATGGAATATCAAGTTCATTAATTTGCCCATGGAGTTTCATAAGCCAAAGGCTTTGCAAAGAAACTTGCAGGTGAGAAAATTATGTAGCAGGGTCTCCAAATCCTCTCCCAGCAAAGCAATGGACCCATGTCTGTAGGTTAAAAGGCACAGCTGCCTAGGTCATAGCATGAGACTGATATTTCCACTCAGATTTTAAAGAGAGAAACAACAAGAAAGATTTTGCCTCCAAAAAGCAGGGGAACAGAAAGTGATTCCTTAAGTGAGGGAAAACTGGTCCTATACCTGACAAAGAAGGATGCTGCTCCCTGACACAAAAAAATTTGGCGAGATTCCTCTATGATCACCTTTTATTTTACTGATCCTCAAGGAGAAGGCAGAGATTTACATCACAGTAGATGTGCCTATCCAGAGGGAAACACTACATATGCGCAGAGAGGAAAGAACAACAGTTTCTTGTCATCAATAAGATAGACATACATAGAAGCAAGCCTCTCTAACTACAAAAATAAGGGTAAGCAGATTTTTCTAAGCACAAGCAGTTAATTCTGCAAGAACCAGTTTCAAACCCTAAGTAGGAAGCTTTAGCTCTTTTACCAAGATAACTAGGAAAAAATAAGAAAAATATATATTTCTGATTTGTAAAAGGCGACTCCATAGGAAAAAAATACCAAAAAACTCAACCAGAGTAGATCAGAAAGCAACTAATCTTCAGCAAGTGCCTCAACAAGTTTTTATTGCAACTGCCAGGTAAAAGAAATCGCACAAAATGTCTTCATTCTGACTTGAAGAATAAATGTAGAAGAGATCAATTTCTCTTTTACATTCTGAGGTCAGTCTCTCTATTCAACGTGGTACTGTTCTAAAATACACTTAACTGGAAATAGACCAATTGCAAATTAATTCACATTGAAATATATCAGCAGCTTTAGAATATATGAGAAGAATCAAAATCATACGCAGTTCCACTGTCATATATATATAGACTTTTCCAGCACATGATGTTGTGAGAAACAGTAGCAGACTTGCATTTAATTTTTGTGTTTTACTGACCTCTAGTGGTTACGTATGTAATAATGAGAGCCTTAAAAACATCTCTTTTCCTTGGAGGGGGGGGAAAGGAGGAGGACAACTGTTAATTCTTTTGGCACAAAGCACATTCACTTTACTATGTGAAGTAAGGACGAGGCTTCTTTTCTTTCCTAAAATTATTCTACTTCTGCAGCTCATCATTGCTGCTATTTAACAAGCCATCTGAACAACAAAAACAAAAGATGAATGGTGCAATTTAACTTCAAAAATAGAGGAAATGTCCTCAAATAAATGCATAACTGGGTAAAAACCGGGAAATTAAGGGTAGATACGAAGAAACATTTTAACAGGAAACAGTCAGCATTGCTGTCCTGCACGAGTCTCTCTGAGGACACCTGCTGCTTCTAAAAGTACAAAAGAAATCACAAACAACTGGATGAGTGAATACTGAAGTAACAACACTATAAAGGGATTGTAATGCTGCAATAATAATGGAAAAGAAAACTTAGTAGACATAGCACAGCATGCATAGGGCAACAGTAATTCTGCATTTTCATGCAATTCTGAACTGACTTTTCATATTTGGGAACAGAAATACTTAGGCTGTAGGAAAGGGGCTCACAGAGATGAAGTCTGCTCAACAGCAGTCAAAAGAAGAAAAATTGTTAGCAGTTACCAGGAACAGAATGGGAAGTAAATAGAAAATCAGCTACCGTTAGATAGACCATTTATGTGTCTGCATCTTATTAGAGGAAGCAGTCTTGGTCCCCAGCCTTAAAAAGGTGAAACTGGGATCTGGAAAAAGTGTAAATTGGCAAGAAGGACCAACAGAATTTTAAGAGCTTCAGCATGAGGAGCTAATAACATTAGAACAATTCTATCTGGAATAGAGATGAGCAAAAAAAAAACCAAACATCAAGCCATAAGCATCCCATCATATGTCATAATTGCCACAGATAAGATGAACATGAAAGTTTGTGCTTCGTATGTAGTGTAAGAACCAATGGGTCTCAGAATGACCCTATCAAGGGCAAGTTCACACCAAGTGAATGCTACCTCACACAGCATATTGTTTAGCTGCGCAGTCTCTTCCCAATGGATGCCAGGGATGATAAAACCTTTAAAGGGCTTAGAGGACAAGTAGATAAATTCAAATACCTGGCTCAGGAAATCCTAGAGATGCCTATTGCTGGAGGCATAGAGCGGAAACAGGAGTACGTACCTGCATGACTCCTCTGTGCTTCTCCACATTTCCCACATTTGCCTCTGTACTACAGAAAAGCTAAATTAGCCCACTGGACCAAGACGATCACATCAACCTTAGCTCACTTCAGTAAAGGACTTTCTTATTGGGCTTACAGTTCAGGGATTGTATTTTACAGACTGAAGTCCTTAAGAACTGGATTACAAAATCATTTTAGATTATTATGTTCTGACAAGTCACAGCTTGCTCTTGACTTTTCCTAAATTACATCAGCCATCAAGAAACTTCAGCCAGAGCATCAGTCGGCTCATATAAGAGGATAAAATATACTATATTTTATTACAGTATACAATGTGGTTCAAAATTAGTTGGTTTTGCTTTTTCTTTTTTTAAGAAATAAGAAAATAATTTTAACTTTTAAAAAAGCATTACACCATATGCAATAGCTGACAGCTCCAAGGAATGATAAGCCAGCTATTCATCCAGTTCTAGCAGCTTGAGGGCAGGAATCAAGACTGTAGACCAGAAGTTACAACACTGAAGATATGAGAATGTTTTTTCCTAATTCTAGTCTTGTAGGCATTCTAAAATATTTTTACAGTGATAAATTGTTTTAAGAAGACTTGCAATAACTGCCACTACAGCAAGCACAGCAGTCACCTTTTGAACAACATTGTAACTCAAATCCATTATTTTCCTAATCAGAGCATATAAGTTAATTTTAATTCATATACGAATGGGGTCAAATAGATACTGAGAACTAATTTTTGTTTCTAGTCCCTCAGTGTTACTGGCAACACATTTAATTTGCTTTTTTTAAGCAGAGGCACATTTCTAAAAATGCTGAATTATATTTGGAAACGACTTTTATGTTGCTATAAAAGCAAAATAACCGTAGTTATTCTAGACAATGAAATTACAAGGTGCAATATTCAGTAAGAGGGGAAAAAAACAACAAAAACTAACACAATGGGACCTTAAAAAAGAAGAAAAAAAAGACTCCTTAAGTCTACTGCCAAAAAAGTTAACTATTAACCATTAACTGCATTTACTACATACCAGACCTGCAAAGTGTGAAAGCATATGACCTCACTGCTCTCTACAGCAAGCAAAGGATGGTGCTGGGCTTGTCATCTAGGTTTTTGAGAACAGGACACATGGGAACAGCATAGAGCTGGGCCAGAGGAGGGTCAGACTGGGCACTTAGGAAAATTTTCTGTTCCATGAGGATAGTAAAACACTGGAATAGACCCCAGAGAGGTGGCTGATGCTCTGTGCCTATGAGTGTTCAAAAGATACCTGGAAAATGCCCCCAGTACACGCCTTAGCTTTTGGTTAGCTCTGACATGGTCAGACAGATGGACTCAATGGTTTTTGAAGGAACTTTAACTGAACTACCACATTTTGTATTTGCAAAGTGGGACAAGTAGTTGGATTTCTCACATTCAAATACTGACTGTATTTCACAGAGCAAAAACAAGGTCAGCTTCACAGCTTAAACAGATACTGAAAAGCAGATACTGTTATGCTGTGCAGTGTGTATGTATCACATGTAAAAAAAAAAAAACAACAACCAGTAAGATCTGTTAATTATTCTTCAGTTTGAGTCAGCTGCTGAGAATACAAAATGAACAGAAAATTCAAAATTGTTTTCATCTCCATAGAAAATCACTTGACTTTTCATTATACACATTCTTTAAGAACTGAGAGAAATCTCAAATGAGTCCCAACTCCATTACTTCTTCTAGAGGGGAAAAAAAGATGTGTAAGAAGCAGCTGTACTATTGTTATAGTGACTGCGCTTCCACATAGCAAAACATGTCAACACTTTCTTTGTACATACACACACAGAACACAAGTACAACAGTGACTACTGGATATTCTGTAAAGGAGAAGAAAAAGAGGCTGCAATTTTTCATAGTCCAGCATTCCCAGAGTTTTCTAAATATCACAGCCACAGCTACACAGAATGAACAAGTAGGTTTATGTATTTAATTGAATTACTTCCCTTTTCACATATGGAGGAAACAAAGCAGTGAAAATCTGACATACAAGTATAAGCATTAATAATATTATTAAAAAATGAAATGGAAAGTCACCTCAGACACAGGTATGTTTTCTCCAAGCTCAGACGTGTGCAGTGCCAGCAAACCAATCACTCGAGCCACTTTAGCACGTCTGCATATGAAATACATTTTTTTCAGGTAAAGGAGAACTGTTTCCAAAACATGACAAAAACAATTTTTTCCAGCCTACATCTATTTTGTACAGATCACTAAGGGCAGGAACTATTTAAGTGCTATTTACAGGTGAATTTTGTCTTCTTTTATTTTTTTTTTTTTAATGCACTACTTAATTCTGTCTGTAGTTCAGCTTAATTAGCAATAAATTCATGCAATAAGATACATTTTTACCGTACAGCAACAAAAAATGGAGATTCTTTAGTTTATTACAGTCCTCACAATCCCCCATGCTCCCACTCAGTTTTCTTAAAATACTGAACCCCCCCCAACAGATCCTTATAAACATTTTAGTACAGCTGACAAAACAAAGAATTAAATGTATTGCAGCAAATCAGCTTTAAATGCTTCATTAAAGAAAAAATAAGCAGTAATATCAACACTTATTAAATGAGCAGCAGAGGGCACTACCAGCTTCAAATATTTCTAACATTTAAAAAAACTATCATTAGAAATATTTTCCGATCATTATGGAATGGCTTGGTTTATTCAGCAATTTAAATAATAATATTTGACACAGTAAGTCATACAGCTTTCAGGTAAAATTTTAGACATTTAATATAAGCTTAGATCTCACAAAAGTGCAGTATTTTAATACAATGCCAAAACAAACAAACAAACAGAAAAATAATGTTACTTACATCATGCTGCCAATCAAGTACCACAGTGGTTTGAAAGGCTAAAAAAAAACCTCCTCAAAAACTGTGAAGAAGTACATCCTAATAAAATTCAGTAATAGTAGCACATTTGAAGAAATTGATGTAACATAATTGTTACTTACATATCCCAGTTGGTGGCGGCACGCAGCTGCTGTATTAACACTGGGAACTATAATTTGAAGAAGATAAGCAAATATGAATGGTAGAGTGATCTGATGCATTCCAGTGATAAATATAAAAGAACAAAATACTTGTAATTATGTAAAATGTTTTTGGATGGCATTTGTAAAAGAAAAAAATAACAACCCAATATTAGCCAATGATAGGCAAACACTGCAGACATTGCCCAACGTATCCATTAAGAACAGAATTCCTGAATGTAAAAATGGCATTTTTCCCAACATTCTTCCCTTAAGCCAAAATGATAAACATATACCAGCTTATGAAAATGAGCATTATTTTCTATGTGAGTATCACCATACAATGGAAAAACTGATGCTTTCATTTTGAAAAATAGATTATCATACAGTATTATCAAATAATTACTTAAGAAGTGAAATAGTTGCCAAATGCTAAAATAATGAATTGAGAGTTAATGCACAATCAGCACTTATTTCTAAAATCTTCTGCTCATCAGCGATTCAGTTATTGGACTGTTGTAAAAATAATTAATAGTAATTCTCCAGTGATAATAGAATAATACTTAGAGCAATTCTCCATTAGGAAAACAGACATGGAATTCAATACGTTTTGGTTTGGTTTTTTTTTTTTTTTTTGGTTTATACCTCACTTGCCTTTTTTCTTCACTAGGGTGCAGTAGGGTTTTTTGTTGTCATTGTTTTGCTTTTTAAATATAACTAAATGCAGCCAATTTTTGCTACAATGCCAATGCTACATAAACCATATTGATTCCTTCAGAGCTTTATTATTTACCAGCCGAGAGTTAATTAGCCTGCTTGCAGCTTCCTTGTGGCCAGCCACAGTACAGAGGTAAGACAGTAAATTCAGTTTAGAACGTGCTGTTCCTGGATTCTTCTCAGCGGAATCAAGCAACAAACATGCTTGGTGCAAGAAGTCATTCCAGTCCACATCCTTCAGAGATGACAACTTCTCAGCTAGCACAAGAAGCAAACAAGTAGTTAAAGATCTTTTATGTTGTTTTAATACACTAGAAATAACATCAGCATGAATAAATAAGCTAGAAAATTTTAATCTAACTAGAATTCCAATATTTCACGCTGTTTCTCTACAGCAAAGTTGAGGTAAAAAATAATGACTGTCATCAAAATTCTCTCAGAAGCAATTGCAACAAGCCTAAAATACTGATTAATTTTCATATAGACAGGTACCCATCTGGTTAAACCTTAAGAGTAACTGAACACAGATGACTTCAAGAAGAATACAAGTCAACAGCCGCCAGGAGAACAAACGTAATCATCATCTCACTGATCACTGTATGGGAACTGAACTTCCCAAATACTTCCTTATCAGTCTCAAGGACTAAATTCAGTTCACCTTAGTAATCACAGTTTTGGTCAGTAACTTTCTAAAAACTTATCTGCCATCCTGGTGTGCTCCAATACAGAATATCTAAGGACATCCTTTCTGTCTATTTTATATGCAAGTAACACTGTCTAATGAACAGTTCACGTTAGCAAAGGTGAAAGGCAGTATGAATTTCAGGTATTCATCTTTTACTCCATATTTTTTTTTAATGGTAAGGAAAAAGTGTTGATAAGCAGCACCAAATTCATTATCTTAGAAAACAAATCAGAAAAAAAAAAGCTATAACCATAGAATATTTACAACCACAAAAAAAAAAAACCAAAAAAAAACACCTGTCCCTTATTAAATAAATATAGACAATAACAGCTAAACACATCAGAATATCTGCCTGATAGCTTGCATGCCTGAACACTAAATTAAATGAAACAGCACTTGCTCAGGTATTTGAACATGGCCATTCTTGCCAAATCCAGAATGTTTTTTGTTACTACAATCTTGTTTAGGGGACGTTCTATTCTTCTCCAGCTATCAAATTCCTTTAAAGTATGGAGAGTCAGTTTGTTAGGGAAAGAAAAAAAACAAGAAACTTTGTTTAGGTAGAGGTGCTATCTGAATTCTAGGAGTAACTACTTGCCTAACATTCCTCTTCAAGCACTCTAAAGCCAAACAATACTACCCAAAATATATCAGAGGAAATAGTTTCCATAAATAATAGACTTGTCTGAGGTTAAAAACACGACAAAACAAAAAAGTATCCACTAATCTACACTGTCCATTGGGAACATTTCACAATTACACACAAGACTGCCAGGCTATCAAGTATTATAGCTCATCAACACTACACTTTTCAACATCCTGTTTTCTTTTGCTTCCTTGTCAAATCTTAATCTGGTTGAATACCTCAGTATTTTACAAACAAACAAACTTCTGTTTTTCCATGCTAAAAAAAAGTTGGCTGTCTTATTTTTTAAAGCTTTTAAGTATGGCTTATCAAACGGCAGAAGAAAGGGTATATATATATATGTAGCTGTCAGCACTTGAAAATTCTACTCATTTTTGGTCTAGTTAAGAACATAACTTTTTCAACTTCAGGAAAACCAGATCTGAATTCTCCCCTCACTTCAGCTGATTTACAAATTTACAGATTTAAAGATTTACAATCTTGCAACAGTTACACTACCATATACAGAATGAACGTTTCTGTGTCAGCAGAGCCATACCTGAATACGCTGGTATATGTAAAGCTTTTGAGTCAAATCTAACTGGCACTTGCTTCATTATCTGGAGAAATAAACATCACAACTAGTTTTAATGTGTTACTGAAAGTTTTTCAGCAGTCAAACATGAAAACAAGGACACAAAAATAGGACAGGATGGCTGTACAAATCATGTGTACTCCTGAGGCATTTTTCAATACTGACAAGGAGCTTATAGGCAGGAGGAGGATTGACTTTTTACATATATAGCTAGTGGTAGGACAAGGGAGAATGGATTTAAGCTGAACAAAGGGAAATTTAGGTTAGATGTTAAGAAGAAACTCTTCAGAGTGTGGTGAGGCACTGGCACGGGCTGCCCAAAGAAGTTGTGGATGCCTCAGCCCTGAAGGATTTCAAGGCCAGGCTGGGTGGGTTCCTGGGCAGCGCGATCCAGTGCCTGGTAACTCTGCCCATGGCAGGGGGGTTGGGACTAGATGATCTGTGAGGCCCTGCCCAACACAAGCCATTCTGTGGTTCTTACAACTTCAGGCCTTCCTTTCCAGAGAAATTGAGTTTTTTAGATGCTTTTTAGAAATATTATATCTAAAACTCAGAGAATGACATAAATTGCACTGGAAGAGTTTAACACCTGAACTATGTGGCTTCATGGACAGCTTTGTTTTCTTTATACCAAAACACACTCAGCTTTGTTGTCATTTAAGTAATAGATATTAAAGCAAATTATCAGAAAACAGATCTACAAAACCACTGAACACAGCATTTAATAGCTTCTATTTATTCTATTTATTGTAAGACATTATTTGACATTACTTTAAAACCCCAAAATAACTCTATTCTCCAAATTAACAATACAATAGGACTGTAAAAGACAGCTAAAAACTTGCATGAGAGCTTGCCAGATGACTGGGTGGAACTGCTTTAAAATTTGAATTATAAAACACAGGAAATGAGTTTCACCCTGATTTAAAGATTTATCTGCAAAACTAGCCTCACCCACAAGTTCCTGAATCTTATAATTTATTTTGCTATACCTTTGGATTGTCAATGATTGGTGTTATGATAAGATCAGATTCAGTGTAAATGAGCTCTTTCAATGCTGACTCCATATCCTGCTGACTTGTGCACACATTTTTAGCCTGGAACAAGAACAAAGTTTTCTGAAATACCATTTTGCACAAAAGAAGAAAATTTATACTTACTCCCATAATGTTTCACTTTGTTTGGTCATGTAAATAATATATTCTAAATTGCTTTTAAATTGTGTAGTTATTGATAGAGCCTAGACCTTGCAATTAAAAATTATGAAAAACAAGTATGTAAATAGAAAGACAAAACTCTAAAAAACAAACCAACAAAAACTTGAACTTAAGTTCAAAATGTAGATGGATTTAAAAAAAAAAAAAAAAAAAAAAAGATAGTCCCTCTTTCTTTTATGCATTGAATTAAAGGGGGACAAAACATCTTATTTGACTCCCACACTGGAAGCTTTGCAAACATTTACTTTTACTTTTTTTTTTTTCCTTCAATATTTTTACACACTAAAGGAATTACTACTGGAGGAACTACTTTTCTGTTACAATTACAGATTGAGAAAGAAAAGTGTCTTTGATGTAGTCTCCATGCTAAGATCTTGACTATGATTATATCACTGCCTCTTAATATTAGTTTTTCTACTCACCCTTGTCATGCTTGAATCCTTTTGTGGAGAATTTTGGATTGGAGCAATACTAACATCAGTTACTTGTACTGCAGTGCTGGTTCTAGGAGTAGGACGAGAACTTCAAAAGAAACAGAATACAGATTAAGTCTCACTGCAGGCCACTGTTGTGGGGTTTTGTTTGTTGGTTTGGGGTTTTTATTTGTTTTCATAGAAATATTTTCATATTTTCAGAGGACTTTCAAGGGTTTTCTGACTGTTGTTTTGATTTTCATACCTCAGAAGAAATATGGATTCATTTGATTCACCATCTGCATTTTTGGGGCGCAATTCAGTCGGATTTTCTACTGAAAAAAGAACAAACTTGAATCTAAATGTTCAAATAAACAAAACACAAGGAAGAAGCATGTGGTGAGACCAACAAAATAATTCAAAATAACATAATGAATATTACCTATTTTGAAAGAATTGCTTGGTAGCTTATTATCTGCTCTTGAAGATGATAGGTTTTTGCAAGCATCGTCTGGCCCCTTGGTATTCCATGACTCCAAGTCTTCATTGCTGTTTAATAAGAAATATTAATTAAAAAGATTTAAAAGACATCAGATTGATCGTATCCATTACTTATTGCAACTATTAACATGCAATTTAGCTGTCATTCTCATAGATCATCCTCCTATTGCAATATGAGCTACAAATACTTTTTATATTGGTAATGGCAATGATGAAAAGTTGTTTTTGAGCAAGCAACTTGGAAAATATTAAAGAACTCTCTAGCTCCCTTAGTACAACTGGCAGTGAAGAAATTTGGAATAAATTTATACCCTGGAATACACAAGGGTAATTTTGTAAGTTTCAGAGATTGCTCAATCTTCAGAGAAAAAATTTACAACCAATTTACTTTCAATATCAAAGCCTGTATCAAGCATTAAGATCAATAAAGACTTTTTTTTTTTTCCTTAATAGCAAGTTTTTCACTTTTGCTTCTGTATTTCCCTGTACTGTTCACCTGGAACTGGTTCAAATAAACCTTGCCTGTGGAGCTCACACTTTGAAAGGAAGAAGTACAGATCTTCTTTTGCATGTCAGGACCATGTCCTTGGTTCTTCATGTGTGCCAATTACTGCCTTAGTGAAAATTTCAGAATCATTAGAAGACTCAAGTAAGTAAAGTCAAGAAGTCCAATATTTTGTGGGTAATTATTATTCTGATTCTCTGAGAAATTGCTCAGATATACAGTATGGTAAAGGTAGATCTAAGTCTCACTAATATTGTGAATAAATTCTGATTTTGAGATATAAACTCACAGTCTCGATTATTTGCCCTGGTGGTAAAAGTAGTAATAAAATTAAAAGACAAAGAGCAGCATATTAAACTAGAACAGACATTAGTAACAAAAAATACTGCAGCCCTGATTCCAGAAATAGGTATTTCAACAATGTGAGATAGAATGTAAAAATAGATAAAACACAGAAGCATGTGGCGTTCTAAAATAAAGCTATTTCCATACTCGTTCCCTGAATACAACCTGAAATAGCATTCAAATATTTAGAACAACAGATTGTTTAAAAACAAACAAACAACTCTAAATGGAAATTAAGAAATTAAAAACAGCAATATTAACAGACATCTGGAAGAAACCATTCTATTCAGTGAATAGAGCCTATCTTCACAAAAGGACTGGGTGTTTCTGCCTATATAGGAATGCAGAGTATTTAACATTTAAATATAAAAACATTAGATTAATGCTTTATGCTATAAACAAAGAATATGGGTCAACTACATTCACAAGGCTAACAAAACCTAAGATGATGTGCTGATAGGTTTTTTGATGACTTGATGTTAATGCACAAGAACAAACTTACATAAAGATGAAATTGACTCATGTATGAGGTGCTAATAATGCTTCTGAAGGACAGTACTGTAAGTCAAATTACTGTTCATCATTGTTATATAAACAAAAAAACAAATAGCATTCTGTAGCTAGAAGAAATGAGTCTACAGAAAGGAAACAGATACTCTTACACTGATAGAATACTGTAATTCCTAAGCACCCCAAACTGCTCACTGGATGGTATAAAACTTAACTCAGCAATTATTTAACAAAATTAAACTCCTAAGCAAAATTCAAAGACTGAAAAATTCACAGAAAAATATTTTAAATCTGTACTATTGATTTATTTATTTGTTCATATGTACCACAGAAAGACATCTGCTAAAACATGAAGTACCTTGAGCCCTGGCTGTCTGAAGAATCGCCGTCACAATGGCTAAGGGAGTCTTTCCAGAATGGATGTTGCAATATGTCTGTCCAGTTGAGCCTTTTGAGAAGCAATAGGCAAACTGAAAAAGCAGTGGCAAAGTACAGCTACAAAAGCTTATCAGGCTACGTTCTGAATCCAGTGGTGCTATGAAGCAACTATTACTGACTATTATTGTTCTTAGTTGGTATTTGGTGAACAAATAAGTTATCTTATAGAGGAAATGTTTTGCCTAAAATTGAAATGGATCATTCACACAACACAGAGAGGTGAGATTAAAGATTAAGTACACAGTTTAACCAGTCCCATTATTTACATTACTCTATAAATAATTATGTTATACAAAAATGTAAGTGTAACATCTATAAATTAAAGTCTTATAAAAGATATGCCCATTGCTCTGGAAAACTGAAGCCATCCAATTTGAAAAGCTAACATCCTGTTAAACAGTTACCTATTTAACACCACATACAAAAGAAGAAAACTATGCAGAATTAATATTTTGATTAAATAAAGTTTGCATGAGAAAATGCACTATGTCTTCTTTTACGAAGGAGAAAATTAATTACTTTTTCATTGTCACCAGATAGTATCATAGTTATTATTTTTTTCCAGATGTGAAAAAGGCAATGCAAACAACCAGTTTACCTCTTCTGAGGATCCTTTTGAAGCAATCCATCAAGTAAGCTAATGAACTCTGCAGAAGGTTTCTGAAAAGCAGAACCTGAAAATAGAAGGACTTAAAAAGATAAGAACTGGACAACAGAATCAACTGTGACAGTAAGTAAATCAAATCATTATCTGAATCAAAACATTAAAGCAGTTTTATTTAACACCAATTTCATCTTAAAAAAAATAATAATAATAATAATGCATAAAAAATACTAAATATAAAGTCTTGTATTAAAATGATCTTCAAAGAGATGATAAAAATCAATACTTGGTCAAGCTAATCCAGAACAATAATATACATTTATTATTATATTCCTATATATTCACAAATTCATATTTTTTTATATTTCATATAAAAATATGAACCTTCCCATTATCATATAACTATTAGATGAAAATAAAGTAGAGTTGAAAATTGTGCTAATTGAAATTTACCCTGGCTGTGGTAGTTTTAAGAGGACTATTATTGCATCCTATTACACAAGAGGTTTCCAGAATTCTCAGTTAACTGAGAAAGACTACTTCTGAGAGCTCAAAATCATGCAATACAATCCATCTATTTGCTTCAAAAATAAAGTTTCCCTTAAAATTGAAACAAGTAATAGTTGTAACTCAATAGGTCACGTTTCTGCTGTATCAGTATGAATTGAAATTAGAAACTAACGAGGTGTCTCCATGAATACCACCGATGCATTGAATGACAAAGTTCAAAAATTCCATCTCAGAATGTATTTTTAATCCTTAACACTAAATGATACACATGTTTTATCAACAGAGATATAAGCATTCATCACTAATGGAAGATGTTCATAGCAAAGGAACGGCAAAGGTAACATTCGCTTTGGACAGCAAAACAATTCCTGCAATCAGCCTCAGAATAAACACTGCAAAGCAAAACTTTGTTACTATTGATTCAATTTGACACATTTAACAAGAGAAGAACGTTACCCTTGGGCCTCAGTGGCAGTGGATCTTCATGTAAAATCTTTTCAATTAATTCTGAAAAGTTCTCTGAGAAGAATGGTGGTCTTCCTAAAATAAATGGAAGTTTATTTTTTCAGTTATGTAAATTTCAAAATGGCTGTCAGGTGCAATTATATACAATGAGCTCATTTTCCTAAGGAAATATTCAAAGCAATAAGCATCCTTGATTTGAATTTAAAGGTTCACTTAAAAATAAGTCCTTGGATTATATTCTACTGCGAACCGCCAAAGAGACCAAGGACAGAACATGTTCTAAAGACAGCTTGAGGTAGGCCATCATGAATGCTCTGAAAGAATCCATAATGACATAGCAGCTGGAGAAGGGAAGAGCAGAGTATGCCAATCCGACAGATCTGTGTATTGTCTAAGACTTCAGACTACTGCACTGTAATTCTTTTGCATTGAAAATTTCCTTCCAGCTGCAGGCAATGCTAACTTTATCTGCAGGAAAGCCAATGACTAGTTTTAAACTAGTTAAATTTTTCTCCCTTCGAAGTCAAATTAATGCATCCAGAGTTTAATACTGAGGAGATTAAGAACATTACGTTGTCCAAACAAGCACTGCTACATTTTCAAATCATAGTATTTGAGGGATTTGGGTTGGTTAATACCATTACACTTGGAATTCAGGTGGAAGTATAATTTAGCAGTATTACTTCAGCTGATTGCTTGACAAGTTGTTTTTCTTAAGCATATTTAATGTATTCTTCAAGAAATTTTTATTACCTCTCTTAAATATATCTTTCTCTCTTTTTACTTCCTTAAAAAATAAACAAGAATTTAAATTGGGATCACAAAGTAGGTTTTCGTTATCACAGATATCAAAGAAATACACAAACTTACAACCTGAGAACATTTCATAAAGTAAACATCCTAAGGACCACAGATCACTGGACTTGGAGAAATCTTCTCCCTTTATTACTTCTGGAGCTGTGTATAATGGAGAGCCTACAAAATACCATACAAATACACTCAATTGAACATCAGTCCTGTAGAACACCTGAAACTTAATCTCTAACTCACTGAAGCATAGGAATCCTCACTTAAAGGTATGAAACATGAGATACCAAATGGAATTTGAAAAGAATATTTTCCTCCTTTTTTTATTGAATTATGTAGGATTGCAGAAGCCATTTTCTTGTTAACTTCACTTCCATTTGCGCTTATACTTCTCTAACATGATTAATGCAAGTTGTTTTTTTTTTTTAATTTAATTTATCTTGACAGCCAAGCCAACTGAGTATGTTAAACCAATATAAATCTCATGTGATTAATAAAAATTATTAGGCTACATCAGGTTTTACATTTATTAAAAAGAGAGCTATCCTGAGACTTTAACTCACGTGAAATTAGAAAACTGTTACAATAAACAAGATCCATAAATTAGATCACTGATCTAGTTGTGCCTATCCTAAATACTACTAGTTTATCCAAAACCTCTCTAAAAATTACAAAATCTCAGCAAAAACGTAAATTCCATAATCCTTTAAGAAGCTTATTTTGGATTTTGCTATCCATTTTATTTATTTTAAGTGACAACAGGTTATTAAATATACATTTTACAAAAAAAGAAAGAAAAAAAAGAAAAAGCTGATTTAGATGGTAACAGGAAAGAGATTACATTTACATTTCTTTCTGGAAAAAAAAAAACACCACATCCTGTTCTTGGCCTTCATAATTGCAGTAGGTGCTAAAGTACTAAGAAAGCTCTTTGTTCCCATAACACATTGCCAAGATTTCCATTGTTCCAGATGACAGCAACTGCAATGATGCCTCATTATCAGAGAAACAGAGGTCTCTGAGATGCTCCAAGACACAAACTATTGAAAGATTCTGAAAAGTAAAGCCAAAATTCCAAAGCTTTCTTATTTGATGAAAATGTAGCACAGCAGTTGTAGCCCATTGGATTTGCATGGATTTTTCTGCTGAAATTGAAGCACACTAACAGCTTCTTCATGCTTCAAAAATAAACAATCTTTCTTATGTAAACGGTACTGAAACAACTAATCATCATTCTGGAAATTACACAGACCACTTGAAGCAAAAAGTATGGTGAAAATCTTGTGTCAAAAACCACAAAATCCATTCTCTAAACTATTGTTAAATGGATACAAAATATCTAATCAAAGTAGAAGCAATTCAGTATCATACTTACTGAACTGTGTATACATTTAATATAAATTTAATGGAAATTAGCCCTAGACCCTAGAGAGACCATCTGCAGCACATACTGTTTTTATATTTGATAAGTAGTAAAATTATAATTTTGTCAATTAGGAAAATCAGTTAAGATTCAGCATTTCTGAAGCTTCAGTGATTTTCTTATTTTTATAGTTCTACTACTTATACTTAATTGGTAATATGTGAAATGCATCAAGGACCAAAGGTATTTCACAGATTTTATTTTTTTTTCTTACATCCACATCAGTTATCATTAAAAAGCTAATTACTTAAGCCCCCTTAGCAAACCCAAATGAAGAATTAGCATTTTCAATTCACTAACCACTTTGAGCAGTTTCAGATCACATCCATATATGATATTTGCTCAGGATAGAAAGGCAGTTTGTGCATTAGATAGTATGAAATGCCAACTGCAAAAAGCAATTCAAAATAATCCAGTTATGTGGAAATCTTACATACTACAGTATTTTTATAATTGCCTACATATAAGTTTCAAATCAAAAATAACATGAAGTCTATTTAGAATAAGACAGAAAGGTAAGCAACTGTTAATCTATCAAAAATTCCATGACAAAAGTACATTTTTCCAGTGCTTATACTGTCATAGAATCATGACTATATATTCCTAAACAGTTTCTATTCTTCTTCCTCACTTGCAGGTGTTGTTCCCTCTGTATCTTACAATCCATCTTAACAATTTTCCTTAACAGCAAAATTTTCGTTCTGAGCCTACCTGGGAAAAAGAAAATTCCCTACATGGAGAATACGCAAAATCTACTCAAAGAAAACTTGCATATCACACAAAGAGGCCATTATTTACAGATGCTGACATAGCAGAATTATTCTGTTTCTCTAAGAATTTAGTAAGCCACATCAGAATTTTGATCAACTGCCTTCTTCGAGTCTTCTCTCAAAAATCATGCATAACAACAGTCTTTTCCCACTTTCATTCTGTCCGTTTAGCTTAATTTTAGCTGGTAAAAATATCCTACCTCGAAGTCTGTTTTTCAGGTGTCTTTGTGCAGTGCTTTCAACAACATCTCTTCCTGTTTCTTCAGACCCAACTAAAGCAAAAAATTCCTCCAAGTTTTCTCCATCTGCTTTAGCCAAGCAAAAGTTACTGAACTTCAAAGTGCCAGGCCCTTCCAGCAGAATCTAGAGGAATAAACATAATCCAGCATAGCAGATATTAACACCAGTGACTGCATTAATTTCCAGTACAAACTATATTAAATCACAATAATTTAATCATTTAAGTAAATAGAGATGATCACTATTATATCTAAAAGCACTGAGAAGTTTAAGTCAAAACAAATCACGTTTTTTCTCATAACCAAAAAAAAAAAATCACGTAAGGTCACAACACAACATTAATGGTTTCATTCACATTTTTGTTGGCTCATCATTACGCTGATACAAATGATGATGGATGATGCTACTGTAGAAAAGAAAGTAAAAATGTGTTTAAAGTAAAAGGATAGTAAAAGGAACATTCATTCATTTTAGGCAAACAAAAGTGATTTTTTTTTTTTTTTTAATTTTATGCTGGACAAAAAGCTTCATGATTTTGATAATGATAAGTTCTTCCTATGTAGTCAGTGATTTCCTAATTACAATCTTTATAATCCCCGCAAAACTGTCTGGAAAAAAAATCACTCATTTGGTTAGATATGGGCTGGGGGGGGGGGGGGCTGGGAGAGGGGCAGGGGAGGATCTTACTTTTTCACTCTGTATTCTGTGTTCAAAAGAGTACTTTACAGTCTTTACTTTTTTTTTTTTTTTAACACATTCTTCTTCAGAAAAATACAGAGGCATTTCCATTATGCTTTACTTATATATTCACTTCTATTTATTGCTCTTTTACCCACAAATAACAGAAACCAAGCATGAATGCACAAGTCCTACAGAAAACTCAGGCAACTCGACCTCTTACAAATCAAGATCAACAATAGAATTACTGTTAAGCAACTGGCTTCCAGTATTAGGTAATTCTCTCAAAAACAGTATAATATGAATAAAATGTTGATTGCATACAAAGTAATACGTGATATCCATTATAAGTAATACTTCTTGTTACCTTTCCAGGTGTCAGCTCACAAAAGATAATCCCAAGGTTATGAATGTGGTGTAAACCGGTAATCAAATCTACACCAAATTCTCTCACTACATCTTCAGGTAGATGTTCATCTTGAGCAATAACTGATTCTAGTGAACCACCTGAAATATGTGTACATGTGGTCAGCAAAGGAATTACTTGCATGGCATTTGCTTTACATGCACAATGACATGACGAAAGTCTTCCAAAACTATCAAGTAAAAAATCATTACTCATACACATTAAAAATATGAAAATGTATAGAAAAAAAATCTGAGATTGTGATATAAACTTTCACTACAATTAAATTGAGGGCATGACTTTTAAAAACACTTTCATATTGATTTATTTTACAAAGGAAGCAGAAAGGAAAACATGAAACTCATACTGTCACAACGCAATAGCAACCCAGTGGGTTTATTCAGATCCTTCCGCATGAGACGAAGCAGTACCAAGATCAGGCTATCAATGTCTGTGAACAAGCAGCACAACTAATGATGTGGAATTTCCCACTGAATTCACAGACAATAAAAATAGTAAAATCCCAGGATCCCAGGGTCCATGGAAAAGGATAATAAATATTTTATTTCAAACTACATAATATTTTCCTGAGCTTTTCTTTTCCCCTTTGCTTACTGATTGACTTCAGAGAATACTGAGATGTTCAGGTTCATCACTATTCTCCAAATTACTCAATGATGTTGAATCTTACAGTTGCTCTCAGTCTTTACGTTGCTTATAAAAAACAGTCTTACCTTTAGAACCAGCCTCAGAATATATGACTTAGTAAAGAATTTTCCAACATTTTAACACTTTTATAATGTATTTTAGATGGCTATACAGATATACCAGGAAAAATTTATAATGAAAAGTGTTGCTCTACAAAATTAGTATGAAATTCAACTCTCATCCTATTCACAAGTACATTTGCTGCTAAGAATGCCTTGAAACTAACTGCTGTGAACACAGCATTTCCAAGTGCACAATGGCACAAGTACAATTTGAGGCAGGTCAGACAGAAGCTTTATTAACTATGACCACAGTGAGAGAACATTCAGGCAGCTTTTTATCCCTCTACTGTCCTGCTTTATGCCAAGTGATTGCAGAGACCCAACTCCTATGGTGTTTCAAAGAAAAGAGAAGTGAGGAAAAGGTCACATAGTTGTTAAAAAAGCCAGGCATCCACCCTTGGGAGAGATGAACTCCACTCAACCATTCACAGGCAAACAAGTACAAGTACCCATGTCTGGGAGAGAGGGACTCCATAAGTTGCTTGCTAACTGCCATTGTTTACACTGTGGAGAGATGGCTCTTGGATGGCCTGTAGCAGTAGGACATCCAGTGTTATCCTGGGTCAGAACTGGGGATTCTGACAATTCTTCACAATCCCAGATTGCTAGCTTTTATTTGAAATTAATGTATTTTTAGTTAGGATAAACTTCTTAGTCAGTCCACTCTCGGGTCTCTAAGAACTTTATTCCCATGCTGCAATATTGCAAGATACACAAAAAATTGCTTTAACTGTTCTTAACAATAGGCTGCCTGCCTAATAAATTACATACATGTCAATTTGTTAGACTAGGCAAATAGACAAGGCCTAACTTTAATTCTAATAATTAAAGAAAGAATGACCAGATTATTTTTCAGGTCTTATAGCTTCTCCAATAATTCTAAGTAGGAAAAAAAAAAAAAAAGAAAAAAAAAAAAAAGCAATTTGTAATATTGGCTCTTACTATGAAACAACTCTATGTATCAAAACACTAAAATGCCTCACTTGCACAATCACCTTCAATCACCTTTCCTTTCCACATGGAGGAAAGCATGCTTACTATCATCTGCTTAAAACATACAGTCATAATTGGATAAAGCATTAAAAGACTTCTTTAGAAGATTGATGTTAATCTACCAAAACTCCATTAATTACTTAATACAGTTTTGGGTTCTCAGTGTTCCCAAATTAATGTCTTAACATAAATCTTTGCTTAAAAAAATTTTAGATAACTACACTCCAATTACTCACAATTTGTTTTTAAGCTCCCCTAGCTATGAGAAGCTAACATTATGTCACCTAAATTAGTATTTCACATACATTGTGAACTAGAAGAGAAATATGAGTTCAGTGGACGTCTAAAAATGTTTTAAAACCCAACATTTTTAATCATACATACATACGTACAACCTGATTACTAATTTAACTTTTCTTGAAGACTGAAAGAAGTATTTTTTGTGAGAAACATTTATTATTAAAAAAATATTACAAATATCTGTACTATATATATATTTATTTATTTTTGTCCATCTGAGCTTTTTACCTGTGCATAACTCCATTACAAGCCAGAGGTGGTTGCTTGTTTCATACCATTCATGAAATGTCACTATGTTCTTGTGTCTGATTTCATGAGTCAGACGAACCTAAAACAAAGTTCTTAACATTATTAATGGGAAAAAAATATCTTTATATATATGGATTGGAGGAGAATTGGAGACAACACAGCTTTATGCTGGATCATCTACTCATTCCTGTGCCTAGTCCACTACACTTAATAGTTAAAAATTAATCTCCAATTCAAATTAATTTTACGTGTAAGTTGATAAAAGAAAACTTTCCTCTTAGCCCTTGGCCTACTGAACTTTTTCCAGCAATATGAGAAAGTTTCCCAACCAATGAAACAGAGATATTACTGATTTATAAGCACTGTTTAACTCTTTTGCATCTCTACTAACAGACTGTAAATGAGAATTTGGAGTCAAACTTGGAGATCTACTTTCTTATTCAGTGAGAACACAATTGTGAGAAAATATGGTAAATAAGGAGAAATAAAGAGTTTTCCCCCCTTAGTCTTATCAAGCAGAAGCAATCACTCAGGGTCTCTGAAAGTCTCTATTTCTACCACACCTAGCCTCATATCTACAGAAATCTCTAAATCCTATCAGAGCCATGTGTGAGGTACTTTCTGAGAGGAATATGCTTTGAAGCAGAAAAAGATTTGAGTGGAGAAGATTTATGAGGCACAAAAACAATGAGAGGGAATGTTAAACAAAATGTGTCAACTGGAAAAATGAAATATTTGAAATGTTTAACTGTACCAGTATTCATTTCTTATCCAGAAAGCAAATGTTTAAAACTTTGCCAACCTTTTGCAAACAAAAATTTATCTATTTAAAATACTGTTCTTTCATAAAAAGTAATTTTTTCTTAGTAAGAAGGAAATTATTATTTACTGGAATGCACTACTAGGACTGGATTTACATAACTCAGAAAAATAAAGTCAACCACTACACAAACACTTATTTTTATAAAAGGTACGTTAACATATCATAGAACCAGTAAGCCTGTAAAACTGAGATTATGCATACGATTTAAACAAGAACACTGCCAGGTGATAGAAATAAACATTTCAGCATTCAGCGTTTTTCTTTCTGCAGCAAGGATTTATTTATTTATTTATTTATTTAAGTTTGATCTTTTCCCAAACTTAGCAGGAAAAGTCTTACTTACCCAGTTTGTTATTTCAGCTCTTTTGCATTTATCAGTGCAAAGAATGGCAACAAAATTAATTGTCCCCTTTCTTCTTCCTTTATAAACGATGGTCTTGTTTCCTCTTCCTATCTCTTCATAAAGAATGAAGTTCTCCATACTTAAGGATGCTTTACTGGTAAGGGATTGGAAACATGGTATTTTCTTAGTCAGATAAACCTTTAAAGGAAGAAGGGAGAGAGAGGAAGCAATCAAATTTAAAAATCATTAATGTATCACATTTACTCTCCCAATTCTTAAAAAATAGGAATTATGTTTCATCTTGCTGGAAGGATCTAAGTACTTCAAAGATCACCTTGGGAAATGAGAACAAAATTTTGAATGGGTAACTAGAAAATAGTTGAAAAGCTCTTCACACATTCCACAAGTTACAGGTGAACCAGTAACTACAGATTCTAAATATTTTATCTGTAAATAAAAATCGTGCTACCAAACTAAAAATTTTAAGTTCTACATAAAAATGCTGGATACAGGAAATTATTCTAAACTGAAATCCTTACCAAGTAAAGCTGCCATTTCTGCTTAAGGGCACACCAGGCAGATTTCCTCTGCAACTTTTTACCCTGTAATTTAAGCCTGATAAATAACTGATCTAATCAGCATAACTAGAAAAAGAAAGAAAAAGAATCCCACAGGGATTAGCATTCCTAACAACACTAAGATGCCTGTAGCTTTACCAGTTATAGGAGTTAGCATTAGAAATTTTTTTCACGGATGGAAACAATCCATTTTGACTCCCCAGCTGTGGGAGTCAGAGTTCCACAAGAAAATTTTAGTTTATCTTATAACTACCATTTTTTGTCTCAATAATTTTATTATTGAATTATTATTAAATTGTTATTATTATTATATTTTATATTAAATATTACATTATATATATTATATATTATATATATTATTATATTATACTAATAATATATATTATATTATATTATACTAATATTATATTAATATAATATAATATTATATTATATTAATTATTATTAAATGGTTTAATTTACATAGTGAAACAAGTTAAACCTTTGCCATTTGTTACAAATGTTCCAAAATCAGAATATATTGCTACCTAGTACACAACCAGCACCTTATAGTAAGTTCTTCCAGTTCCAAACCAACTCCACATTCAGTGCCCAGTTCTTCCAACTAACAGCTGAAATATTGCACAGCCATTTGGAGTTGCTTGTTCTCATCTTAACACCAAATTCTTTCATTTGGTTTGTGGACTGTTGTTTTCCTTTCAACAAGACCAGTTCTCAATATAGTTACCTGACAACTACAGAAAAAAAACCAGAGGATAGTACAGCAACGAGGATAGAGAGGGAGGCTGCTTAAACTGTGCTGATTACAAGCCACAAACTCAATTTCACTACCTTTCTTGAGACACAAAGCTCAAACGACAAACTAAATGCCAGATGAGACCAGAGAATTCCCAAATCTTTAGACAGAACATTTTGTGAAACACTCCTGCAACACATACACCTACACCCCAATAAACACACCAACAAATGCCAAACGTAAATTAACCTGATTTTGCCTCACAGTAAGCAAAGAGGCAGGCATAGCCAGCATAACAAGAAGGAACATCTTTTTCCTCCGGTTAACTGTGAAAACAGATGGTCAATTATGCAATGATCAGTTTGCCAAACAAGGCACAAAGACAGGAGCGGATGTGGGTCTACTTTCCTGTCACTGAAGTATCCCTTATGTTCTTCTCGAGAGCTTGAACAAAGACCGGAAAAAGTAACATCTTCCTCTGCTTCAACAGGTGCCAGAGCAGCAGATTGTCACCTCACTGCTCACCCCCGTGACCACTACCTCTAGACAGGCTGTACCTGCAGATAAAGTCTCAACCGGCAGCTCTGCGAGAGGCTACCGGGAAGAGAGCAGCCGTCCCCACCGGCAGGCCTTCAGCCGGGGTACCGAGCGGGGATATGGCACAGCGGGCCGCCGCGATCACACCTGGGCGCTGCGGGCCCGGCGGCAGTGGGAAGACAGGCAGCTACTGCACGACTGCGAGGCGACAACGGCCGTGACCGCAAGAAGGAAGCCGCCATCAACTGAACCCGGTGAGAGCGCCGCACGTGGGGGGACGTAGATGTGTCCCGACGGGGAACCGAGCGCCACGCACCTAAAAGAAAGAGTCAGAAGGAGAAGAATCAGCACAGCACACGGAGTGACTCGGGAAGATGGTTTTTATTTTTCTTATTCGATAAGGGAAGCGCCGCAGAGCGCCACGAAGGCCTGCCGTCTCTCCCCCGCGCAGCACTCCGGTGGTCGCCGCCGTGACCCCGTCTCCAGGAGACAGGGCCGGACGCCGAGGCCGCTATTGGGCCGCAGCGGGTCCACGCGGGGAGTGAAGGAGGCGCCGCCCGGTTGCCAGGCAACCTCCAGGCCCGCCCTAACGGTGGGGGGCTGCGGCGGCTCGAGCCGTTATTCGGCGCGCGCCTCTGGAAGGGCGATCCGCCATTACGGCGTTGAAAGCGCTCCGTTCCAGAGTGGGCGCTGCCGTCACGGGAATCGCCCAGCGGATGGATTCGCTCTTACGACAAAACTTAGCCCTTAAAATGTCCGTTACCTCCTAACATTGTTAAGCCCATAAGTCCATTTCCACGTGGTTTCATAAAAGAAAAGATACAGCGTCGTTGTCAGGAAGGGTTTTGTGTTTGTAGGCTGGATGATGGTGGACTTGGGACTTCATACGGGAAAGGCTTCAGTGTGAATGTAACCTCACCCCTAACACTGCTAAAATAGAAGTCAAAGACCACCCTACTAGGCAGAGATCCTTTAGGATGGCAGCAGAGCTGAGCGCTGTGTGCCAGCTGGGCTTCATCCTTCCAGCAGCAGAGCTGTAGGCGCAAAGGAAAACCTGAAGGAAATCAAGCATCGTTCACAGAATCACACAATCAGAGAGACCTCTGGAGACCTTCAAGTACATCCCACTGCTACAGGAGGTCCCTACAGTGGGCTGTACAGAAAAGCATTTAGTACAGTTCTGAATATCTCCAGAGAAGGAGACTCCACGAGCTCTCTGGGCAGCCTGTTCAGTGCTATGCCTGCCTCATGGTAAAGAAGTTCTTCCTGTGTCCCAGATTGCGCCCACTGCCCCTTGTACTGTCACTGGGCAGTGCTGAAAAGAGTCTGGCCCCATCCACTTGATTCCCACCCATTAGATACTTACAAGCATTGATAAGATTCCTCCTCAGTCTTCTCCAGACTGAACAGTCCCAGGTCTCTCAAGCTTTTTCCTCATAAGGAAGTTGCTCCAGGCCCCAGCTCACCAATACTTTTGTCACTGTTCAGCTTTTCATGGGTTTGGTAGGGAGTCCACAAATTGGTGTGAGGTCAGTGCTGAATACAGACAAGATTTTTGCCATTCTGTTGAAATTACTGAGCTGGCAAGTGCTGAAAAATACTGTGTGCAACAAAATTGCTCATTTCTCAGTAATCTCAGATCCTGTCCCATTTTGCAGCATGATTTCAGCAAGTTGACTACCAACAAAGCCACAGCTTTGAAACTGTCCAGTTCTTTTTTTAATATAAATTAGTAGAAATAAAGTGAATATATAAATAGAAGCCACCTAGTTTCCTTTAGTTGACACAATGAAAGTAAGCTTTGAAGAGGGATTTATTTAGATTTTTGAAAGCTGTATACACTGTCTTTAGCATTGATGAAGGTGACCGATATAGATTAGAAGGAGCAGAACATTAGCTCAAGCACATAACCAGTTCCAACAGCAGTGTGATGCAGTCTTAATTGAATTGCCCCTGCCTAACAGGACATAATAGCAATCAAGTTACTGCCTTTCCTTTAAAAAATCTAATATTTTGTCCTGTACACAACTTTCTGCTAAATTAATCCAGGTTGGAACTGGGTTTTTATGTAAGGGAGATAATTCTGTCATTTTTTGAGAATGAGGAAGTATGAACTTTAACAGTCTTTTGAAATCTTTGTGTAACAGTGGCCATAGCAATACTGAGCACAGAGAAACACAAACAAAATGCTTTAACAACAAGGCAGAGATTCATAAAGACCATTTAATTTGAAAGTCCATAATGAAGAATGTTCAGCACAATTAAAAGCAGACTAAGAGGACTTGTTGATTCATACCTCCCATTTTTCCAGTTCCTCTTAGCTAGAATCTATTTATTTTTATTGTGTGTGTGTGTGTTACTGATAAACACTTCATTACACATTTGTATCTTTCTCATCATCCAGATGCATCATTTCAGAATACTCCAGGTTGGGATTTCTTCTCTTTGTTAAAAGAATCCCTTTGGTTTAAGAATTAGGAGTTATCCCTTCAAAAATGTCGCATGCTTCCTGTATAAGAATTATCTTGAATAATTAACCTATATACAAGTATAAATCAGAGCTGTAATTCTGCAACACTTACCATTGGCCCTTTTCCTACTCTTTTCATCTGTTACTGTTTCCACTGCTGGTTACTGAACATGACTTCAAGCACTGTACTCAGCTGCAGTAAACTTTTCTGTGGGAATATTTTCAGTATTGAGGAATGGAATGCTAAATATTCTCTTTGCCGTTTACAGCATTTTAAAACTCTCTGCAAACTCTATAGCAAACTCAGCTTTGCTACTTACTTGCCTCACTATCATAAGGGATAGTCAGATGAAATCAAATTCTTGTTCTCAAAAAAATATATTGTCTAATTTAAAGTAAACTGAGATCTCGTGATTGGAACTACGTAGTTCAGGAATGCTTAAACACTTCACTGCTATGTCCTCAGTGAGTGCTGTGGAAGCTTCTGACATTCTGCCTGGTTCCTAAAAGTCTGACTAGCAGCCTGTAATACTAAAATATGTTTCCATCTTTTGTTTTCCTTTGGAAAGAAACTGTTCTTTAGTTTGCTTTAATGCCTGTTGAAGACCCTATATACTTCTATTTTGCCACATGTACTAGAATTTCTCCCGGCTATGATGATTATTCATGTTCTATCTCATCTTCTCAGTATGCAGTGTTTCCTACTCTGTTTAGCTACAAACTGAACCTTCTTTCCTCTGAGAGTTTCTATTCTCAGTGTTTTGGGTAATTATGACTCAGTTGCCTGTATATAGTCTTATGTTCCATTTGCCTTGACAGTTCTGTCATTCCTGGGAAGCACACAGGGCCATTCTTCTGGTCTTAGAACATTTTGGCAGGCTGCTGGATGTGAACATGAGCTCATCTTTATCTTGCACTTTTTATTCTCACATCCTTTTCCAACACTCTTGAAACTAGCATGGACTGTCACTGTTTGAAGAATACTTTGTGTGCTTTTCCTATTTCTCCAGTTCTGTGGTAATACTATGTTTCTTGTGTTATGATTTAGTCACCTTGTTTTTCTGGTACAAGGCTGCTCTCAATAAGGAGTCAGCTTTACTCAGTGGTTCTTCTTGAAGTTGTTAAATAAATTCAAATGTTAATGTTCAGTATCGTATGCTGCTGATATTTGGGAGTAGCAATGATTTTTCAAATTATTTGTTTTTGAGATTTTTCTTTTTGGAAATTTGTTTTCCCCATCAGAGAATTTAAACTTTTCACTGTGGAAACATTGCACAGCCCTTGCCAACCTTTTTGTTTTCTTGGTGAGGCAAAAATTACCAGAGGTCTCTTTTATAATAACAGTGCTGCCAGTCTTGCCTCACTGGATCAACCTGTAAGGTCACCAGTTGTGCACGTATAGCATGCTTGTGTTCCCTCTTTCTCCATTATGGTCTCAATGGTTTGTTTATGTCTAAGAGAGATATGACAAGATTATCTACAAAATCCAATACTACCCGAGTTAGTAGCTGTAAGGGTAGGCACGGAACAATCTACTTTCACTTTCTCATAACCACTGTGTTTCCTTGGTTCCCTTCTCCGTTTATGATTCGGAAGTAGAAAACAATCTCCTCTTATTTTTGTTTGCATTGAATTTTATCTACTGATAAAAACAGTGTTGATTCTGATGAATGACCACAGTTTCTAACAGGAAAGTTTCTTTACATCACATTCCTGAATATCATCAGAGGTGATGATGACTTATGAGGCTGGCTGGCAGAGCAGATATTCTGCTGCAAAATTCACTTCTAACACTTCTCAACACCTAAATCTACATGTTGGTATCAGTGTACGCTAAAATGGCTACCTTGCTCATCCAGGAAGGCTGAATAGGCCTCGTCAAAATCTTGCTTTTCCTATGCCTAGCATGCTGCTTATGTAATTTGTAGATTATGTGCAATTGTTAGTGATGCTTTATTTTTCTATTTCAGTGTTAAAGTTATTCCTTATTCTAATGCTAGCGACTGTGTAAAGCAGATGCTGCACTGGGTGAACTACTTTCACCTGTTGTACGTACAGCACAGTGGGATGACATCTCATTTTCTTCAAACACATACAGCAGCTTGGACTTGTGCAGGAGTCAAATGCTTTGTTACTAAGTAAACAGACTGACTGTTTCATCCTGATTAGAATTCACAATGTCTCAAAGGGTATTATCATCATTCTACAAAGTAATTTTCATTTGACTTTGCCTGATTGAACATTTTTTTCCTTTTCTTCCAAGGTGCAAGCCTGGTACATTTATTATTATTCCACTGTCTTGCATCTAATTTCCTCTTTATTTTTCTACTTGTCGTCACTTCTGATGCTAATCAGAGCTTTACCAACTATTTATTCCAACTTGCATTTCATTAATGTTGAATATGTGCAAACCCCCATCGTCTGAGTCATTCTTTGCTTTTTCAGCGTTTTTCTTCATATTGTGAGCTCTAGAATAATGTTTTCTTTTGCTATGTTTACTACATATGATCCTCTACACAAGATATTTTTAGTGAATTTTCTTGTTAAGATCTTCCTTCATTTTACTTGTTTCTTCAGCTTGTGTAGGCCATAGTTTGTGTATAAAATTTCATCAAAGTTAATCTCTCACAATACTTATGTTCTTCAACTTTTATGTGTCTGCTCTACTTAGGTCACAGTTTCACTAACACTAATGCCATAAGCTGGCATTGCTCCTGAAAAATGCAGGAGCAGGAAAGAAAATTCAAAGAAGGAAGCTGGTGAAGAAGGAATAAGCATTAGTGCTGACATACCAGGTGAAAGAAGCTTACAGCTCTGAACCACAAAATCTGTTCCGCTGATTTGATTCTCCCAGCAATATCTACATTCCATATCTAGTTGTTAATATGTATATATGTAATCAAATCATAGAATCTTTTGAAAGAACCCTTAAAGGTCTTCTAGCCCAAAACAACTGCAATGAACAGGGACACTTATAGCTCAGTGAAGGTGCTCCGAGCCCCATCAAGCCTGACCTTGATTGTCTCAAAGGATGGGGTTTCTACCACCTCTGTGGGCAACTGTTGCAGTGCCTCACTACCCCTATTGTAAAAAACTACTTCCAGATGTCCAATCTAATTCTCCCCTCTTTTCTGTTTAAAACTGTTTCCCCTTGTCCTATCATAACAGACCTGCTAAAGAGACTGTCACCTTATTTCTTACAGCCCTCCTTTAGTTACTGAAAGGCTGCTCTCAGCTCACTCTGGAGCCTTCTCCAACCTGAACAGTCCCAACTCTCTCAGCCTATCCTTGTAGGAGAGGTGCTCCATCCCTTGGATCATTTTGGTGGCCCTCCTCTGGATGCACTCCTGCAGGTCCATGTCTCTCCTGTACTGAGGACTCCACATCTGGATGCAGTACTCCAGGTGAGGCCTCACCAGCACAGAGCAGAGGGGCAGGATCACCTCCCTCGCCCTGCTGGCCATGCTTCTTTGGATGCAGCCCAGGATACAGTTGGCCTTCTGGGCTGTGAGGGCACAGTGCTGGCTCATGTCCAGCTTGCCATCCACCGGTACCTGCAAGGCCTTTTTGGCAGGGCTGTGCTCCATCCTTACATCCCCCAGCTTGTACCGTTAGCAGGGGCTGCCACAACCCTTTTACAGTCAGCCAGACAACTTGTAGAATTCTGTGTGTTTTGATAGATATTCAAGTAGAAGCAATAGTGATAGCTTTACAAAAAAACGCAATTTAAACAAGGAAAGTTGTTGGATGGGCAAAATTATACAGACATTTCCCTTTACATCCATCAGAGGGCTTAAAACATTATTTAGTTCATGCCGATATAAAAGAAGTGTAAGAAATGGGACCAGTAACACCAGGTATCAGCAGAACAAAAAAAGAAAGCACAGCTAACTTGCAACACACATGCAAGAGGCTGGTAGTCTCTTAACCCCATGTTCTCAACCCTGATGTGCTCTCTCCTGGGTAGCTGCTGGGATTCCTCCTCGATCTTCTCTGTGTGGCATCTCCTCTCCCTTCTATGCTGGCAACCTCATTTATGTTAGGCAGAACTCATCACATCAAAATATGGATTAACTTACGTACTGTTGGGACATGGTGTATAGGCAAATATAGAGATAGTCCAGCCATAGTATGATATGGTATAGGCAAAAACTGCTTTTAACATGAGGTCATCTGGTCACAATACACATAATCATTTCATAATGAGAAAAAGGCATACATTTGCTACATACTTTCATGAAATTCAGATTTTCTACAATCATTTCTGAGAGTAAAGCTTGCTAAATAGCCATTGTTAATATTCTGTGTATGTACAGACTAATTTTTTTTCAAATCTGTAGTATTCAAGTAAGTCTAGTTTCCACATTTGGAACTATTTAGCTTGTGATTCATGAACTAATTTCAGTTTCTTGCAAATTGGTTGAACACTTAATCTGCGCATTTAAAAATAATGTATTCGTTCATAAACAAAAATATAGGATTGTCTGTTTTGTTTAAAAAATTGTTTTTAACACACATAAATCACAGTTGTGTAAATGTAATTGAAGATGTTTTAGTTTAAAAGCTACAAAGAGCTATATAGAAGAACTATGATGGACATTTTAGGGAAATTTTACCTCTATCATTGCCATTCATCCCACTGTTAAGGACTTGCGCACGCTCTAACAAGACTTCTCTCAGCCTCAGAAGTTCATCTCGAATCCTTGTTCCCTACAGAGTGGACAGATCAATTGGTTCTTCTCTACCAGAAGTCTGCAGTCACGCAGACTTGTTTCTCTCTGCTGTTGGTGTGCATCTTCATGCACTTTTCTACTTAGTTTTCTCTGTCTTTCTGTCCTTCTGTCTTATATGTTTTTCAGCACTGAATTTTTGTTCTTGTGTTCTAATGCCATGATATTTTTGCTCTGTGTCTTCCTCTGGCTTTGTGGAACTGAAAGCTCTTTTTTTTTTTTTTTTTTTTGTCCTATACCAGTCTATCTTCACTTTCCTTCTCCTTCTCACTCCATTCTTCAAAGCACAGAGCAACCTCTGTTCCTCAAAAACACTTCCCTTTCACCCTGCAGACCCTTCCTCCTCACTGGTCTCTTGGGCTGATGTTACACATTATTATAATAATTAGTGACTTGCTGCTGCTCAAAGGATGGTTCTGCCTCTTGTTTACCACTGCACAGACTCGTTCTTCTTCCCACAACTTCTGTTTTGGGACTTTATCAGAAAAGTATCCTTTAAATCCCTCTGATTTACCTCACAGTCCAACCCACATCACATGTATAGAATACTGGGCACAAAGGAAGCATTGCAACATGCAAGTGAGTGTGAGAAGTGGAAGGGTTTGGGTTAAGGTGACGCCCAGGCGCTGAATTTCTTAGCAGTAGCATGAGATTCCTACTTTTGGGATAGTTGGTTTGAGTTGGTTTGAGAATACTGACATGATGTGAGTGCAGTGCTACCAAAGGAATAAGGTCCTCCCGTACACACAGCTTCATCTCTTCATTTATGTTCCCTCCTGATACTCATATGAGCTGAAGGCTAACCTACTTGTTTCACTAATTTGGCAGAAAATATACAAAGACAACATTGGTTCTGTCATGTTGGTGAACTGAATCATGACTCAAACAGCAGGAGTGGTGAGGGCAGCCCTAGGGAAACCCAGCAGTGACTGCCTGGCTCCTCCACGAAGCCAGGGAGAGCAGGCTGCTCCTCTGAGCAGTTTTCCGTTTTCTGTCACCCAAGCTAACCCGTGTGTCTTTGTTTACATAGGAAACCATTGGGCCATTTCTTCTTATGGGTTGTCCAGAGTCAAACCCTGAATCCATGTGTACTTCGCTGTGTTCACATACATCATGTGCTTCCTGACTCCTGTCATTAGCACCGCTGCAACGTTCCTGCCTTACAGCCTCAGACGCAGCTCTGGTCTTCCTCACTAGCAAACAGTCCCTCCAACAACAGATAGCTCGGTGAGCTGCAGAAAAGGCGAGCCGTCATTCCCTATAGTTTGCTTTGTTTTACGATCCATTAAGAACCCAGACCGAAGCTTTTCTCTGTCGGCGGGGCAAGACCAGAAGCCCTTCCCGTGGGCATTTTCTGGTATTGGCGCATCTTGCCCTCACACCGCAACTTTCCGCCAGGACACGGGCAGCACTCCTCCTCCCAAACTCGCAGCAATACCCACTCGGAGCGCCTAACTTCCACCACCACCCCAACTCCCGCCTCGCTCGACCCCGTCCCCCGGCACCCCCGGATCGGGCGGGCCGCCCCTCCCGCGGCGGGGCCGGGCCATGAGGTAATGGCCGCCGGGGGTTGCGCCGCGGCCGCCCCTCGGTTGCCCGCCCACCGAAGACGCCGCGCGGCCCGGCTGCACGCCGCCGGCGGGAGGGGTTTGCGGCTGTCTGCGGGCGCCGCGCGACAGCGGGCGGCCGGAGAGGCGAGAAGAGCCGGGAGCGGCGGAGGGCTCATGCGGCGCCGGCGGGCGGAGGGCGAAGCAGCAGCCGCAGCAGCGCGCCGGCCCCAGCAGCCCCCGCGCCCTGCCCGCGCCGCTGAGGGGCCGCGGGCCGCGGGCCGGCCGTGAGGGGCGAAGCGGCCCGGCGGTGGCCGCCGCCGGCAGCCGGGCTCCCCCCGCCGGCGGGGGTGCCGCCGCCTGCGTCCCGCCGCCCAGGGGGCCCGCAGAGGGGTGAGTGAGCGGGGCGCGGTGAGCGGCTGCAGCCGGTGGGGGGGGTGCGCGTTGAGCGCAGGTGAGCGAGCGGGAGTCGGAGGCGAGCGCGCGGGGCCCGCTCCCTTGGCTGGGCGGCGAAGTGGGTCGCCGGGCGGTACGACGCGGCTCCCGCTCCCTGCAGCCCCCGGCGACCTTCACGGCCGGCCGGCTGGGAGCGGGCGGGAGCCGGGCTCTGTCGCTCGCGTGTGCTCTTTTGTCCCCTCCGGCCGCTGATGGAACGGGGCAGCCGGGTTCGGCTGCTCACCGACGTCGGGGATCGCTCGCTAAACTGGATCTGTAAATTATCGACAGGTACGGCGCTGCTGCCGTCAGCCGGGAGGATCCCCCCTAGAGAGGGAGCTTTCCTAGCCGCTGGGGAGGACTTTAAATATTGACTTGGTTTCCTTAGTGTCGGGGATTACAGATAGCTTTCAGAGGTTCTGTTTAAAATGACTAAAATATTCCATTATATTTTTAGCAGGGCTGAAGTCTCAGCGTCCGCTGATTTGCAGCTGGCTGCTTTGAACTTCGTGTTTAGATAAGCTCATGTTTTCTGTAAAATTAGGAAGCAGGAGCAAATGTACAAGGAATGGAGCATCTGTCAGTGGGTGGGAGGCCAGACTTCTCCTCCTGTGCTTGCGTTTCTTTGTGAGAAGCTCCGTGTGGACGCTGCCTTGGCAGCTGTAGCCTTATTTGAACCGTTCAGTCCACTGAGATTAAATCACAGGCATAAAGACCTTTGGAGAGCAACGATGACAAAAAACAACAGTTCTGATGATCAGGTGCATACTTTTACTGTTGTACATTACACAGTTTCATGTTTCGTGAGTGGGGCCCTTGCTTCTGTCCATACTGGAGTTGTTTAATGGCATGGAGCTGTGTCAGGAGAGGGTCAGGTGAGGAGGGTTAGGGACAGGTTCTGCATCAGAGGACAGGGAGTGTGGAACAGGCTGCCCAGGGCAGTGGGCACGGCCCCAAATGCCGGAGTTCAGGGAGTGTTTAGATAATGCACTCAGACATTGGTTCTGAATTGTGGCTGGTGCTGTGTGGAGCCAGGGGTTGGACTCAGTGATCCATGTTGGTCCCTTCCCACTTGGGATATTCTGCTGATATAACGTGATCCTACGTTGCTTCTGTTAACTGCTCTTCTGGAGCTTCCACAAGAAGTGTGGTGGAAGGTGTGTTCTTTCCCACCCCAGAAGCTGGATGCACAAAGCTGTGCCTTCTCTTAGGCACTGTGACCTGTTACAATTAAGCCTGATGTCAACAGATAAGAATAATTTTAGCAGCACATATAATATTAAACCATGATTACAGCTGTTTGTCTTCTGTTTTCCAGTGAGCATCATTGTGGAGGAGCACATATTGTAAATATTGTAATCGAAGGCAGAGTTCTCAGCCACTGTGAGCCACTGTGTTAAGAGGAGCCCAGGCAGCTGAATACATGGATAGAGTTTGCCTTTCTGTTGAAGTAAAACAAAAGTTTCTGTCAGCTGCATGCATGGGTTCTCACTTAACAAAAGATTTAACCATGTGTTGGATGACAGCAGTAGAACTAACTCTCTGGATGTAGGGCGAAAAGCAAACCAACAAAACTTCTTAGTGTGTTGAGAAAGTGTTCACGTCATTTGGCGCATGTGTAAACACCTTCGGTGTGCCTTGTTTGTGTATGCGTAAAGTCTCAGTAAAATGTGAAGCTATTGCTGCTGTGTCTGATCATTGGACTGGTTTAATCCAGAGTTCTGGCTAGTGAAGCAATACTGGCATGTGATCTGCAAGTCTTGCCATGTATTTTAATGGATGTTAATTTGGCACTTTATCAGCTTCTGGAATGCATATGAGAGTCGGTGACGTTGCCTGTGGCAGAGAGCAAGATCAGATGGAAGACACGGTCTAGAGCAGTTTGGATGTCCTGCCTGCAGGTTCCTGGTGTTCTCTGCTGCAGCTCACAGCTGAGCTCCTTGCTGCTTCATGTGTTCTCTGTCCTGTAGCAGTGCCAGCTGCTTTTGTAGCAGTAACTTGATCATAGCTTTTCCATGTCCTCTAACAGTTCCTTTTGTGTTCTGAAATATCTAACCAATCCATGTAGGGATAGAAGAGTGAGATTAGAATTGGACAAATCAGTACAGGTTAAATATTTTTGATCAAAACTGTGTTTTGTACTGTTTTCACTGTATGAGTATGAAGCAGTTAGAAGGAAAAATGCTGAAGCTTCCCACTATATCTGCCATGGTAGTACATTAATGCAAGATTTATTGATTTTTAATAGTTTAGTAGAAAGCATTCTTAGAACGAGTGCTGTTGAGGCAGTATCTGCAACATTTAAAGGCAAGAAGTTAAAAACAAAGCTTTCACTCTCTGATAGCTGTATGTGTTTTTTCTTGATTATTTCCTATGTTCTTTAAACCTTCCCTTGGGAGTGGGGAAGAAATAGGGGGGAAGTAAAAGCGTAACTTACATATTTTTTCTTGCTTTGCTTCCTTGTATTTTTATAAATGCTTTTCTTTGCTGAGTCCTTAAAATATTTTTCTTTAACTTCCAAAATTGGGTGGTTTAGCACTCCTGCTACTACCATCAGAAGTAGTATTTGTATCTCACCTTTTGTTCTGAGTTACCTGGATCTTGTACAGTGTGTGTGGTACTCAGGGTTAGGGGAGTGTTTCCTGTTTGTAAAAAAACGTTATTTGCTTCAAATTTTGGAAGAAACATTTTTCCCTCTGACCCAGTAATACTATTCTGTTTACAAAAACTGCTTCCTCTAGCAAGTGTCCAATTCTAGGCCAGTGACATCACTGGTGTAACTTCAGGAATAACCCCATTTTAATTCTTACAAAACTTATCAGTAGCTTTTAGGTGCTGTTGTTTTTTTTTTTTTTCATAAGGCAAGAACAGATACAGGAGGTCTCATTAAGCAGAACATAGAATTAGGAGCTGTATTTTAGTTGATCAGAGAACTATTACCTGTAGGCTTTTTTTTATAACTGATTGTTTCCCTTCTGAGCTGTTTTTGTTTTCAAATGTACAAGTTCTGCTGCTGTAGAAAGCTTAGCGATCTACCACGATCACAGTTATATATAGGGAATAAATAATGCTCGGATTGCTTGTAAAGTGACCAAAGGCACAGTGCCATCTTCCTGTGTGATGATCGAACTGTTCCTCGTTTCTGCTTTGAATGAGACTCACTTCTGTGTTGTGTAAGGGCCATTAAGAGGAATAGACTCCAGACAAACAGCAGCTGTTTGCCAAGCATCTTTCAGGGCCATCGTAAAAATGTAACAGATAGGATAAATACTTTCTAGTCTTTGTACACATTCGAGTTGCAGGCAGTGCACTTAATGTAGTTGGCTTTGTCATTCTGGGACTGTAGAACTGGTTTGTGATCTACCATGCCTGTGCAGTGCAGGTACATGTTTCTGAGTCATGTCTGTGTCATTGAAATTCCATGAGCAATACCACTGCCTCCTTGGAATGCTGCTCTTGTGTGGAGGGGTCAGCTTTGTGGATTCAGCTGTGGGATCAGGGTAACTGGGAGAGAGAAAAACATGGAAAACTAGCTTTCTGTTAATGTAGGTACCTCTTAGTGCCACGTGCTGACTTGAAGCTTGCCTGCCTGTCTGGATTGATTGAGATAACTAGGCAAGTTCACAAGCATTCTTATTTTACTTTATGGTGAGTGATGTGTTGTCAGCTAAATTAATTTCAGGTGTTCACCATTAATATTCTTTGTTTAAAACTGTCCTTTATTTGAACTTTGATTCATCATTTATTTGCATTGATTACAGTGCAAAAAGTCATGCCCTATAGTCATCCTGCTTATGATTGTCTGGCTAAGAAGCTTATTGATAGCACGAACAGATTAGCTCAGAGTCTTAAATTCTATTATGTTGGCAGATTTGCTTTAGTTAAATTAGTTAGTGACTGGAGTCGATTCTTTGCTTTCTTACTGCGTCTCTGGACAGGATTGTTGTCTAACCTTGCAACTTGCAATCCATTAGATGCTCTAAACCCCAACAGTACTGTGACTTGTAGCTGTCCTATTTCCTTGAGAACTCTTTCTTTCCCTTTTTTCTCCTGCCCCCCTCCCCCTTTTTTTTTTTTAAAGTATTCTGATATATACTAGAGCTCTTTTGAGTCATAAAATCATTGAATAGCTTAGGTTGGAGGGGACCTTAAAGATCATCTAGTTCCAACCCCGGCTGTGGGCAGAGCTGCCAGTCATCTGCTCAGCTACCCAGGGCCTCATCCAGCCTGACCTTGAATGCCTTCAGGGATGAGGCATTCACAACCTCTCTGGGCAGCCTGTTCCAAATTGGTTTTGCTTGCATTTACGGCAGAATTTCAGAGCAGTGGAGGAGTCAGAGAAATAGAAGAAAATGTCAGAGGAGCTTGGTGTAAAAGCTCTTGCAAAGTTTTGTTACCGGCTTATTGTGACACAAGACCATATTGCTGCCTATTGGGGCAATCTGACTGCAGATTCCCTTTCCCACCTCTTCCTGTATCACTGTGCTGGGAAGCAATTTCCATGATTTAGTTGAGAACTGTTTTTTTGTTCGTTTTTTTTTAAAGGTTAGTTTTTAATAGGATTGTCTATCTGATCTGATCCAATCCTTTGGGCAGCTGAGCACGTCTTAGCAGTGAGGCAAAGGAAGCAATAAGTGGCTGAGGCTTTGGTGTCAGGTGAGAAAGCCTTCAGTAAGCATAAGCTGATTGTGAAACTGCTACACTCTGAGCTCTAATATAATCAAAACCGGTTACATGTTGGTAGGTAAGATTTTAGTTTTAGTGGCTAACATTAGCTAGCATGTATTTGTGTGCTTATGAAGTAATCTTAGCTCCCAACACCTATCTGAACAGAAGGGGGGAAATACTGAAAGTTTTTAGGGTATACGTATGTATTTTCCTTTGTGATATGAAATGAGAACTTGCTTAAAAATTAATTTGAATATTTTAATTCCAGTAATTTTCGGTTCAGACTGTGTTTCTGAGTACCCTTTCCTGAGCAAGATGCCCACAAATTATATTCTCTGTTGTGAGTAATATTATCCTCAAACTTAATGTGTCAAATGTTTCTAGATGTTTGAAGTATATGCAAGCTAACTGAGAGACCAATTTCTTTATGCCTTCTTCATTTATTTGTTCTTAGCAAACTTATTTGGAAACATTTTTAAAAGTCAAACAAAACTGGCACAGCATTTTTCTCTGGTCTTATGGGGACACAGCCAGCCCTGGGAACTAGCTGAAAGCAATGGCCCTGTGCAACAAGAAGGGATGGGACCTGGTCCCTCCCCTCGCTAAACCTCAAGAAAGGGCTGGCTGCCACACGGGAAAGATCCCTACCTGGACGTCCTTATTTCTGGAGTATCTGGAGAGCCCTGATCCTTGGCATGGGTATGCAGATGGTCACAGTCCAGTTAAAGAAAGAAACATCTTCCTTTTTGGGGGTAATTTAGAACTGGTTATCTGCTATTGCCTTTCCTTGCAAAGGTGTTATTGAAATCAGAGTAGACAATATACACTTCTCTCTCATTATCTGGATTGTTTAATCTTAGATGCTAATCAAGTTGTTCAAGCATGAGTTTCCCTTAGTGAATACGTGTTGATTACTACTAATGACTTTCTTGTTATTCATGTGCCTGGAAATGGTTCCCAGGATGAGCTGCCAGGGATGCAAGCGAGGCTGGCAGGTCTGTAGTTCCCCACGTCTTTCTCCTTGCCATTTGTGAACATGGGAGTGATATGATCTATCAGAAATCATCAGGAGTGGCCTCTCTGTGTCGACTGCCAGCTCCTTCAGCTGCTTTGTTTTTCTGTGGCTGTTCAAAGTAATACTGGACTACCAGAAGCAGCTGTGTTTAGTCCTTCTGAAGTTAAGGGAAGTTTTCTGCTGATAGATTTCAGAAAAATATTATAAAGTGAAAGGCAGTCCTGAAAATGCTCCTTGAACAATATGTATAAACAATAGAGGGATGCAGAGAATGCCTAAGATTAGACTTAAAAATGTTAGTATTGTTCATTTATTTCTGTAGATAACCTTGTCATCTAGTTTTCTACCTCTATTACTAGCAGGAGAGGAACCACACCCCCTCCTCCTCCAGTGTAAGAATTGCAGTGCTTCAGACAAAGCAGGGAAAAACTGCTTATTGTCAGTGTTCAGTGCAGTCCATAATAATGCTACATTGATTTATCTCATCCTTTATTAGAAACCAAAGGTTAGGAAATGTTCAGAAAGTGGAAACATTTATGGATTGTAGGGGAGAAACAGTGAAAACTGTGGATAAATTGAAATTCCCTATAATTCCCTGCACCTCTTTGGGGCAGTTGTGTAAGTTGCTGTAAGTGGTGATCGCTCAGCACACGTCAGTGTTGCATGTTCATATCACCTGTCTTCCTTTTTAAATACAGGTGCTGGTAATGTCATACCGGACTGCAGCATCATGCAAATCAGGACTTTCCATGAGTTGTGGTCACAGCAGCCATAATTTGTTGTCCTAGAGAATACTGAAGCGTGGTTGTGTTTAAGAGAAGGCTGTATTCTTAAAATGACTTCTTGTTAGTAAGTGTCCATGGCTTTTTGTAATGGAGACCTTTTCACTTACTGTTTGCAGAAGTGGAACTTGTGTTATTACTAATGAGTGCCATCCCAGGAAGGTTAGTTTGACTGTTGGACTCTGCACAGCCACGTGCTTTGCAAGAAGGGCACCGTCTGCCTGCCGCAGTGAACAGAAACACTGCAGTTCAAATCCCTAAAAGACACACTGCCCCAATAGTACTTGCACAGTGAGCAGAGCTGGAAAACACCAGAATACTATCAGGATCCTCCAGTTATTTTTTGTTTTGTTTTGGACCTCTCTTGGATGGAATTTCCTTCTGTAAAGCTCTGACTGTCTGGAGTAGCTGTATTTCTGAGGGCTTATAGACATCGATGTAAGGTGATGGGGAGGAAATCAGCCTTTCTGATATTGTCATTTCTTTTTCTGAAACTTCTGTAGCACAGTAGCCACAGATTGCTCTGCATTCACAAAGAGATGATAGACTTTTTTTTTTTTCTTTCTGTAGTGATACAACACTGATGATCATTTCCAGGAAGGAAACGAAGGCTTACTACATGGAAGGGATGGCTATTGGTGTTTACCAAAACCATTACTTTTTTTAAGGCCTTTAAGGCCTACATGATCCTGTAAGAAATTCTGTACACCCTCACATGTGAAGGTCGTAGCAAGAGCAGTGCTTTTATAGCTGCATTTCCTGATTGTTATGTAATCTCATCAGGTGGTAGATAAGCACTTGTGGTTTGACCTGGTGACTTGTGGCTGATCTGAGAGCCATAAATTTCCAGTGTAAGTGATTTGAACTGAAAATATTTCTTCTGACTGTTTGAAATGTTTGTAACCTTTGATTGTTTTCATATTCCTTCCTTGAATATTAGTCCATAGCAGCTCTCTCGAAGTCATGTTTTGCAAGATAACTTCTTTCTTAGAACAAAAAGACTGAGAAAGGTTGGATGCTTCACTCATGAGGTAGAATAAAATACAGTCCCGTCCCAAAGTCCAAAGCAGTTCCTACTGTAATCCTGTTGGGTATTTGTTATGCTGTCATTTTTTCTTTAGGGAACATGAAGTTCTCTGGCAGTCACTTGTACTGATTTAATCAACTAAAGGAGATTTCATTTAGAAACAGTTGCAACTTAAATACTTTGTCCTATTGCATTGTGTAAGCTACAAAGTATTCAACTTAAACTTCTAGTGAATTGAGTTTTGTTTACTCACAGGTCAACAAAGTGAGTCTTCTCTCTCTTTGCAAAGAATGATGGGGTCAGCAAGATCAAAACACTTGACCAAGGTCATTCAGGAGTCAGTGCCAGTAAGAGATGTAAATCCGGTTCTTGTACGCCTCTGTTCTGAGCCTACCAGTCACTTAGATCAGTGTGTTGGCATGTTCTGCTGTTAGCACTGCTGGACCTGTCAAAGTGGAGTGTCTGAGCCAGGCAGCCTCAAGGGACAAGAGCTACACCTGCCTTTTTATAACACTAGTGAAATTGGTAGTGTGTGTTACTAATTCCTCCTACTACAGAAAAACTCTGGATAGGCCAGGCTCTTCTCTGAAGAGCATACAAGTTGTTCAAGCAATGGAATGCATTTTACAAAAGCTTGAAACAACTCATTTTCTTTGGGAAAAGGCAGTGCTTGTATAACAGTAGTGATTTGAGTGAAATTTATGTGGGAAGCTAACCTGGGTGTATTGCTCTGAAAAAGACCAGTGTTCCAAATGAGAGGCTGGGATTTTCAGATGCTGAGAACGCAGCACAGCCAGGACAGAGTGCCTTCTTGCTTTGCTCACTGTTGGCTGTTCTGTGTAAATCAGCCTCATAGCTTTTTTGGCCTTGTTATCTCTCCCCTCCAGAGTAAACACTGCACTCATTCTGCTCCATTCTATTTATTAGCTTCTGGAAGATACCTGCTATATGTTGCATTATAACAAAGCTTGCAATTTTATTTCATTTAATGTCTTCCTGTACTTATGTAAGCATAGGAGGAAAGAGAAGAAGGAATTTTGTTTTTCACTTGAAGTATCTGCTTCATGTAAAAAAGCTAAATGTCTGAGCCTTGGTTGAGCAGGCAGCTTGATGCCATTATGGGTGTGGATGCTAAATATAACCCCTGAAAATAGAGTGGACTTCTTAAATTCAACATTCGTTGCTTTATTATGATCTTAGCTCATTCACTGGGAGTTATTTGGATTCTTATTCTGTTCCCAGGTTATTGTTGATGATACTTGATGACAGAAAGCCTATACTAGTATACACTTAACTGTGTTTTTTTTTAATTGAAAAAAAATAGTAGAGATGCAACGTGTTACTCTATGTGAACAGCGTAGGAATTAGGAACTGGAGTCAATTTCACATATTTACAAATGTAAAATGGATTGCTCTTTAATATTTCTTTCACATTGCTTGTCATCTGGTATTTAGACAGAAGTTGCAAAATTAACATGGACAAAGAACAGTTCTTTTTGTTCATCATAAGCAGTTTTTTTCCCTTCAAGAAAGAAACTCAAAACACTTGGAGTTAAAGTTTGTCTTTCTTCCTTTGTGTCAGCTTCCAATTGTGCCAATTCTTGTATCTGTAGGTCTAGCACAGCTTCTTTACCAGCACATACGTATTCAACAAAAACAAAATCTCTCTCTGCTTGTCAGCTGCCTGTCAGTTTCACATGACAAAATCATCTGGTTGAATTGAAAGCATGGTCTCCTCGTATCTCTGGAAGAGGTCATTGCTTTCAAGCCTGGGCTTAAGGCTTGTGGAGATCCTGTGAATTCTGGCTGTACTGACTCACCTGGTGCTTCCCCTCAGCCCTGTAGTGCCATATGTAAGCACTCAGAGTGCTTAACATGCATGCTGATGATTCCATCCCACCGGGGATTACTATTCTCTTGGCAGTTAAGTGTGGAAGATAACACTGCAGCAGCACCAATATGAAAATCCTTCACATTAACTTTGGGAGGTGACTGTCTAGGAAAAGAAAGAAGCAAAGCCAAGAGTGGTTTAGACATTGGACTCTTAAGAATTGTGGTTTCCTGGTAAGCTATGGAAGCTGCAGAAGAGAGCTGCTTCCTTCTTCCCCATCCACACTACTCCTTTAAGCACTGGTTCCTGTATGGCCGTGCAGTGGGCCAGCTCAGGGAGCTGAGTTAGCTGAAAACTGCTTTAAACCAGCAAAAAGCATGGTTTGCTTTCTGCCTTCTTCCCATTTCAACCAGGTTCTTTCATTCACAAGCACTAGTGTTTGTATGGGGAAAAAGGAACAGTGGGAATATATGGCTTAAGGGTAGGTGTTTGGTAGGGCAGGGGTGTGCCTTCAGGACAGCCTGAAATGGCTGGGGAAGTGTGTGTGAGAGAGAGGCTGTGCCTGCAGCTGGGTCAGCCTGGTGTGACAGCTTGCTGCCTCTGCTGAGGATAGTCCTGCCCTCCTCTGTCCCTTTACTGCTTCATCCTCACATCGTGGTGCTGACTGTTACCAATGCCTCTGTGCTTATGTGCATGTGTGTTTGTGTATATATACAGACACATATAAGAATGCAGTAAACATCGTCTTAATAATCTTGATTAGCAGAATTCCCCAGGGAAAATGGAATACCTGGTCCCATTTCTGTTATGTGAGATAGTAGACTAGCACTAATTACCTCATCAAGAAGGCTGAAGAGGAAATTCCTAAGTACACCTAGCAGCAGGCTTATTGTTTGGATCTTGTGACCAACGGGAAGGACTTGATGATAAAGGCATGATATAATATCATAGCAAGAGAAATGAGTAAGAGGAAATAGGAGGGGCTGCATGGTCGGGATTGGCTCATAGTGTAGTCTGTTCTAGCAGGTGGAGTGCTGTGTTCTGTTTGTTTCTCAGACTTTTATCTGAAAAAGAGAGGATAAGCAAGCAGTTGTTTCAATGTGGGTAGTAAAAGATTTCTTTTGACTTAGCAAACTCTTAGACTGAACAGCTATAGAATACTTATTTCTAACTGCAGAAATCTGGAAAGCTTGAGATAAAGAGCTTCAGCCTGGTCTGGTTCTGATTTGAACCAGAGTTCTGCTGAATCCTGCAGCAGGTAATTCATTTTTCGTCTGAAGAGGAGTTGGTTGTTACTGATTGTCCTCATTTCTAACTGGAAACTGTTGTTTGTTTCATGGCAAAAAGCTAATAATGCAGTGGTGTGGCAACTTGGAACTGGCTGTACATGAAGCTAAGGAATAGACCTGTTTTTGTCACTGTGTTGTTCAGTGGTTTTTGTCAGTTATCACTGAAGATGTAAAAGGACTTTGAGATCTTACATTGTCTAACTGAATGTCAATTATGAGGAGCAGAAGACAGCCCTGTAACTCAGGAATGGTTCCTTGAGTAAATTCGAGATCGTGGGGTTGTGTATTACCAGTAAAATTTATTTATTTGTTCTTGATTTTGAGTCTTCACGCCTGCCTTTTGGGAACTGACTGCAGGAGCCAACCAAATGAATTTGCACTCTAGAAGGGAAAAAGCAGGCTTTGAATCACAGTGAATCACTCGGTTGCTACTTGTTTCTTTTTATGTGGAGATCAACCATAATGTGCCAGCTGTGAAGAGGCTGGAGAAGGAAAAAGAAATGTAGTCAAAATTGGGGGTGGTGGGTTGTTTTTTTTTTTTCAGGGAGTGGAATTTAGGAAGATCTATTACATTATAAAGTTGTGACATTTGTATCAGAATGGCTGGGGTTTTGTCTAGGAAACCTGTAATGCATCTCTGGGCTGTTCTACTTTTTAATTTTTTAAAAAACCAACTCAGTTGCTGTTGCTAGATACAGTAATGCGTCAGGCTAAATATAGTTAGTATCTCCTGTGCCTCAGCTGTGGAGGCAGAAGAGTCTGGAATCCCTGATGCCTTGGATGTATCTCCAAATCGCAGCGCCTTGGATCTTGCACCCTGCAATGCCCGGACCAAAATGTCAGCAGCTGTTTGCACATTTGTAGCGCTGACAATATGACCTTCAGGTTAAGAGATCTCCACTGACGTGAGCTCTGCCCAGGGTATGTTTGTTTTGCTCTGTATGGAGCTTTTGTACTTGCGTTCCTCCAGGTGACCACAAAGCAAATGAGAGTATGAAACAACTGAAACTCTGAAAGCTCTGCTTTGTGCACTTATGAATGGCTGTTGTAGGACTCCTGTACTGAGCTTGTGCTTTTTCTTGGTGCCCTGGGCTGTGGTAATTTGTGGTAAAGTATGCGGACAACTGAAATGAGAAGAAAGCATGAAAAGGAGGAAATGCATTTCTTAGCAGTGCCAACGCTTGTTGGATCAGCTTCTGTTTGCACCTGGACGGGAGTTTGCTTAGGAGATGGTGTAGATAGGAGGGCAGAGTTGGTCTGTCTGTCTCGTCTCATTGCTGGTAAACGCAGTTAAGCATAGTGATGCTGTCTTGGATATTTTGCCCAAGTTTTGCCTCTTGTCTACAGAGCATGGCCAGCTCAGAAATCAGTACAAAGCTGTAACAATGTGAACGTGCTCAGCACTTCTGTTAAACATTGCTCTGATATTTTTTCAAGATGATGGCATCAGATAGCATGGACTCAGTGAAATAGCTGATTAATAACTCATAGGGTTTGTTACTCTAAATTTAGCCAAGTGACTTGAACTAGAGCCTATCAACTCTTAATGTAAGTGCTCAGCTGATGTGAATCAAACTGCAGCAGCTCTGAATATTAAGGTTCTGTAAGGGGGAACTTTCCTGTTACCACGCTTAGTTGCAGCTTGGAAGGCCCCTGGGCTACTCTGGCTGCACATGCTTGTGATCTGGTGTGATTTATGAGCTTTGTGATTACAGCATTCAAACTGCTCCCACGTCCACCCTCAGTCATCCACGTGTGGAGGAAAAGACAACATTTTGGCAGTGCTGTTGGTGAGGTACGTTCACAAAAATGGGAATTGTGCCAAACTGCAGTTATTGCAGGTTACGGTAACTCTATCTATCAATGACTGTACTTTGCAGTTATACAGTGTTTGCATTGTCTGTCTTTGTTCCCTTACGTATTTGTCTTGCATGCCAACCTTCTGATTTTTCAGTTTCCTGAGTAACAAATGGCAAGTTCTATCAGGACAGCAGCTGAATAAGGTATATGTTAAAATACTTTGGAAGGGAAGCTTTTTTCTCAGAAAATGTAAAATCATAGAGATGGTCTGGAATGTGGGCAGGTTGAGATTCCTGGTATCTTCCATTCAATGCCTTTGTTCTGTAAGTGAAATAAAGCTGATGTTTGTAAATTGTACACAGACTTTGTTGTACTAAGTGAAATAATGTGAGTACAGTGTAGATGGTTAAGCGCAGTTGCAGCCTCTTTGAAAGTGCTAAACCACTTAAAAGGACTTCTTATTTTTACCCACCTTCTCCCACATAGGTTTTGATGGAGCTACTGCATGTGGTACCAGAGAGAAGGGAAAAGAGCTGGGGCCTATTGGAAGCAAGGAAATAGTTGTGTCCACTCTGAGCCAGGAAGTGTGAGCTGTCTTAGAACTTTTTTTCTGCACACTATGCCTGAGACGTTATGGAATCATGAGTTGTTAGAGCTGGGAGGGACCTTTAAAAGTCATCTGGTCCAATTCCCCTGTGTCTGCAGTAAGATCATGTTGCTCAGAGCCCTGTCCAGCCTGACCTTGAACATTTCCAGGGATGGGGCACCCACCACCTCTCTGGGCAACCTGTTCTGTGCCTCACCACCCTTATTGGAGAAGAAAAAAAACATAAACAAACAAAAAACTTAGGTCCAATCTATTTTTCCCCTTTTTTAGTTTAAAACTGTGTCCCCTTGTCCTGTCACAATAGACTCTACTAAAGAGTCTGTTCCCCTCTTTCTTACAGCCCCCCTTTGGTTACTGAAAGGTCACTCTGAAGTCTCCCCAGAACCTTCTCTTCTCCAGGCTGATCAGCCCCAGCTCTCTCAGCCTGTGCTCATAGGGGAAGTGTTCCATCCCGTGGATCATTTTGGTGGCCCTCCTCTGGATGTGCTCCAACAGGTCCATGTCTCTCCTGTACTGAGGACTCCACATCTGGATGCAGTACTCCAGGTGAGGCCTCACCAGCACAGAGCAGAGGGGCAGGATCACCTCCCTCGCCCTGCTGGCCATGCTTCTTTGGATGCAGCCCAGGATACAGTTGGCCTTCTGGGCTGTGAGGGCACAGTGCTGGCTCATGTCCAGCTTGCCATCCACCGGTACCTGCAAGTCCTTTTTGGCAGGGCTGTGCTCCATCCTTTTGTTCGTCAGTCAGTATTGATAGTGAGGTTGCTGCAACCCAGGTGCAAGACCTTGCTCTTGAGGGAACTGTTCAGAAAAATCTGCCCTTTACTAAACAAGCAGAGTTGAAGGGCATCAGGTATCTTATTTGTGGTTACTGTTACACAAGCAGCAGCACAGCTACAGACTTCTTAAATGTGTCTGATGTCAAATTTATTTTTAAAAAGCCATGTCTGGTGCCAGACTATGCTCCAGCCAGACTCAACGCTTGTGATGCAGCTTTTGCTGCTGTGGCTCCTAATTGCAGTTTAAGATTGAGATGAAATGGTTTTCCCTCACTTGTTCTGTCAGAACTCTACAGTATGACACATTCAGTGTTCTGTGAAGATCTAGAACTAGGTAGTGGTGTTGTGTGACTTCTGGTATTGTTATAAATGTTAAACTTTGGATGAAAAGGTAGAAATTTACTTAGTTCCTTAAAATTTTTTTTTTTTTTTTTTTTTTTTTTTTTTTCAATATGAAGTCAGAAATAAGAGTGTATGTTTAATAAACTTACCTGTGAGACTCCTAAAATCTATCTTGATTGTAGTGGCTCTGAGAATCATTAAGTATTAGGTAGAGGGCACATGACTGTCAGTATGTATGTCACAGCCAAACTGACTGCTGTAATGGGAACTGATCTTCTGTATTAGCCTTGTTCAGATCTCAGTGCTTCATACAAACCAAAAAGTAACCCGTTCTGTATTTTCAATTCTTCTTCCCTTTGTTGTTCAGTGATGTGATGAAAATTAAGTTACCTGCCAAATGGCTCTTACTTTAAAATAAGCCAATATTGTTGGATAGTGTGGGAATATATCTGCCTTTGTGTTTGTCCCCTCTGTCCCTTGTGGGAAACAAGAATGAAAACATTCTTAAAGGAGGATGTTAGTGTCACATATGGGTGTTTTATAGTAAACTGATCAAACGAGTTAGACTTGGAATTTGGAGCTCGGTATTCAGCCTCTTGTTACTGTGGATACAGCAATTTTTTTCTTTCTTTTTAACATCTTCCGTATGTCACCATTGCTAAAGCTGCTGTTAGTTCCTAACTTACAGCTCAGCATTATTTTATGAAACCAGCAGGGTAACAGGGGTGGCTTTTTTTGTTTGTTTGTTAATTGGGAATGATTTGCATCTTCAGCTTCAGTCTCTGGTGGGGAGGAAATGAACTTACTGAAGTGTGATGATAGCTTTGGGGTGTTTTTGTTGTTTGGCTTGTGTTTCTTTCAGGAAAAAAAAAATCAGATCACTCCAACTATAGGATCTTGTGCTTGTGTGCAGTTAGAGAATTCAGAGGGATACAAGAAGTTGGTGTAGCAGTGTGCTTTGTGAAGCCTACTAGTCTGTTAGTTTCTGATGCACATTGTATCAAAAACTAGTTGCAAATTTTATGTTATGCCTAAGCAAAGAATCTAGAGCTTGATTCTTATAGGTAACTATGAAGCTGGTGTTAGAATCATTGCTTCTGCTTCCTTTTGAGAGACAAAATACAGATCAGTCTGAGATGTCACCATTAAAGGAATGAATGAATGAATGACTAAAAGGACATGACAGCTAAAAAAGTTAATGATTCAAACGTTTGATTTCCAGAACCGTTAAATAAATAAATAGATAAAAGGACCTGAGAATGGAGGAGGTGTTTTACTCAAACATCTTTCCAGACCTGTCTGAGCTCCCAACTCATGAACCTATAACTGGTGCTGCCATCCCCGCTGCCTGCAGTGGGTGCCACCTGGGGTGCCGGCCCGTCCCCTGCCTGTGCCCGGTGAGAGCTGCAGGTGCCATTGGGGCAGGACGGGGCTGCCCCTGCACGGCTGCTGCGAGGGATGAGGTGAGGAGGGCCCGAGGAGCTGCCGCTCTGCTGCCTGTGGGTGCTGGGGAAGCTCCTGCTGTGCTGGGCCGGGTGTAAATCTGGGACTTGTGTGAGGTGGAGGAGCAGAAGTGGCAGCCGAGGGAGGGGGCCAGAGGCTGGCACGTTTCTCTGTGCTTCTGCAGCAGGTCTGGCAGGATTGCAGCAGCGCTGGCGTGGATGGCAGCTTGAGATGCTGGGTTTGCTCTCTGCAAAAGAAAAGTGAGGGAAACATTTGGTTTGTTCGCCATCAGAAGAATCTAGCAAATCCTTTTCTTCCTTTATCTATGCTACAGCAGAGTCCCAGGTTGTTTCTTCTCATCCTGTGCTGGAGGATGAGGACAAGGGGAGCCTCAAGGACTCAAACAGATTCTGTGGCTCAGAAACAGAAGACCTTTCTGATTCATACGTCTCAATTTTAACTTTTCTTGTCTCGGTTTGACGGAAGTTCTCACATGGAGGCACTTCTGTGAGCCAGTCTTTGCCCTGCCCTGTTCTGTAGATGGGAAATCTGTTTTCCAAGCAACACGAACGAAAGAAAATGGCAGTGTCTTCCCAATGTGTCTGCATTTCTTGCATATGCTCCACGATTTCAATATCATGGCTTCCACAAGGCAGTAGCTGCATACCCAGGTGGTGCTCTGCCACGTCAGCTCTCTCAGAGGCTGCTCTGTAGGTCAGATGGGGGCTAGGGGAAGGTTCTGTACCATAGGATGCTGGGCATGGCCCCAAGTGCTGGAGTACAGTAAAGCATTTGAACAGTGCTCTCAGGCACAGGGTTTGAATTTTGGGTGGTGCTGTGTGGAGTCAGGACTTGGACTCAATGATCCTTGTGAGTCTCTTCCAGCTTGAGACGTTCAGTTGTTCAGGCAGCACTCCCTTGTACTTGCCCAAAGACTGAACTGGTCTGCAGAATGCTTGCACTCCTCTTGGTGCTTTGTAGAGGTGGTCAGTTAATATGTCAGGTTACCCTTTCATGGGTGGACCTGCACACATTGCATTAATTAATAAACTGAACACATGCCTGTTGACTGCAGGAATCTACCAACATCTGTGTATATGAAAGAGTAACGAGGACATAGGGTGGATAGAAGTGTAATGCATGTAGCAGGCACCCCACCCCCAGCAAGAAATTGCTTCCTTTGTTCCCACCTTCAAGCCCTGCATATTATTTGCTACTGCACCCTTTGGCAGTAGCAATCCTCAGATTGTTCCTTATAGCATCTACATGATAAATGCCTATTAATGTCCACTGCTGGCTTGGTGTGAGCTAAAATGGACGTCAGTTTCCTGAGTTCCTTTCTGTAAGAATTTTTCTTCTTCCTTGTAACACAGCTTTTATCCTCTGTAAAACTACTTTCGAAAATCCTTAAAAGAAGGCAGTTAGAAATATTGGTTTTGAAGTTAACTAAATGTACAGGAACAGAGGGCAGTCCATGAGTTTAAAAGAGTGGATGGAACAGATAATGGCTCTGTAATACAGTTAGGTGCAATTAAAGCATTTTGTTTCTCACCCTGCATCACTGAGATTGCAGTTGTTATCTTGAGTAGCTTCATTTTCTGCAATACGAAGCGCTCCGTCAAACTGGAGCGTAATGAAAGGAGCATGGGAAAATCTGATGGAAATGGTGGCTGTTGTTAAGCTACTTGAAACGTAAGCATTTCAGCTTGCTTTCTGAGTTCATCTGTGAAATGCAAATTGAGTTGAGAATGGATGAAGGTGTCCAACTGTGGAGCATTTCTGGGCTCAGGCTGGGCTGGGGGCAGTGTCAGGAATATCACATGAGTCTGTGCTGAGGTCATTAGACTGGGGACACCAGCTGTGCTATTATTAGGGGTTTTAAAGTCTGTGGCAGATGTTCCTAGGCTCTATTCCAGTCTCCAAATGAGGTGCAGTGGAATACATGGAAAAAGAAACATCCGACTAATTGTTTTTCCATGCAACAAACAGATTTTCTTCCCATGCCACCGAGCGAGATATTTTACATTAACTTGCGTGTATCAAAAATAGTTTGAAATGTTTGAAGCAGAGGAATGAAAAAAGTGATCCTATGAAAATAAATGCAAGTGCTGTGTTTGGAGAGTATGACTCAGGGGACTAGCCAGGACTCAAGTTCTTAGGTGTGCATGATCTACCACTTGTGTTTGTTTTTCTTTCCTTTGGTTCTCCTGTTTAGGTGGGGACCATTGTTGTGTTGCATTTTCTATTATGCATACGTGATAAGATGTAAGATGAAATGTGATGCGTATAGGGAAAGAGGTATTAACAATGTTGTGATTAAAATATGTTTACAGAACTGCTGTTATGGTGATACGAAAGTTTCCCTGATTGCTATATGCTGTGTTTGTGTGTGGTAGGAAAACTATATGCATGTCTTGTTTCATTTGTCCCCTCTGGAAGCCAGTTAAACAGTTTAAAAACCCTGGGAATACAAGTCCCAGGCTGCCTAGCATTGTATGGATTTCTGATGCACTTGGTGTTGTAGAGAGTGCAAAAGGAAGGTATCTATCAAAGAGATAGGCTGATTAAATGGCAAAACGAAGATACATGAAAATGAAGAATGCCAATGTTTTCTCATAGGTAACAAGTATGTCCCTCTGTTTCTAGTATTATGGATTGCTTGGACCCTGTAAGGACGTTGTTACTAAGCATGACAGTGTATGTTTAGAGAGTTCCCCAGCATCATCTTTTCTTTTTTATCTTTAGATTGTGGGTATTTTTGAGCTGAAACAGCTCAGTGGTGTCCTGTGTTAATCATGAAATCTTTGTTTCTTCTCTTGTATGTCTTGTATATCCTATCTCAAATCAGAATTCTCTCATACAGAGATTTATTTTTTTTTTGTATGATTACAAACAATAGTACTCAATGATGTAACTTGGAATTCTTGTTGAGGCTCACATGTTTTTTTCCATGTGTTTTTTGGTAGGCACGTTCCTTTCTGGTTGTTGCAGGTACAGATCGTTCAGTTGATCTAAATATCTGAATACTCATTTTCTATATTTTATCTGATAAAAAACAATGATGCAAATCTAGTTTTTTTCTTCTTTAAGACAGTGAGGCACTGGGCTCATCTCTAGTTCTTGCCTCAATGTGATTCCTGCCCGATCCCTCCTGTCCCCAAACAGTTAGACTTAATTTCTAGTAGTGATGTTTTAAACCACTGGTAGTTCTTTCCCACTGAACTGTGGGAACAGCCTGAAGAACGAAATCTCTTGTTTTCAGCGGGATCTGTGGGGGATGTGACCCCATAAGTCTTCGGTTGTTCAGATGGAGGAGTGTGGCTCTGCAGCTTACGCTCTTGTCATTTGAGAGCGCTGCTGTATGACTGCACCCAAAGTAAGCTGCTCTGTGCTGCAGCCTGGGGGCTGATTGCTTGGATTGGTAGCAGGGAGGAATCAGCTTCTTGTTGAGTAAGACTGTGGCCGTCCACCCAGCCACACAGCTCCTGTGAAAAGAACAGTGCCTCTGGTGTTAGTGAGATTATAATGCACGACTCAGAGAAAATTTAAGAGGATTAGTCATGGCATATTGCATTAAGCCTGACTGCTTAATCAGGAGGATTTTTTTTTTTCCTGAAAATTTTGCTGGCAAAACAGAGAAAATCAGGATCTTGATCTGCAGGGGCTTATTCTGAAGGCCTGGAGCAAGTGCAGTCACAGTGTGCTAACACAACTGGTTAGAACATGTCTTCCCAGGGAAGGGATGTGCTGTCAGGTCTGCACAATGGGAGGAGGCCCTGCTAAATGTGCTTGGGATTACTGTACTTGAAAGCAATTCTTTGTTGGGAGTTAGTCCTTGTTTGACTGGAATCCAGTATTTATGTATCCTCTTACATTATCAACAACTTTCTGACTGGGAAATAATTGCTTGGATTAAAGTGCTCAAGTCTTGCACTGAGAGTATTAAGCCCTAGACAGAGCCCCCTCCCCACCCTGCCGTGTTCTGAACTTCAGCAGCCTATTCAGTTCTCTCCATGTGAGGTAAGAGGGCCAGGAGAAAAGGATTTGCTAATAGCAAACTCTAGAAGTTTCAGAAGCATGTTTTCTCTTTCATCCTTCTACCCTCCAAAGATGTTTTAGATGAACTCATCCCTGCTAAACCCTACATTCTGGGCTCTGTGCAGCTCCAGTGGTGCAGCAGTTAGGTCTTCTGGCAGAGGATGCTTCTGCAATTAATCCACGCTAAACAGCTGCCAGTTACATTCTAACTTGTCTGTAAATGTATAATGCTTTAAATATGAAGATTCTCATGTGAGTGTGCATCTTCCTGGGAAGATGGATCAACCTTTCACAGATGAAGTCTCGTCCTCTCACTGGGCACATATGCTAAATCTCTTCTGGGAGAATGTATGGGATTCTGCTGGCCAATTTCTCTTCCTCTTCAGCCTTTATCAATACACTGTAAATAGCATAGGAAAAACCTTTTGGTGTGTGTGTGTATTTAGTCATGGAAGGCTAATTTAGTTAACTGGCAGACTGATAAGTTAATACATATTCCTTCTCCTTGGGGGTATTGAAGGCGAGCTGTGATTTATTATTATTATTAATTTAATTTCTTTAAGGCTGACACTTCTTTGTTGATATCTTGCTGTACAGACCATGTTCTTGCTTCAGGTCAGCAATAAGAAGATAAATTTAATACTGAATGAGTGAGTCTTGGGAGAAGCAGATCTCTTGCTCTCTCCCTCCTCCTAGGTTAAAATGAGATCTGCTGGCCTCACAGAAGGGGCTTACATATTTTGCCCGCTTTCCAACTGCCAAGCAGAGGCTGTAGTCATGCTGAACAAAGCAGCAGCATTCCTGGATCCTTTTAATGATGTATTTAGGACTTCACTGCCTCCTGATTTAATGAGTACAGTGAATGTATTCATGGCTAACAAGAGCGTGCTCATTAAACAGCAGTAAGTTAACTGTCCTATTCTCTTCTCGCAATCTGGTTCATAATTAAATGGTGCCGTGTCTCAATACGACACTGGTTTGCCAAATGGAGAAGGTAGATGTTTTGAGAGTATGCATGGTTAGATAGGATTGTTGTAGTCTAAGTAATTTAGCACAGCTTGCCTCACTGATAGGGCTAGTTTCCTTGGTGGGGGCCTTGTATTTATTCCAACCAATTGAAACATTTAGACTTAAGCAGTTAGCCAAAACATTCGTTTCAATAGCCTTTCAGTTGGTAAAGCTTTGAGTTCTGTATTCTGCTGTGTTGTACTGTTGCTGCTGTGTAAATCCAAGGTAGCATGTCTATACTAACTGGAATCACTAGGATGTGACTGAGGGCAGAGCTGGACACTTGGTTTGCTTCAGACTGATGTATAAACCCAGTATTGGAGTCATGATGGTAAAGCTGCAACATTTAAGAATAAAAAGACAAGCTCGATGTTTTGGGTTGATGGGTGCAAGCTGAGTGAAGGGCTGTGCTGCCCAGAAGCAAGAAGGAGCTTGTTGGAATTGCCCTCAGTGGTGTTGAAATAAAAGTAAAATGCTTATAGAAGTTATCTTCTCCCCGTAAGTGTACTGATTTTGACTTTCTTCATGGAACGAAAGGTAAAAACATACATACAGACAATTTACCTTGGCTCTTATTCTGATGCCTATGCTGAAATACTCTGGCTTAAGTAATGGTAAGAATTACTGAAAAAGAACAGAGGCAGAAGGAATGTGAGGCTGTGAGAGGGACAATGTGCATGTTCTGCTTTTTTACCAGCCACCTCCTGAAACTGTTTTGGGGGCTTTTAGCGTAATCAGAACAACACCAGGCCAGTTCTCGTTTTAGAAACTGCTTTCAATCCTAGTCTGCTTGTGCTTTCTTTTATCCCTCAAACTGGCTTCATAAGAAAAGCCTCAGTCTCTGGTACCTGTTTGCCATATGGAACAGCAGGCTCCCGTGAGGATGGGGGCAGATGTCTGATGCAGCCGGCTGCAGCTGCTGCCTCTTCCCTCAGGCAGTCTGTGCATGACTTGATCCGTACTCTACAGCCAGGGAACACAGATCCCTGCAGGTCCCTGCCTTGGGAATTGTTCAAAGCCTTGCAAACATGTGCTGAGTTTTCCAATAGTCATTGGTTTTGTCTTTTCATTTTTCCTTAAGAGCTGTTTTCATTTAGTTACTCTGAATAGGCAGCCTTGCTTCACCTTTGTATCAGTCCTTTTACATTAATAAGAATGGTAAGGTTCCTTTTTAGATGTAGACTTAACGGTTTTTGATCATGCGTGTGTATGTCACACAATCTATGTATAAAATAATCCAAAGTAAAACGACTAATGCACACTCTGGAAAAACATGTTCTTTCCATCATTAGATAAGAATGAGCCACAGCAGTTGAATCAAGCTGGGAACCACTTGTTTACATGGGCTGGTGTCATGTGGAGACATGCTCACAGCCACCGGTGGTTTGTGCAACTAGTGGAGGTGCAGTGAGTTGCTGTGTGCACAGAAAGAGTCGGGGGGAGCGAGGTGCCAGGGTTTCTTTGGGTTGTTCTCAGTCCCCAGTAGAACTTCCCTGCTGCTGTGTGAAATGGGTGGATGGGGTTGTGGGGTGTCTCTTGTGCCTTGGTGGTGGAGGTGAAGTGGGGTGCGTCATGGGGATGTCATACCAGATGGAGCATGGAGTGATGTTTTGTGATTTGTGGTGCTCTGCTTCTGGCCCCACTGTGTCTGTCCCTATTATGCAGATTGGCAAAAGGTCTGGGTGCTTTTTCCCTTGTGGTGTTGATGGTAGAAAAAGACTATTTCAGGAACAAGTAGCTTTTATTTTGTTCTTATTTTTGGCCTTGAAAAGCTTGAACTTATTTACTACTGGACAACAAATGTACATTAGAGAAGAGGAGGAAAGTGGAAGCAGTTCCTGTAACTGTTTACAGTGCTCACTGCTATTTTTTGTAAGATCTTTCTAAAAGCATCCCCAACATTGCCTGCATTATGGCTTCTGACTTTCTTACAATAGCGTATCACTCACTTCATAGTTCTGGTGCTAAGGCAGTCTGCTGCTCTGCCAGCTTGATCAGAAAATCTGTTTACTGACTGTGCCTGGGGATTTCAGAGGCTGGTAAACATTCTAATTGTTCTAACTCTGAATAATAATTGATCCTGCCTACATAGAGAGCTTTCAGAGACGCTGCATTGAACTCATATTTGCTTGTGTGGGTGTGAAATGGCTGTGTAGGGGATATTCTTTGCAAAATGATGCATTGCTCTATCTGTAAGCTTTCTTGCCACATCTGTTCTGTTTGGATCTTCATATCCACCATATCTAATAACAGGACATAGAAGATATCAAAGTTACATTGCATTAGTAATGGTGGCACCAATTGTTGTTAGCACTGACAAGATATCACCTTCTTCAACCTCTCCTTAGGTTATTTTCAAAAGTCAAGGACCTTTTGCTTGCTCGCTGCCCTGGTGGTGTGCTGAAACAGTGCTGGAAGTTACACTAAAACTTATCAAAGGAAACAGTTTAGAAAGGTTGAGTTGAAGTACACTGCAGGTACAGGAAATCAGAAAAGCTTGTGCTTTGCATGTAGGGCTTTTTATGAAGATTGGATTATTTTTTTCTTTTTCTTTTTTCTTTTTTTTTGCATTGCAAATGGACTGTGAAAAAATCCATGTGCCAGAGAATAGATTTGGTCACTGCAGAGATATTTGAATAAACCCGTGAAAACAGTCCTGAGAATATGCAGTGAGTGTAGGTCATGTAGTCCTGCATTGTTTCTACTGTGGTGGCAAAATGTACTGTGGGTAGGCAAGGCACAACAAATGAATCATTTAAAGATGAATGGAACAGATTGTCTTTATGATGTGAGGTGTACAGGTCTGGCAATTCACATCCACAGTTGCACAAGCACTTCTTGTGCATGGAGCTGCTCAGAGTACATAGGAAGCAAGGAATTGTATTTCAGAATAAACTCTTCCAAATACTGAAGCTTCTGTAAGTTGCTTGGATTTGTTAGACAGTCAGTTGTAGAGTTAAATTCTAATTTATCCTACTGAATATTTAACAATGTCACAGTCTGGCAAGGGATAAATGGCCTTATTGTCTGTTCATTCGTGATGATAGTGTCAGCAAATCTTCATGCTGTTAAAGATGCATGGGCAAGACAGATGGAAGATGGCAATTACACGCACGTGCTGGAAAACTGGAAGGAAAAAAAAAGCACTGGTTGGAAAAATCCTTATTCCCAGAAAAAGGTTTCATAACTGCAAAATGAATGAGAATAAAAAATGGATTTTCATTAGATATTTTAGCTGCTGGGTTTTCAGGGAAATGTGGAAATCCGAGCTTGTGTGCGAAAGGTATGAACAGGAAATCTTTCTTCTTCGTTTTGCATGAAGATAGAAAGAAAAACTTTTTTTCTCTTAAATGTAAGCCTTAAAGAAAGAAGTGTTTCTCTTCCCCCCCATTCTCTGAGCACTGAAGTGCTGCATTTTTATATTGCTGTATACAAATGGAGATAGGAAGATGTCTTCTTTGAAACTTGAAACAGCTGCATGAAATACTTTCACTCGTGATGACTTTAAACCTCATTGCTTCCCTATTTGGCTTGAATTTTATTTCTCCTATTTCAGGGATTTGCCTTCAAGCTTATGACAATGCATAGAAATGCTCAGGAGAACAAAGTTATATTTGCAAATCTAAATTACCTGATGAAATCTACCATTCACCATATGGTGGATTTCATTCTCCTGTAACAACAGTCTGATGCTTATAACAGCCCTTGCACTTCAGTAAAGCTGCATGAGTCAGGGCTGTCATGAAGCAGGAAGCAGTGGTGTGAGAAGGCACTGGGAATATCAGCAGCTCTGCTGACGAAGTAAGCAATGGCTTTCCTATCTTAAAGGCTGGACTTTGTCCAGGCACGTGGTTATGCTCAGTCTTTGACTGAAGAATAATGGAATGATTGTAGATCAGCCTGAAAAACATGCGTGAGTGCAAGGGATTGATATGGTAAGAAGACAGTATGAAATGAGGATGTTTTTTAATATTGAAGTTGCATAGTCAGCATTCAAAGGCTGTTGTCATAGGAAGCACTGTAAATAACCATCGGTGTAGGTGTGAGCCTTTTTGAATAATTACAGCTGAATTTTGCCCAAAATGTGGATAGTGAGACAAGATGGGAGAGAGAACCATAATAAGCAGGCGCAGTTGAGAAATGCTTAAAACTGGACCATGCTGGGAGGGAGTTGCATTCCATAGCTGCAGTGATTCAAATGTTTGTTACTTGTGTGGACTTCCCCTTGGACCGCCAAGTTTATGCATCCTTTGTTTAGAAGCAGAGAGCTGGACCAGGCCACCAAGAGACCTGCTGCTAGACATGGCTGCAAACTTGTCCTGGGCGTGAGCAGCCAGGAGGTGGGCTGAGGTGAGTGGTTGTGATCTGTGTTGGACCAAGTTAAATTTGTCATTCCTGGAGAAAACTACAAAGCAGTTATTTCCAAATTCTTACAACTCAGAACTCGCTGTGGGATTGCTCATGCATTATATACAGATGGCATTTCAAGAGGGGCAGAACTTGTGTTTTCCTGTCGTTCGGAGCATAAATCCAGAACACCAGGGCTTGCTTTGTGGGAGTACTTGTGTGACTGCCAGATGAGCTCATGGCTCCATCGGTCCATCGGTGTGTCTGGACTTGCAGCAGAAACCTTTGTTGAAGTGTGTGCAGTTTTAAAGTGCTACTTGATTTTATTCTGTAGTTAAATGTTACTGCCTCTGTGAAGACTCTATTTGTGGTGTGTTCGTGATGGTAGATATTGCCTTGATTTTGCTTCTGATGTTTATAAGGAGAAGACTGCTAACCTCCGTTCTGTTCAGCGGGTGTTTGGCATACAGCTGTCTGCACTACTGTGTGCTGAAATAGAAATTTAGGACATGATTAAGAACGTAGATATTGTGAAGATCACGGTTCCAGTGCAGCAGACTGAAGAGAGGAGCAGTCTGAGCCTTTCTCTTTGACTCAGTTTGGTAGTTCGTGTAACTGCTCAGCCAAGAGAGGGCGAGGAAACTTGTGCGGGAGCCAAAGTTACAATAGCATTCAAATGACCTTACAGCATCAAGAACTCCTCGTGTGGGGAAAACGCAAATAGAACCGGCAGTTAAAGCAAGTGTGCTGGCCAAATGGTGAAGTTCTGGAGTGGGAAAGCAGACTCGGGAAAGGAGGAATGCTACGCAGATGATCAAGAGCAAAAAGGGCACAAGAGCAGGTACAGCAGTGGCTGCTGTGGAGTTGCAGTTCTCTGATGCTGTTTGAGCTCAACTTTGAGTGTAGTATGTGTGTAATGTGTGTGCAGATACATTGCTAGCTATGTTTTCAATCAACTCAGACAGAGAGCATGCAAGTGCTGCTTTTGTGCTTTTCGGATTCCCTTAGTCTGCAGTTCAGCTGAATATTGTTTTTCAGCTGTTTTGCTGGATAACAATGCCTGGCCTCTTACTCCAGTAACGCTGAGCTGCTGTTGTACTGACACACACAGCTTTTGTACTGTGGGGAAGGAGGAAAGACTTATGTTTTGGGATGCAAAAGTAGGGCATCAGCAGTTCACCGATGCTTGGAGGGGTCCAGCATTGCTTTTTATTCTTTTTCCTCCAAATTGGAGTTGTACTTCAGAGTCTGTTAGTCCTAGTAAAATGCCATTCTGCTTCAGATGCTGTCACACTAAGGTTTTTGGTGGTTTTTTTTTTGTTGTTGTTTTTTGAGAATAAAACAGTAGGAATTTGAGTTACTTAAGATTTAAAGACCGTGAAAGGAACTGCTTTGGGCATCAGTTATCTGAAGTCATGTTGTTATTATTAAACAATTGCTGTGATGGCAGCAGATAAATCCGTGCAAATTTAGTCTTTGGGCTTCAAAGAAGTTGCAGTTATTTGGTATATCCACAGGATAATTTATTTGTCACATTCCAGAATCAGCAACAGAAGTGAAGGGCAGTAAACATGTTAATATATGTGTGTGTGTGTGTGTGTGTGTGTGTATAATAATACATATATATTTATATATGCTAACAGATACATTGGTAACTACAAGCCTCGTTATTAAAGTAATCCTTGTCTGGCTGGTGTGCTGGGACTTTGTTCTGGTATTAACATGGAAGTAGAGCACAAGATGACCTGTACTGTACTGGGGTTTGCATCATTTTATTAAGCTCATTTGAGTTTGATTTTCTTGTCTGTAGTTAAATTTGAAACCAGAACGTTCAAAGAGGAAGAAAGGAAGAAAACCAGAAAACAAAATGGTTACAAATTACTGCATGAATTTCAAAGCTATCAATTATTTTTCATAGAGCTCTATTATTTTAAGAATAAGGGCTTAAATCTTGATGGATCTGAAAAACTTAATTGCTGTTGGAGAGTTAAGTGCCTGCATTCTGATGACTGGAAGGTGGAGAAAAATAGAATTTTTTTTCCCCCTAACAGTCATAGTTACTGTGAACTTTGAATACAGTTACTGTGAAATTTTAACGTAATAAATGAGGAAAAATATATATAATTCACTGTTTCTTTTTATTGCTCCACAATTTGGCTGTCTGAACTCTGATAAAAGAATGGGTATACTGAAGGAATCTGTAAGAATGGGCAACTGCTTCTAGTCAAGTTAAGGCAGGAATTAAGTTTAACTTTTTTTTTTCCACATGTTCTTTGTTACAAAACCCATTTTATGTCTGTGCCAAAACAATTTAAAGGGCCTTTGCATGTCTGGGAGCTTTTCAGCTTTGGAACAGTGCCTTTTAGTGCTGTTCCTTTCTCTGCGATTGGCCGACTTGAGGGAAGTTGAAATTCCTTCAACAAAAGCCTTACGTTTACCAGCCTTTTAGAAATGCAGCCGACTGGCATTACCTGCAGTGCTTCAAGTCCCCAGCACTCACAAAATCTCAGCGCTGATCTTAGGCATCTGCAGGAGAGCAAAGGGAAGGAAATGAAGAATTGTCAATTTGAGCGTCTGTAATATGACTTAGCAAATGATGGGGGTGCAATTGTAGTTGGCTGGAGACAGAGTTTGTATCAGGCAGAAATAATAACGCCTTCCTTGTTAGCTCCTTTTATGCTCCTCTTTCCCAGTCCCTACTAGTTCAGATAGGAATACACAGCAACCAAAGAGCACCTACATATTCTCATAGGAGCCCTTGTTCTACAGGGAGTAGACTAAATAAAAGGTGTTATTGAATGGAATTCATCAGGCAGATTTACCTGATCATTTTTATGTGACTCACTTTCCTCTTGTAAATTCCTGTTTTGCTCCCGATAATGTTTAGGTATTGTTAATTCAGAGTTGCTATTTGCCCTGTGTACTTAACTTACCTACCCTTCTGTTCCTTTCCACTGACTGTACTTCCTTTGGGGCTTCTAATTCATCCCACAGCCATTCACAATTTGTTTTCTTTATGGGAGAGCACTTGTCTTGCACTGGTGTTCTGTGCTAAAATAAGAGGTTTTCAACAGATTTTGAAGTAAATCCTCTCCTCTATGCTGTGGACTACTGTGGAAATAATATTTTCTGGTGAACTGCATCCCAGAATGTATCATTAACAGACTGTAGGAAGGCTGGAGGCAGAGGAAACCGCATGGAAGGTACTATTAGAAACTGCCCAGTGAGTGGGCTTGAGGTTTTGTTTAATGAGACTGGTTCTGGAGTGAAGGTGGCATGGATAAAAGCAAAGTAGGTCTGCACCAAAACCTGCAGGCTAGAAGGAGAGCTGAATAAATTTTAATGTGATCTTTTAAACAGAACTGGAAGTATTGGAACTAATTTATAAAACATTTACTAGCCTTTCTAATGAGGATTTTAATATGGATTATTCTGGGACAAGTAATTTCAAATATGAAATTAGAGATGGACATGTGGCCTTTTAGAGCTTGACTTCAGATTATTGCTAGTCATTATGGGGCTGTACAGCAATCAATAGGAAAACATGAGGATTCGAAGGGTTAGGAGGGTATTTCACACTGTGGTTTGTGGTGTTTTTAAATATTGATACTATTCTTCACCTGTGTTCCCTGTGATCACATCCCATCCTGAAACCCTTTCACTCTAAAAGAGGTGAAATGTGGTTCCTGGTGTCGTTAGGCTGCGCACTCACAGGGTTTCATCACAGAGCTGGAACTGGAGTTGAAAAATGTAGTTGATGAAGAAACTTTCAATACTTCCAATCACATGCAGAGAGAATAGCTGCCTACTTAGGCTCAGAAAATCATGTGAACTTGAAAGCCACTCAGGTGCTTAATTTAGTGGAAGACTGGCCAGAGCAGCTTAATATAGATAGCTCAGATGTCATGTGGAAATTCTAATTTAGACATGTATTGATATGAGAGACCTTGGGATTATTTTCACTCGTTCCTGGCTGGATTGCTTGTGTGTTTCCTTCTCCTTACCCTACTCCTTATTCTCAGGAAATACAGTATGCTGGCAACTGGTAATGCACAGCTACACCTAACTGTGCCAGGGAAAGTGAAGGGAATCGGGCCTACCAGCACTGATGCTCTTTCTGCATTAGCCAGTTCTCAGTGAATTCTTCAAGCTGTTTGGTCTTCAATAAACTTGTTTGGTTTCAACTCCCAGTAACTTTGACCCAGAAAGAAAAACAAGAAGAGACGTGTATCTGGTAATGATGTCCTTCAGCATGACAAGAAGTATTGGTGACTTCTGAACTGGGCTTTTCCTTCTAGTAAGTGATGCTCTTGAAGTGAGGAAAGAGAACATATGTGGTAGGGAAAACACCCCTGAAAGCTGAGAGAAAAGTAGGTAAGTTTTGATGCACATCTCTCAGCCTCATCCTTCCGGTGGAAAACAGAAGACATTTGAAAGGTTTATCCTGAAGTGGTGTGTTGGTTTTTGTTTTTAATTCTAGGTAACTGGTGGTTTACTTGCGTGCTTCCCAATGCTTTAACTTCACATCACAGCTATCAGCATCAAGAGCACAGTAATTTTTAACTAGGCTCTGAAAATTTTGTTTCTGGCATGGTTGTTAACAGAACATGAATAGGAAGGTCATAGTGCAACTGATGAGACTTGCCCTCCAATGAAAATGTCATGGGAAAAACAAATGGACGAATGGGCTCCCTCTGTATCTCTTGCAGCCATGGAAAATTCTGCTTTGCTAAAACCTCTTTGAGACTTTTGAAGAAAAAAACCACACTCTGAATCTTCACTTAAAATATCAACTTTTTTTTTTTAATATTTTGAAGTATCACTTCAACTCTATACAGGAATTTATTTGTGATAAAACTGTCCTGTTGGTCTGGAAGCACTTCTAGATTTTAGATGCACAATTAAAAACAGAGCACATGTTCACTGTGGAGTAACTGCTGATAGCACTGCCAGGCTTCTTAAAATTAGAGCTCTTGATGCAGTCTCAGCTTATGACATGTGACTGTGCTGATGGATATATAGCTTCTAAAAGGGTGAGTTACTCTGGGAGGTGGCAGTGGGAAGGTTACTGTTGTTTTCCACGTGAAAAATTAAAATGTCTCAACAGTGGAGTAAAATATCTCAAATACAGATACTGAGTCGAGATGATTTTATTTTTTAAGACGCCTTGGACATTTCAGATGGCCTTTGAGCATAGCTGTGCACGATTTCATGCAGTGTCTGAAGATGGCCTGCTTCATAGCATGTCTCTTTCATTTGTGTTTACCATAAAATTGAACAGAGTCTGTCAGTTAACATAAAACTGACATTATGAAGGGGGAAACAGGGAAGCAGTTATGTTATAGCTTTGCTGAACAGTATGTTGATGCTGATTAGAAATAGTTTCCTCAGATTTCTGAGAACATCTACATGGGGGGCAGCCTCCATCTCTGATTCATTTGCATTCGAAGTAGATTTTCTTAAAAACTACCTTCTGAAATGCAAACCAGATGTTTTTGTTCCATTAAATGCATGCTATTAAACACAACTCTTTTTTTCCGAAGGTAGAAAAGAGAATAAGCAACTATTTTTTGATGCTAATGCATTCTTACATTTTATGCAGTGCTGTGAAAATTTCCCATCCCCAGTTCTGACAGAAACATGCCCCACGTTGCTTTCAATTCTGCAGTCAGAACTTTGGGTGATGAAGGATCTCACGGTTTTTCCTTGGAGAAGAGATCGTAGCCTGCAATGACATAACACTCCTGGCACATGTACCGCACAGAAGCGACCTGGGCAAAACTTTTAACCTCTTCCTGTTTTGTTACCATTTTACAGTGAGGGAAATAACTTTGGAAATGTTGAGTGTTGCCTCTGGCCTATCAAATATTGTGTACTTCGTTACACGGTGCTTATATACATCCAGAGACTCAGAGAGGGCTGCAGAATTGCCATCTAATGTACATGTAAAGTGTACTGGAAGTGGTTGGTGGGTTTGAATTCCAAGTCAATTTATTGAGGTTGCTCATGAGGCATCTACCACCATGGGAAAAAATACATATATATTGTTCTGTCTGCAATGTGCATGCAGTAAAGGCTTCCTGACCCAACAAACAATTCTTCACTCTGCCTCTTTGGTCTCTCCGCCATCATGCTGAGCTGCAGGGCTGCTGTGAGGCCTGTGTGAATGTTTTCTGCTGATAATGCGTATGTCTTGTAGCTGAGGATATTTTTAGCAGTCTGGATAGATGCTCAGAGTCACCGAGGGACAGAGTCCTTGCAGAGAGCTCTGAAAGGGAGCTGCCCATGGTTTGCAGTGGGAAGGAGGAAAGAGGTTCCTTTCATCCCTGACTGTTTTGTCTATTTTTGACTTTTTGTATTTCCTGAAAACTTGCAAAGAAAACACACGTTTCTCAGGTTTGTTAGCTAAAGAAAGAGAGCACATATTGAGCTAGGAATAATCTCCGTGTTATTGAGGGAGAATTGCATGAAAAATTCCTTCTTGATTATAGCGAGGGGTTCTGGATCTTAAGAAACATAGACCTTTTAGCTAGAGTCAATCTCAGAGCTCTTCATATGTTAGTGGAAAGGCTCTGACCTGAGGCATTTTGGGTGAAGTGGGAGTGACAGTCGGTGTACTGCATTTGCTCATGCACAAGGCTTTTCTGGCTTCACAGTAACTAGAGAAGGGTGGTACAGATCGTGCCATCTCTGTCCTCCATTACGAACTTGAGTCAGGAAAGCTGCTGTTTTTTGCTGGTACCCAAACTGCTAGTGAGACTCCCCTGAATGCATTGCCATGCTTTCCCTGCCTCTTGCCTTTCAACTTTTTAATGTGTATTTTCATTTAAAATAGAGAGAATAAAGTTCAAAGGTTACCCCAGTGTTTTGATCTCCACGTGCATGGCTGAGTGAATGTGCTTGTCTTGGCTTTCAGGTTTATCTTTGCAAATAAAATGTGCAGGTAGGGAATTCAAAATAGAATTCCAGGCTGTTAGAGACTTCTCTAAATGACATTCCTGGGAACACTGCCACATAGCAGAAACATTTTGGTGATGTGTATTTCATTGCTTCGGGGACACAAAAGGTAAAGTAAAGTAAGCCATGTCAGTTGCTACTGTGCTTCGTAAAGTTCCATGAAATTGAACATTTATACGTGTGCTGAAGTAAAAGATTGCCTGGCTCTCTTTCTCTGCTTTATTGTTCATTACTCTGGTTTATGTGTTTGCGCTGTGTGTCATCTTCCTTCCTTTTGACTGGCAGGCATTGGCCATGCTCAGACTCCTGTGTGGGAGCTGACTTCTTGCTATTTGTGCTGTCTTGCCAGTTTTGTTGGGCCTAATCTAGTTGTGCAGCTCTGCCTCTGTGAGATGTTTAATTCTAGGAACTTGAGTTTTATTTTCATAGCTATTTGTAATGTGTCTGAAGAGCCCAGACCATAGTTAAAACCCAGTGGCTATGGTGGTGCCTTATGCTTGCACCTAGAGGAACTGAGGATAAATGCAAAACTGTACTATGGTAGCTAGACATTAAATATTGGGTTGAAGGCTGCTGGCATTCATATCTCTCATTGAGCTTGGTGACTGACTTGGGGAACAGACTTTCTTTCTGCCTTTGTAGGAGTGCTCTACCACTGTGCTCTGATGTGCATCTAAATTACTGGAATTGAGGTTTTTAAATAAATAAAGAGTAGAATTAAAATCACAGTAATCAAGAACTGAGCAGAACAGATCAGAGACTTAGTTGAGATATATGACTGTAAAAAAGAAACTTTCTCATAAACAGGAATAAACTTGTGCAAGGGGAAAGAAGAAAAAAAATGTCAGAATCTGGAAACCGTCTGCAGCAGCTAAATATGCCTGTAAATCATGTGTGGGTTTCAAGAGCAAGAAAATAGTCTTTAGTGATATTTATCTGCTTGGGTTTTATATGGCTTCTTGACTGCACTGTAAGTTTGTGCCTCTCTATAAAGGCCTTTGAGAAGTTGATGAATGGCTCTGTTCTTTGCTTGTGCAGTACATGTAGGTCTGAACACAATGTAAAGCTCGAGGCAGAATGGAAACCTATGAAATTGACATACAATGCAAAATTCAGGAGGAGAAAAGGTGCATGGATAACCCCAAAATGTGGTACCAGTTGTTAAGTGGTCTCTTATCTGCTGTCAGATTTGTTCTGTGTTGCTGCTTTCCCTCCTCACTGTAGATAGGCTTCTCCACAGCTGAAATGAATGCAAGCTTTTTTTACAGCCTTCTGTTTGTTATCAACATTGGCATGTTAGCACTTGTTTCCCAGTAGGACTCTGTGGGAGGCCTTACAGGTGCATGCTGTATTGTTCCCTTGCAATTTTATGGTGTGACTGGGGAAACTGGTCTCGTATCTGGCCTTTTGGCTCCTGTGCAAGCGATCTTAGCCTAAACCACAGATCCAAGTCAAATTAGTGTTCTTTCCTCTTCCAAGGAGGCTCCAGTCCAGTGAGAATCCTGCTACCAAAATGATATCTCTATTCTAAAGAAGGGCAATGAAGCTGTGAGGGTCTGGAGCTCAAGTCTTATAGGGAGCAGCTGAGGGAGCTGGAGAAGAGGAGGCTCAGGGGAGACCTGATTGCTCTCTGCAACTGCCTGAAGTGAGGCTGTGGCGAGGTGGGGATCAGCTTGTTCTCCCAGGTAACAGTGATAAGGTGAGAGGGAATGGCCTCAAGCTGTGCCAGGGGATGATCAGGTTGGGTACTAGGAAGAATTTCCAAAAGAGCAGTGAGGCAGTGGCACAGGCTGCCCAGGGAGGTGGTGCAGTCACCGTCCCTGGAGGTGTTGAAGGACCGTGTGGATGTGGCACTGAGGGATGTGGGTAGTGGGCATGGTGTGGGGATGGGCTGGTAGTTGGGATCTTTTCCAGCCTTTATGATTCTCCATTTAATAATATAAGCAAGTACGTGCACTTTTTTCCTTCTTTCCACAGTGAAGGACAGGCATGTAAAAACTGAGCTTTTCTGTGGTTGACGATGATTCATTAGGGACAGAAGAGCCCATAGAAAAACACTGTAATGTTACAAAGCACAGTTCTGAATTGATGGCAGAATGCTCTGCTGAGAGGAGCAGAACATGATTCTTAGTGGTAATGAGGTGCTGTGTTTGAATCTGGATCCAGAACAGTGAGGGAGGTGGGGATGATCTAGTGTGCCAGGCTTCTACTTTGTAGTAGGAATAACTGTAATGTTTAATTTCCTGCATCTTATTAGGGGAAAAAAAAGGCAATTTTTATTTTGGAAGACAGTCACTGCTTTTGCTAGAACTGGTGTATGATGGTTTGTACTGTGATATCTTTCTGACTGAAAGGATGCCCAGTAATTTGTTAAACAAATCCCTGGCTGCTAGTTGTTAGAGGGAAGCGATGGCCTGGAGATCTCTGCTGCTGTTGGACATGTTTGGTAATGGCAATTCAGTATTTCTTGTGGGAAATTCTCAATTCCTAGACCTCAAATCTCAGGGGGATGCTCTATGATATATCAACTTGCTTCTGCTTAACGCGTGGCTGTGCTTGGATTGAAAGATTTTCCATGTAAAGTGTAGAAGGAGTTAAATGAGTTGACTTCACATTTCAGAGAAGTCAGTGCCCATAGAGGATACAGAAGTATTTTTCTGAAAGTGTTGTTGCAGTGATGTGATGTGCAGCTGTTTTCAAGCTCGTTCTTCCCAGTCTACCAGGTTAGGTTGCAAGGAAGTGCTCCCCAGGCCCTGTTCAGTCAGACGTAGAGTTTCACATTCTCTCAGCGAAAGAGATGCAATAAAGCCTTGATGTCTGTTTCTAGAACGCAGTAGACAGAACAGAATTAATGAGGGCTAAGTAATGAAATTTGGGTTGCTCTCTCTCAGTGCACTTTTAAACTGGCTTCAGCTGTAAATCTTGGCCGCATTTTTACCTGTTTTCAATCAGTGAAAAGTTTGTATGCCAAATGAACAACCTGAATGGAGAATTTACAGGGTAGGTAAAGTGATCTGTTCCTCTCAGGAAATCCTGTGTTTATGCTCAAGATTGAACATTCAGGCCTGGCTTTCCATTTTGCTTGTTGATCCTCTGATGGATACTTGGTTGTTGGGTTTGTTTTTTTGCTTTGGTGCACTAGCAAAAGTTATTTAAAACAGTCAGGCAATTACTTGTTTTTTCTTTTTTTTTTTGTATTGCTTTATTCTGTTGTTGTAGGTTATCATCTTCAAAGGTAACCTGTGGTCCTGAAAGTCTTAAAGATGTCCTAAATCAGGGTAAATGTAATCATACGTAGTACTCAGTTTCCTAAAAATGAGAAATTTGCTTGTGATACAGTAGAATATGTGCATGAGTCAAGAATACAAATCCCAGTTGCTATTCTGCAGCTGACAGAGCCTTTGCTTTCCTTAGGCCAGTCTGCCACATGTGTGCTTTCTTTTCAACTGGGGGACAAAAAAAAGCATTTGTGATATTTTTCTATTTTTTTTTCCCAAACACTACTTTCTCTGAACTTGTAAACCTTCGTGTTTTTCTGTACTTTCAGCTTCACTCTGTGTTTCTACTATTGTACTGAATTTGTCCTGTTCCTTTCTATCACCATGCAAAGATTGTTTCTGCTGCTGTACTGAAAAGTGGGTTTTCAAAGAAATTTCAGTCTCCCAGTGGAGCTGTAAAGTACAGCAGAAGATGCTGAGCACAGGAATAACATGTCCATCAAAGAACTTCTCCTGGCTAAGAACTGGCTCGGTTGCTTGCCTGAGGCTATTGGTATACTCAGAATGCATTCTGACTGGGTGCTAAGATATGAATAAGTCATGAGGCATGCTGATAAGTGAGAAACTGAATTGACTGATTGGTGAGCAGTCTGCTTGTCTGTCCTACAGCAGTTCAGTCCTTTCTCCATCAGCAGAGGTTCGCCTTGGAGGTAGTAGGAGGCAGTTGGGCTCAGTGCTTGCCTGCTGCCTGTACTGTAACTAGTGAGTAAGGGAAATCCCATGTCCAGAACTACCCTTGGTGTATTCTGGAGAATATGTATGTGCATATAGGAATGTACCCAAGGATGTCTTCAAAAACAAAAAACAAAACCTCTCAAGTGCCCTATTGCACTTACTTTCCAAAATCAATTTCCAGACTTTTGGAAAACATGTGATCCTTCTCTAGTTAGTGACTTTAGATTCCTATTTTTGCAATCCTTTGGGAAAGCCACAGTGCTGGATTTCAACGACATTACATAATTCGGAAAGATGATTTATTCTTGAAGTAAAGCAAAACTTACAACATTTAACTTGCATTTTTACCTCTTAGCTTGTGCTCTTCTGTAGCTCCCTCCCTAAGGAGACATCCATAAAAGCTATATTGCATTGTTGCTATTGCTACGTGCATTTAATGCCCCTGGAATTTTCTTAAAACACTGTTCTGATCTTTGCTAGTGTAACTTTGACTTTAATGGCACTAAGCCACAGATGCATTGGCCCAGTTTCCTAAAATTCCACAGCCTGTTGTTAAGATAAACAATTCTGGGTTCCCAGGAATACAGATCCATGTATATGGTAATACACTGGGTATACAGAGCAACCTTTAAACAACCATCTGTTATTTGCCTGCTTCATTTTTCCTATTTCATTTTTGATGCTTGAGCACAAGCTTTGTAAGTGGGGAAAACGACTTGGGAGAGCAATTGCGCTAAATGATGCTTTGAGAACAGCTGTGGGGTTTCTCCCTTCTGCTGACTTGTATGGAGGCTGAAGGAAGGCAGTCTCACAGAGATGGCTGTGCTGAGATGCACCCTGGTTAGTCAGCAGCTCGTGTCCCAGTGCCGGGAAGTCCACGTGACCAGAGCTTGGGTAGGAGGCCAAGGATTGCTGGTTGCTTAGGTTATTTGTGGTCTTGTTGTGTCTCTCCTCAGCACTTGTACCTAAAGAGGCTTTTAAGGCCTGGGTGTCCACAAGAGTTAGAAGTCTGGCTCTGTGCTCCTTCATGAGGGCATCAATCTGCATTTCTTCCCAGCCCGCAGCTTTGGACATGGGCTGTAATTACAGAGCTGCTGCTGGAGCTGGGTTCGGTTCACACACGCCCTCTAAAACATGGTATCCTGTGTGGTTGAGAACACTGCTCCCATACCTAACTATGTGAGAAAAAAACAGCAAAAGGGGATGAATATGAGGCACTTTAACAGCCAGTTAGGAAGCTGTGGAATAGCTTCCCAACAACTATTTGCATGTTCAGGGTTATAGGGAAACCTCAAAGAGTGAGAGAGGTTTTCAGTGCCTAGTGCCAATTGCTGGAGCACAGGGAGAGCCTTGCTGCCTGTGAGTGCGGGCCTTTCAAGTTCAGCTGATCTTCTTAGTGTCCTGTGCAGAGCAGGAGTTGGTGGTATGGCCTGCCTTAGTGGTAAGCCTCTGGATTGGCACTGCCAAAATGGCTGCTGGCAGCAAGAAACTTCTGGTGCTCACTTTCTGGAAGAACTGGATATTCTTACCGAATACAGATTGGAGGATTTTGTTCTTTTGTGGATCAAGACGCTTCATTCTCACTGTCTCTGTGCAGCAAGAAGTAGTGAAGAAAAGCAGCAGCCTTGGTCATAGATAAAATACTGCATTTTATGTAAATGTTCTCTGAAAGACAGCAATCAATTTGAAATAACTACCCTTCTCCAGTCTTGTAAAACAGTACCTTTGTTGTTGTTGTTGTTTTTTGCTTTTAGTTACATCAACACTACATAGACTCTTAAATCACTGTGGAAAGTGGGAAAATTAGAAGAAGTAAAATAAAATCCTCCTGTAACAGGAGAAGAATGATTGTAATGCAAAACCAGATTAAAATCCACCCCCTCTGGTTTTAAATCACAATAAATATCTGGTTTGAGTCAGTCTGTTCATTGTGTAGAATTACTCAACTAAAACTGTGCCTTTGACTAAAGCTGTTGGCAGTTGGGTTTGTGGTATCTTTGTTTAAATAGGATCTGGCTGGGGGAACCACTGTTCTAGTCAGCTCTTTCAGCTGTTTTTCACTGTTTTCGTTTGTGCTCTCGCATCCTGAGGAAGAAAGGTTTTGCCTTGGAATGGTAATGTATTTTAATGTGAATATCTCTACGTGCTGCTCGCTGTCCCAGGCCCAGGTGTTGCTCAGTAGGGTTGCTGGTTTGTGTTTGCTTTGCTTTTTCCCTTACTCTTAGCTAGTTGGTGCATATTTAATGTATTTGTGACTTTTGTGGTCAAGTGCTCTTGCTTCTCCTTCCTGTGGGGAGGAAATAGGCCCAGGCAGTGTTTTGCTCTTCTGCTGTATTTTGGACAAGTTGTGGTCAGCCTGCCCCTCTCTCCTGTGCCTTCTCCCAGCTAATGGAAGAGGAGTAGCAAATACTTTTGTGGTCTTTGACATCTATGGAGGAGCAGAGAACTGGGAAATGTTACACTGCTGTGGTTTGTTAACAGTGCTTTTGGGGCTTCTGCTGACACTATTCCTATCTATATTTTTTGAAGACCTGATTTGCTGCTGGTCTAATAGTTTCCATCATACATGAGCTGTTTGACAGGTCTTTGATATCTGTTTTTTTTAAGTAGCACTGCTCCCAGTGTGCTGTTAGGCAGAATGTGTGTTAATGCACTGAAGCTGACATTCATGCAGTGTAGGTTGAGTATTGGTTGACTATGAGACAGGAGTTCATGCGTGCTAAATATGGCAGCAGCCTAATCCCAAATGATTCAGTGTTTCTGTGGATGGTGGTGGTAGTGGATTTTTTTGTTTTGGAAGTCATTAGGTTCTTTCCTTCACCAAGCATTGGACTGTGTCCCTTGAGCCATGCCCATCTTGCCTTGTTGTACCTCAGTGAGCACACTGCGTATCCAGGAGTGTGCAAAAAAATTACACATCCATGGTGTTTATGGCTTGCAGCGCTGCACCTCCAAGCTCTGTATTAAAATCTGACTGATCCTCCTCACTACGAGCCAGCTAGGCAGCATGTCTGGCTGATGTCTCCCCGCCAGCAGCACGATGCATTGCAAGAAAGGAGGTGTACTGTTTTCTGTGGTTTTGTTTTCGTTTTTTTGTTTTGAACTGTTTTCAGTTTATTTGATCACAAATCAGGATGGGGAAGAGGGGAGGGCAAGTTTGGTGGCCTACATTAGGTAAAAAGAGAGGGAGCCGGACAAAGCTCCTGATGTAACATGAGAATTAGACAAGGAAAAACTATTTATAGAGCCCTGCAGCATTTGCCTCGAGGAACTTTAGAGGGGGCAGCATGCATGAAGAGGCTGAGCACATGAGTGGGTGCTCTCAGCTGCCAAGGTCACAGCAGAGTTTGTCCTACCGAGCACTTCCACTTTCCCTTGCCCTGAGGGAAACGGGCTGATGGGTTCATTCTGAAGGCCAAGTCCTGGTGGTGAGAAACCTTGGTTTGTGGAGAACAGTGGGGGTTTTCAGTTATTTTTTTTCCCCTTTTTCTAGCTTTTTATTTGCAGTGTTTTAGCTTGTATTACTTTTTGAGAAAACATGACTCAGTCTCGGTGATTTATTAGTCAGACAAGGCCAAACAAGGTCACGGAAGCAGCTTTGAAGAGATAAAGGTCTTATGCTTTACATGTTTGTTTTCACTGAGACATCTTTTTGGTTATTGTTGATATTCTGGCTTTTGCTTCAATGCTTACTTATTTTTATATTCTAAATGACATTGCCGTATGATTGACTGTTAACCAGATATTGATCTCTCTTTTTTTTATTTTTTTTTAATGCCTTCATATGCTTGATCCTTGCTCGAGACTTGCATTTAAAAAAAAAAAAAAAACAAAAAAAAAACCACACAAAACTCTAGATGCTTTCAAGACTTCAGCGTAAAGTTCTTTAGTGGCTTCATATGAATAGCCATGGTTGGCAGGTGAAGTCCCTAACGACTGGAAGAAAGACAATATCACATCGACTTCTAAGAATGATAGAAAGGGTGACCCAGAGAATAGCTGACCTGTTTGCACTGCTACCTCAGTGCTGGTAAAGATCTTGGAGCAGGGCCAAGGGAATAGCAGAGGGAATAGTTAAGGAATAACCAGATGGCTTCACCAAGGACTGCGTGGTGTTGGAGCAGCAGATAGCTTTGCATGGGTCAAAGCCTGATGCAAAAACCCTATTGGGGGCAGGGGGGGGAGAGGAGCATGGTTATCTCCAGTGAAACCTTTAAAAGATTTTTCATTGAAAGGTTCTCAAGTGAGTTTGACACTTTGGATAATGGTGTAGTTTAAAGTTTTCCAAGGTGGTTGTCCCTTTAATTTGCTGTAAAATGGATCAATCTATTCTGACATCAGATATGCAGAACTTATTTTTGTGTAAGTTGCTGGATGGTAAATAAACTGCTTGTCTCTTTCTGTCACTTACAAGTGACATTTTGACTGTGTCTCTCTATGTCTGAGCAGTCAGCATTCTACATACATATTTAAAACCTAGCTTCTAAGTGGAAAATAAAACCCACCTAATTATATTAGGTTACATAATAAAGCACAAGACTAAATCAATTTATTATCAACAAATTATTTGGGATCAAATTCAGTCTTTAACTACAAGTGAGTCTACATCTTAAAGTCAGTTCTATTGCAAATAGTTGAGTTTTTATGGTCTGAAAAAGTGTGTTTAGATGGGTGTAGGCATTTGAGCCCACCCACACTTTAAGGGAGGAAAATAAAAAGGAAATACTGCACACATGCAAAAAACAAAACAGCAAAAACTTCTGTAGGTGCTCATTTATTTACTAATTCGTATTTTGCCAGCAGATTGCTTGAATTTTGTTAAGTTGCTTTGGTCAACACAGCCATTATTTTTGAAGCCCAGACCAAGGACTTCATTCTGAATTACAGGGGGATGTTAATCTATTTCATGATTGGAAAGACATCAAAACTGGCTTTGATTCACTCCAGTGTCTGGATAGAGTATTTTGCATCAGAAGAAAGTTTTTCATGTAAATAAGAAGCTTGAGGGTTCTTCTTTAAGAACTTAGTAAAACTTAGCAGACTTAGTAAAATAATTTGTTTACTGAATTTACAAAATGATGTACAAAACAGGAGAAAACCTTTCTGCTAGGACTCTTGCAACTGCATGAAAGGGAGAAGTCTGCACATCTTGAAACCCTCTGAAGTATATAAGCATCAGACTTAGCCTGGAGCTACAGAGCTCTGATCCTGTGGGTGCTGTGTGAAACTTCCTTGATTCTGTGGTACCCAGAGGCTCTGTCTAAATTAACACCCCTCAGCAAGGATGGGTGAGTAGATAGAAATTGTTGGTGCTGCAACTTCTCAAATCTTTATTATAGATTTGAGGGGATTATTTTAGATTAGATTTAGTTTGGCAGCCTGCGCTGAATGCCCCTGCTATCTGTGCAACCTGAAGCTTTCTGGAGGACAGTATTGTAGGTATGTGCTCAGATGGCCTCGCAATGATGTAGCCCGTATAGTTATTTGTAGCCTCGTCCTGTTCCTGTTTGGTAGGAGGTTGCATCTGAAGCATGCCCTGTGGCGGAGTTTTCAGGTTCTCTTCCTCAGTTCCTCACATGAATTGAGTTCATGTGAACTGAAGTTGTTCTGAGAAACCACCTAGCTCAACAGTAAAAGGTTTTGCTTCAGAACAGTGCTCTTGCTCTAACAGAAAAGTGTGAGAGTATGCAGAGCAAAAGGATGACATGGGAGAAGTGGGGAGATTCCGGCAGAAACACTAGAAAGATGCTTCTCTCCTTTTTGAAGAAAGTATTTATCTGAATTTCCAGTTGTTTGATCAAGTTTAATAATCAGCACAGAGGCAGTCTGTGGCTTTTGGACAGCATGCTTGTGGTAGGTGTTCCTGTTTTGTGACTACAGTCAATTGCTGTCATTGCAATCCAAGGTGGTAATGAGACTGATGTTACAAATTCTGCATGGCTGGCCTTGCTGTCTCTAGATAATCACAGCAGAGAATAATTCGATCTCTTTTGTGGCTCTTGGGGGAAGAACGACATTAACTCATTTGTGTCACTAGATTCGAAGCTAGGATGCGTTTAATCCTGGCTGCAGGAAAACTTGATGCCACTTGCTGTTCCACACTCACCTGATATGCTTCATTTATGTTTACTTTAAATACATGCTGCATGAGGCTCAGCCTTCCTCCCCTAAAACACTTTGCAAATGAACAGATTTTTTTTTCTAGCTGGAACATAGAAACTGCTAACTGACAAGGAGAATTGTTTTTTTCTTTACACAGAGCTACCAAATTTTGGCTATTCTCTGATGCAATTGTGTCTCAGCTTTGAACTGTTTTGCCTTAGTAATTAGAGCTGACTAACTTCTTCAATATAGAGTGCAGTGCTGGCTAGTCAATCTGGATCTTTTCCTTTCTTTTGTAGTCAGAGCTACCACAAGTACACTACAGTTCACTTTTTGGTTAAGTCTTCATTGCCCTGCAGTCGTCATCCAAATTATTACATAGATGGACTTAGTATTAGATGACAGTAGTATTTGGTGTATGTAGAATTCAAGCATTTCATGGAGCTAGTCTTGTGAACTTTGGATTTTAAGCATTTATTGGAGGAGGTCTGCAGGAGCAAATCTTCATGCTTGTATTGCTGTTCTTCTGAAGTGCAGGTTTTACAGAGCCACAGAATCATAGGAGCTGGAAGGGACCGATGGATGTGACCCAGTCCCAATCCCCTACTACAGCAGATCACAGTAATCTACTACAGTAGATTACGCAGGAAACCATCCATGTGGGTTCTGAATATCTCCAGAGAAGGAGTTTCCACAGCCTCCTTGGACAACTTGTTTCAGTGCTCGGTCACCCTCACACTAATGAAGTTTTTCCTCATGCTCAGACGGAATTTCCCATGTTCCTGTGGTGTGTGCCCATCACCCCCTTCTTCTGTTGTTGTGCACCACTGAAAGGAGCCTGGCCTCCTTATCTTGATGCTTGTCCTGTAGATATTTTTAAGTTGGTAAGATCCCCTCTCAACCTTCTCTCCCTCTGACTGAACAGCCCCAGGTCTCTCAGCCTTTCCTCATAAGAGGGATGCTCTAGGCCCCCTGTCATCTTTGCGTCCTCTGCTGGACTATCTCTAGAAGTTCCCTGTCTGTCTTGAACTGAGGAGCCCAGAAATGAACAAAGCATTCCAGGTGCAGTCTCACCAGGACAGAGTAGAGAACAAGGATTGCTTCTCTCGACCTGTTAGCCATGCACTTTTTAATGCATCCTGGGCTACCTTTGGCCTTCTTGGTCTCAAGGGCACACTGCTGACTCATGGCCAACCGGTTGTTTTCCAGGACACCCAGGTCCTTCTCTGCAGAGCTCCTTTCCAGCAGGTCAGCCCCTAACCTGCACTGATGCATGTAGTTGTGCCTCCCCATGTGCAGGGCAGGAGCTTGCTCTTGCTGAACCTCACGTTGTTCTGCTCTGCCTAGCTCTCCAGCCTGTCCAGGTCTCACTGAAAGGCAGCACAGCCTTCTGCTGTGTCAGCCACTCCTCTTTGCTTCATATCATCAGCAAACTGGTTGAGGGTGGACTCTGCCTTCCTCCAGGTCATTGATGATGATGTTTAACAAGACTGCACCCAATACCATTGCATCATAACCATAACCGCTAGTTATGGGCTTCCAATTAGACTCTGTGCTGCAGATTACAACCCTTTGAGCTTTGCCATCAGCCACTTCCCAAACCATCTCACTGCCCACTCATTTACCCCACGTTTCTGAAGCTTACCTACAACAATGTATGCGAGACAGTGTGAAAAACTTCTCTGAAGTCAAGGTGGACTACACTCCCTGCTCTCTCCTCATCTAAGCAGCTAATCATGGCAACATAAGAGGCTACCAGATTGGTCAGATGTGATTTGCCCTTCATAAATCTGTGCTAACTACTATCGTAACTTTCTCTTTCAAATCATTTTGCACAGTAAAATGACATGGTTGAAACCATTTAAATGGCAAACTTTGGAGAACTGCAGTCGTTCTGTAAACAAGATTACAATGAAGAAATAAGTTAACCTACCCCAAATTTAAGTGTTTTTTTGAGACCTGGGTCTGTTTATTAACCCCAAACTGTCATTTTGTTTAGACTGGTGGAAATGGTGCAATACAGCCACTGACTTAAATCACACTAGGTAGAATAGAAGAGTTAAATTTAAATCCTGTATGCAGACACGTCCTATGCTGCTGCTGTTCACATACATAGTAGAAGGAATTAAATGCATGGATTTTTCATCAAGAGAAGTTATATTTTGGCTTTTAAATCGTGTACTTGTTTGGCTGCCAGAAGGAGCAAATAGGAAGCAATGCAATGACATTTTTATGGTCTTCCAGTTACTGTATATGCTGTTGGGACTGATTAACAAGAATGTTAGTTTTTCATATTTCATGGGAATAGTAGTGTCTGTCTTCCTTTTTGGCTGTCTTGGGAGTATGGTGAATACTGCTCAGCTGTAACCTGTTTTTTCTATTCTGCAATAGGAGAATTTAGATGAAAGTTTAAAGGTTTGGTGGACAGTGTGCCCTTCATCCAGTAGCTAAGATCTGCCCTGCTGGGGAAGGTGTGCAAGCAGTGCCTCTGTGGACTTCATAGATAAAGAGCCCAAACAGCATTTTTCCCACTGTGTGTGGAAGCAGAATATTCCATGAGGTCTGAGGGGGAGCAGGCATATGCATTTATTCCTGCTTTGTTCCCTTTGTGATACGAGTTGCTAACATCAAGGCAAATTCTCTGCCTTAATCTGGAATCTGACTTTCTCACATTGATTTTACATGGGTTTCTGCAGCAGACTGGGCAGATGGATTTTTTGGGGGGGGGGTTGGGGTGGGTAGGGAGGGATGTAAGTTTTATTGTGTCTTTGTATTTGAAGCTCAGTTTGTTTATAGCTTCCATAAGTACCAACAGTGAAACAGCTTGTGTGAAGGAAGAGCCTGGATGGCTGTTTCTGAATGTCACTGTTTATTTGCTCATAACAGTGCAGTTATAAAAGGCAGAAGCTGAGCCGTTGGGGTATAGCCTACAATGAAGGAGGAAGAAGCTGAGTCCCATGGCATTTCCCTGATATGGATGTTAACTTGAGTGAAGGAAGGAGACAAAACTCATTCGCTGCAAACTTCTAATGCAATTCGCAGTGTTACATTTGGGTGAAGGTTGTTTTAGTCAGGATTGTATGGGATGTAACATCGTGAATCTGCAGAGACGATCAGGTATGTCAGGCTTGGAATGCCCCTGTGTCCAGAAAAGTTTCAAGTGAGTTTTGAGAATCTGAGCTCTTGTAGACTTCTACACACAGCTTGCACCTCCATTTATCAGTGTTGTTTCATTTGGTGGTATTTTTATGGTGCTTGCTCTCAGGGGGTGCCAAAGCAAGGCATGTGGAGGAGGGGAAAACATGGCAACAAGAGCATGAGTGCTCCTGTTGACCTTTTGTTGCCACCTCCCAGCCATGTCCTTGTTCATGTCAGTCTTAACAATTTCCCCAAACAAATGCGAATCGCAGCCATGCGGTAGCAACTATGACAAAATGGAGCTCATTTAGTTATTCAGTCCTTGCGTTTCCAGTGTGTTTTCTTGTTTATAGCTTAAAGTGTTTCGATCATCAGTGCAGAGAAAATGAAGCTTTGCATTTCGATTCCAACTGAATTTAAACAGCGGATTTCTAAAATCAGTCATCTCTCCTCCGGCTCCTACAGAGCCATTGAATGGGGGCCATTTAGCAGTAATCAGCACGAAGTGACCCCATTGTCCTTCGCAGCGTGTGCTTGGGTGGTGCACGGGTAATGGATGCTCTGCAGGGGAACTGGAAGATTTTCTGTTAGAACACTTGAACAAAGTTTTCCTTCCCACAGCAGCCGAGGTAGAGCAGCACCGTTTGTATGAGTATGGATCGTAAATCTACCATTGGATTTCAATTCTTCCTGTAGTTATTATGATTGTTAGAAAATCCAGGCTCTCTGAGTATGAGAATTATTTCCAGGTTATCCAGTGCCATGCAGAAGTACGAATATATGTCACTGAGGAAGATCTTACAGGATGTCATTTTGTGCATGAGCTTGCTTTTTATTTTTTCCCTACAGTTAATACTACCTTTCAGTTTTCCAGTTGCATTCAGATTTCAGTGCAAATGAGTTGTCGCTGGGACTCTCTGAGAGGAGAATTTTGCTTTGTTGTTCCTATGCCTGCAGTGAAAGGGAGGAAAAAAAAGGTTGAGAAAAAGGAGTGTGAAAACTGCTATAATTTAGTGCATGATTTCCTTGAAACTTTCCCCCAGGTCTGGAGTGCACAATCTGTGTGGTGGCTGATTAGAGGGAGATGCTTCAGTCTTGCAGTTTCTAGAAATAGTCATAGATGCTTTGGTGAAGCAATAACATTATTTACTGGGAATGCCAGAAGAAAAAGATGCCAAACTCCTCAGCATAACTTCAGAAATGCATCCAGATAATGTTATTTTACTGTTAGAGATGAAAGGGATTTTATATAATACCCCAGGCAACTGTTTTCTTCCTGTTTCTCAGTGAAGCACCAAACAGAACATATTATGTTGCTGCACATCCATATTGAATTGCGTTCATACCTTTTGCTTGCAGACCAAAGCACTTCTGTGATCTTGCTGACTTGGTCTCTGCTTTTTCACTGTAGTCTGAGTGTTCTTCCATGGCCTGTTCCTAAGACACCAGTTAAGCTGAGGTTTTAGCAAAGAGTTGCTCCTCTTTTTTCTCTGTCTAATTTGATCTCACTGGGTGCACTGATATTCTTTTTTGATGGACTTTGTGGCCTGTTGGAGGTGGAAGCACTGAGGGGCAGTGATGAACAGACTCTGCTGTAATGCACCTTTACTTCTGTTTGTGTAAAGGAAGAGCAGAGATAGAGACAGAGCAGGCAGCTCCAGGCTATGCAGGGGAGATCAGTGGAGAGAATAAGCTGAGGGGGACGATTAGTGTAAGATCCTAATCCTTTCTGTATTGTTTGGTAACAAGCAGTTTTGAATGCTGATGTTCCTGAAATATCAGTAGATGCACGGTGATGTGCAGCCTGTCTGCTGCGTGAGGTGGCTCATGCAGGAGGCTGACCTAGTTCACAGGGTTCTCTTTCAGCTTGAGTGAGAGAGAGAGGCAGGTGGTGAGCCAAGGTGGCTGCACCAAGCTTACGCCAAGTTGGTTTAGGCAAAATTAGCTGTTGGGAAATAACACTGTACAAGGAATAGCAATTTTCTACACTGTACAACCCTGCAAGGTGCACAAATAGCTGCTCTATATACTGTATTTGGCTTTCAGTATTTGCTGAATTAGTCAGGTTAAATTAGCGCTTAAGGAGAAGAAAATTCTTCTGATTTATGCTGTTTGGAATGGCTTGAATTAAGCACTTGTTCCTTTTGTTTTGCAGACTTTGTGAAGCCGACTCCAGCAAAGAGAAGGAGTTCTATTTCTGCCAGCCAGACCCAGTCTCCAGTGCTGGTCCCCCTGATGGCAGTTTGTACAACCCTCTGAAACCTGCCAAGCTGGACGCCACAGATTTGCACGACTGCACTTTGGCCGCCACTGTGCCTCCCTCGGAGCTGTTGAACCATGCAGTCCAAGCCTGTGACACAGGCATTCATGAAGAGCAGTATGTAAGCGAAGCAGTGGAAGATGATGTGCCAGACTGCAGAGAGTACAGAGATGCCTGCACCATTACTGGTAAGCAGTCATAGATTTTATCTCGAGAAGGCTGTGGAGATGTGTAGTTAAGCTTTCTTAAGCTTGTATCTGGTCCATGGATGGTGTTGGTGCTGCTGTTTTGCATGTTTTTACTTATTTAGTAGTGGGTTTCACTGGTACCTGAATTTTCAATGTCAGCTCTTTATAAGGCTTAGGGGTTTCACAGATGGGCTCAACTGATGATAGCTGTGAAACCAGGATATTATACTTGCATGCTTGGGAAGTTGAACCATTTGGAGCATGTCTGGAAGGCAAGACAACAGTCAGGAATGAGAGGAAAAGAGTACTGCAGCTTGATGTTATGTTCATCATAACTGGGATTTTTATGTTTGTGACATAAGAATTTATTTGTGGCAGAAGGGAACGGGAGAGACAATATGAAGCATCCAGTGTTTTGACTGTATATCTTTTCACTTTTCAAAGCCATTCTGTTTTTTGTCATGTTAGTCCTGAAACTCTAAAAGTTTATGTATAAGGAGGAGCTTCTTTTGCATGTTGTTTGAAAGATTAAGTGCCTTTTTATCATACAGTTAATACAAATAAGTGGAATGTGTATTTAAATATGACATTTTAAGCAGAGTTAGCTTCTTAGTTCTGTGGTCAGTTGACCCAATTCCTGTGTGGTTGAATAATCACTGTAGCTCAGTTTAGTCATGGATATGGCCATGAAATAAATGACAGGTAGTTTCCATTCCAAATGCATGGGTTTTAGCTGAGCTGAACTCTGTTAGCTGCAAGTGACCTTGTCAGTTCCAGGGTCTTCTGGGATTGTTTGGGAAGTCAGCTGAGTTTTCAAAAAGAAGAAATGTGAGCACTGAAATAAACAAAAAATAAGACCAGGGACCTTCTAATTGGCTGCTGGATAGCTGTATCCCAGGTAACTTCCACCATTTCTAGAATCTTCTGAGGCCAGAGAGCTGGTTAATGAAGTCTGTTGGCAGGTATTTCTGTAGTATACCTTAACCTTACTCAGCCTATGTGCTGTGTAGTTGTTGATATTCTCAGAAAAAGAAAGTTAGGAGGGGAGCGATGCTCTGAATACCCCTATTCTTTACATTCTTTACATTCCAGGATGCTGGAGTAGTAATGGCATACATACCCATGCCATGCAGAGGGGAAAGTGTGAGAAGATGACACTTACTGCTTTGGATTGATGGCTTTAAGGATAACTGTCAACAGAACAGTGCAGCACTTCTGTGAACACTAAAAGGGGGCTTACAGTGCCTGTTAAGGTGTTGCAGATGTAATTTGTGATGACTAGTCCAGAATTTAAGGTGACATATTAATGATGTGGTTAGAATAGCTGCTTATGGTTGAGAAACCTTCTGATTCACTCTTAGGGAAGGTTGCTTTTTGCAGCTAGCCTGCCCTCTGGAGTTGCTCATCCCTGCCATTATAACCTTTACTTGGTTCTCTTTAGAACACCATTACAGTTCTTTTTGCAGCACACATGCAGCACATCCCTTTCAGTCAGATGTGCTTCTATATAAAATTAAGTTTTTGGTAACAAAAGATAGCTCCTCAACCCTGGTTATTCCTCTATGCTATGCTTTCCAGGCTCCTTGTAGAATTATCTTTATTGCAAGTTCTGTTGGTCGTGTCCTGACCCTCCAACTCTGTTTTACCTTTTCCTAACTTTTCTTTAAAGTAGTTTTTTGTTAAATTGAGGTCAGTGCATGTCATCTTATCTCATGCTGTTTCAAGCATGACGTACTTTCTGAATCTCATCTTTTTCACTTATCAGCCAAATGTGGTTTGCTGATTGATCCTGTAATGTTTTTATATTGGATACCTGTTCTGCAGCAGTAAACTGGTACCACTTATGAGTTGGAGGCCAGACAGTAAAATTTACACTAGAAACAGTTGGTTGTGTTTTTGTTGTTGTTGTTGTTGTTGTTTTGTTTTGTGTTAGTTTCAACTCTGTTGTGCTTTGTAAAGGGGTCAAAGGGCAAAGACTGGGAGTTGGAAATTGGTCTTGTACTTGCTCTGCAAAATCTCTTCTTGGTCAGCAGTACATACATCTTGTATACATCTGACACAAGGAGAGGAAGAATTGTCAGAGCCTTTAATGTGAACTCTTTGTGTAGGTCTGGCAGGTCAGCACCACTTACGTTTTAAGATCTCCAGAGGAAAACAATTGTTCATACTAAGTCTGCATATGCTGTATTTTTTTCCCTACTGCTGAGCCTTTGCTTAGCCAGGAGCAGACAGTTTCAAGTACAACAATGGTGATCTGTTTTCTTTCAGTTGATGGTTAACAGTTGGATTTTACTGTAAAGGTTTTCTGCAAAAGTTGTTGTACATAAAGGCTTGTACACAGCAAGCAAATCCTGGGGAAATGAGTGGCAGTGCTCTGTGGTGGTGCTTTCTCAAATGTAACCAGCAAATGGCAGTGAAATTGGAGTTGGCCCGGATGTATCCTAACCCTATGAGGTGGTATGCTTTTTAATGTTCAAGGAGGCCATGGGTGCATGAAGAATTTTAAATTATTGTAGCTTTCTTTGGATCTGTTCTTTTTGCTGGCAGCAGGTGGGCACTCCAGTGCTCTGTCAGCAGTTCAGTCTTTGCTGCATGGGACCTAGGGGAAGATTCAGTTACAGCTGAAGGTGCACTGTGCATTCTGATTGTACTGAGCATGCTATCTTGGATACAAATTTGGCTTAAACATTTCCTGTCCCCAGCTTGTCCCAGCAACACGTGTGTGCAGATTTTTGTGGCACTGAGATTTTTGAGGTATTTTAGACAGCTGCTCCAGATAGAATCTGCTTCTCACTTGGGCAGAAGGAGTGATGTGGGTGTTGCTTTTAGCTGGGTCACATCACTGAGCTGCTTCATCCTGTGGCCTAGAAGCAGCTGTGCTGGCATAGCCAAGGCAGTGAGCTGAATGAGGGCAGGCTGGTGGGACTGAAAAACATAACAAAACAAAAAAGCAGAGGAAAGGTTTGCATAAGTTAATGTCAACACTGGTTGGAGGCAGCACCCTTGAAGACTTCTTCCACACCAAATTTGTTGGTGGTAAAGCAATCCAAAGCTTGTAGTTACTGTAACTGAAGTGTTACACCTGCACATTTGTACAGTCTGAAGGTGTGCTAGTTTGAGCAGAGGGGCAAAAGAAATAGGACACTTGATTCCTTAAAAATAATTGGTTTTGAATGTTTTAATAGCCATTATATTAAAAAAAAAACAACAACCAACACAAAAACAGAAACGAAACCAAACAAAACTGGTGGGCCACTTTCTCAACAATAATATTATTAAACCTGTAAATGGATTAAGTATCTGCTACATATAATAAATAATTTGGAATTGTTGTTCCTTTTTTTTTGTTACCACAGTTTGAATGAGAAGTTTCAGGTTCTGAGGCTGATGGACAGTGGGGCAGCACTGTATAACATGGAAACATCACTCTGCTACTACATGTGTGAAGCACCTCTCTTGTCCCAGTTGGATTTTTCCTTCGAACTTTTCTTTTTCTTGCTGCTGCCATTCCAGAACACAAAGATGCAAACACGAATATAGCACCATCTAGCGTTCTTCTTCACAGAAAAGGAACGAATGTGTTTCCAAAAATGCGTTTCCCTGTAGCTGCAGTGCGGGCCTGGAGGCCTCCAGTCAAATAGATGCTGACAGTAACAATGCCTCGGGGGTGGGACTTTCCCCTCCAGCACCTCTCACCTCCTCTTTTTGTAAAGAGAGAAGGGCTGCAATCTTGATAGGATAAAGCAGAGTATCACTGTAAGTGTCAGTTGCTAAATAATCCAATTATTACAAAAGCCTTTTAATCAGATCGCCTTTTCCATGCCCATCATCTGCTGTCAGACAAGTGCTGTCCTTCTGGAAGTGGAGAGTACAGTGCAGATGGAAATCTGAAATATCGTTGGAGCATAGAGTTACTCTTCTGGCATCTTGGCATCCATCACAATGCATTTCTGGCTATTAAATTTTTATTTGTTTCTCTTCGTGCATATCTCACACAGGATCATAAGCTATCTTCACTAAGTTAACTTTGTATGCTTTTTTGTATCTGAAGACTTTTTGCAGTGGTTTTGGCATGGTGTACTTTGTAATTCAAGAACTAGCTGTTTAATATGCTACTCAGGCTTTCTTCATCCTTCTCTGAAAAAGAAGAGAATGAATGGACTATGATTTAAATTGCCTAGCTCCCTCATTATTTTGCAAAATTCATTTGTTCATTATACAAATTACTCTTTCTGAACGTATGTGGGAGTGTATTCTCTGACTTTCAAATACTGGGCAATTCCCTGAGAGTTCTTGGAAAATGATTTATGGTGATAACCACTTCTGTGTTTTGTTTATGTTCAGTGCTTTTCAGTAAGCTGTATTCTTACTGAAGAAAAAAACCCAAACATCACCAGATAGATCAAATCACATGATCTCTATTTCTCTCATCTGAGAGATCTCTCTGAGAAAAGTTACGTGACTTGGAAGGTCAAATAACAGTAAGTTCCTCCTTACTCCAATGGTGGGCACTCAGCCTCCAGAGAAACCAACTTTCTCTTGCTCCTGCCAGAAAAGATTTTCCCTGGATTTTCATCGGTTTTCCTTAGTAAGGCTTTAATTATGGTCTTCTATGAAACAAATATTCCATCAAATGTTGAAAAACTCTTTGTGGGAATGACTTGGTCACATGTCCTATGGTAAGTTGTATAATTTTGACCATTTTTCTTCTGTAGTTATTTCATTCTAAAGGGCATCTCCAGAGCCTAAAGGATTTCTTTGCTGCTTCTCCTACCTTTGTGACAAAATTGTGTCTGTCTCCTCCAGCAGCAATTGCAGTTGTTGGTATAGAGAGCCCATGTGCAGCTGCTCTCAGTCATCTGTTCTCAGCACATGTATCCCCATCACTGTTGGGGAACAGAACTGTTGTTCAAGAGGTCTGCAGGGTACAGCCCTGCCTACTTCTCTTTGTGTCCACTAACTTTGGACTCCAGCTGTGTTATTCTAAGTCCCTTTTGAATCTGCTGATTGTATTACCATGTGAGTGCATGGATTTTACAGGCTGTGTACAGTGATACTCAGACCAGTCTCCAACTGGTTTCTGTCTGTGTTCTGGTTATGTAGGGTTTGAGTAATCAGTTCTTCATTCACCTTACTTACCACACTCATGATACAAAAAACCTCTGTCACTTTCATTCACCATCCTCCTCTCCCATCGCTCAGTCTTTCCTTGAAATAAGTTTGGGAATTGGTCTCTGAACTCCACACAGCTTCTCCTGCTTCTTCTGCTTCTTCTGCTTCATATCAGTTTTTGCCAGTTGTTTGTTCCTTTCCAGAACTTACTGTTCTTCTTGACTTCCTTCCTGTTACTCTATCTCCTAACCTGTATCCCAGGTTTGTGCTTTCTTCTTTCAAGTGTTACACATATTTTTTTCCAAGCAATTTTCTTCTCCTGTTTATCCAGTCTTTGTGCTGGCTTGCATCATACTAGCAAAAGGCAGGTATATGTTTTTTAGTGTAAATTGTCAATTCTAGAGTCAGCATAAAAGTGACTGCAGGAATTGTTGAAATCTGGGGTGATGCTTTTTACTAAGTTTCTGTATTTCTTGTGCTTTGAGAAGCATACTTGTGGTTCTTAAATTTGGAATTTAATTAGGGTAGGGGAGAGCAGAAGGTGTAAGTATTCTTTGGTGCTCTGCATTTGTTCTTTGGAGAATTAACTCCTGAGGGCAGATGCCTGGTGGTGGTTTTGTTTTTCTCTTTTGTGGTGTACGTAAATAGTTCTGGAAGACTAAAAAAATTATTTTTGTTTATTGGTGCATTTAAATATATGAAAATACTCTTATTCCATTATTTTGTCTCGCTGACATGCAATCAGGGTGAAGCCATGCACTCCCTGGATATACATGTATGTACACATCCTTAAGTTTTTTCCTGTTAAAGTCAACATCTGTAAAAAGCAAGTTACATAAGAATTAATCCGTGTTTTTTTTCCTTTGTGATTCCAAAGCATTATTGACAGCTGTTGTGCAGGGGCTGACACATCTTGTAGCAGGCCTGAAAAACAAGCAAAAGCAGACAATTGCTTTTCAGGGTTTTCCGTGCTCAGTGACTTATCAATGGGCTCCTTTGCCCTTTCAGGACATTCTCTGTCTGTCTTGGCAGCGAGGAGATCCTGGTGGCTAATGGATGTGTTTGTTCTTACTGCTGCTGAGCACTGTGCTGCCAACGTATGTTTGATGCATGAATAGCTTTTGTTCTTGCTCTAGAAGAATGGCTGCAGTGGTAGAATTTTCTTTTCTTTTCTGTTAAACATAAAAACAAATACCTTAATATGGCTGCGTATATGTAGGGAGAGAAACATTTCCATACTGAAGCAAAATTCGTTTAAATTGACTCCATTAAGATGCTGTAGAAGGGACCTAGTGGTTCAATGGCCTCTCCTCACCAAGATCTGTTTCATTCTTTTATACTCAGCAGGAACCTGTGTGTTGGGTGAAACCAAGCAGAGACATTCTAACCTAACAAACAATGATATTCTTCACAATGAAACTGCAGTTTGCAGAGGTTTTATCTTTGTTAGCTTTGGCTTTCCCTGTCTTTATCCACTGTGTTTTGCTCAGCCAAGTTTTTCGTAGCTTACCTCTTCAAGATGCTTAAGTTGCTTTCTTTGCCTTAGAAGCTAGTGACACGCTTTACAGAGTATGTGAGTTCAGCAGCGTTTCTAAGACTTCAGTATAATTAGACTTATTCTTGTCATCCTAGAACTGAAGAAGAATAGGAACATGGCGGACTTGGATTTTTGAGCTGTAGCAGGTCAACATGCAGAGTAATTTGTTAATTTACGTTGAAGACATGCTTGTAATTTGGACCCCAGTTAGTATTTAATGCCTGTCTCTGAGTTGGCCTTGGGAGCTCAAATAATGGACAACTGCAGGCTGTATTTCTTTCCTCAGCAGACCAGTAAGCAGCCTAAATGCAAGGTTCGAGTTTCTCTATGCTCTTGCTTTCCATTTTGTGTGGATCTGCTCATGGTACCAATGAGTAGTTCATTCCACGATGATCTAAATTAGCAGGAAACATCTGAAAACCATGGTCCCATGCTGCATTGAGAGACCACTTTTCTTGTTTTTTATCCCAGGAATGCAATTGGACTTTAGGCTTGGTTCTGATGACAAAGGAGAATGCTGATGTAGCTACGGCCTCCTGGTTGGTGTCCAGCTGATTTAGGTGACCCTTCTCTGAAGGAGCTTCTCAAGCTGGGTGGAATGGAATATCTGGAAACAAGTTTGATCATGGTGGCGCTGCTCATTACTTTACCTTTTCAAAAAGGAAGGGGCAGTACATTGTGAACCATAAATGGAGCACTTCCTATTTAAAGAGTAGAAAACAGCGCTCTGTTGTCTGAGGGAACACATAATACAGAGTTTTGTCATGTTACATATGGGGATACAAAATTCCCAAGTGCTTCCTGATCTTCGGATTCTGAGAACTGAAAACCAAAATGGAGTTTGTGTTCCATGCATGCATACGTTATTTCAAAACTTGTGGTTGAGATTCACTAGTATTTAGCATGCGATAGCCTCAGGTTGATGGACTTTAATTTCTTGTGTTCCATGTGGCTGGACTTTAGTCTCCATGCAGTAGCCCTGTTCTGCAGAGAAGCTTCCTTGTACATAACCAGTAGGTAGCTGGCACTGGAGTTGAACCATTTTCAGGTATGGTGTGCTTTTAAAGGAAGAAATAAATAAAAATTGTTACGTACTGTTGAGCTGTTTTCATACAGTTTTTAAGTTTGTCTGTTTAAAATGTTTGAGAACTATATGTCAAGGAGGAGTACAGTGTGTGGGGGGTGGGAAATGGGACATACTCATAGAACAGGGAGAGGAATGAGTAGATCCAGGAAGTAAAGCGGTGACTTCTTCAAGCTTTCTCCAGAGAATTTCCTTGTTTCTCTTATCTCTTTTTCTTTCTGTTTCTTATCTATTTCATTTTTCCACAACCATGCAGAAAGGCTGTGACAAGTTAGGAAGTACTCATTCTCTTGCTGGAACTGCAAGAATGTGCCTGAGTGCAGTTTACTGTATTCTTTATTCTGATTTTTGTATGATGATTTTTTTACTTCTTGTTTGTTTGTTTTAAAATCATTTTTCCTTTATAAGGAGAGGAAATTTGGAGTACCCATTCCTGGCTGTGGGCTGAGCACCAGCAGATGGGAGGTATTGGGATGCAGTAGAGTCTCGTGGAAGATGTTTGGGGTGGGTGAATTATACAACCTGCTGACCAAAACTTGCACTTTGAAGGCTGCCAAGCAGCACAGCAGTTCCCCAAGGCCAGACCTCGGTGTGCTTCTGTTCAGCATGCTGCTTCTGCACAGCAGTTGCTCCCTGTTTCTCACAGGAGTCATTTCAGGGTAGCAGAGCTGCTCTGAGCTGTTTGCATGGTGTTAACCTCTGTCAGGGCCACAGCTGAGGAAAATGGTGCTCCAGGAATGCTATGGTTTCTCTACAGTTTCTGTATGGTTTCTGAGTAGTTTTCTTGTAGTCTCAGAGCCTTTTAAGAAGAAAAAAAAAAAGTAATCCAGTGTGTACTGCACATGGTTAGTTTTGCAGAGCTACTGGTAGTATATGTGTGGAGAGAGAAGACTTTCATGAGAAATGGCAGAACTGTTATTTTTTATGTGCAGGTACTGGGTAATAAGGCCTTTCTTGCACCAGGTGGCAGTATCCACTGCTCAGAGGTGCTTTAGTGAACTGGAAAGCCCTTTCACCTTGACTCTGAGAGACTCTGCTTAAAAACAAACCAATTAAACCGTAAAGACTGAGGAGAGTTTGGACAAGAATTCGGCAGATTCTAAACTAAGCACTTTATATTCCGTGTGTGGGTTAGCTGTAGTGTACTGCTTCTAAAAACAAAAAATAAAAACCAGTAAGTACCAGCAAGTACTGGGCTTTGAGAATCACAGAACTTGTTTTCTGTGCTTTTATTCTTGTATGGTTTGTTTGTTTTACTTATCCCTTCTGTTATTTTTCTTCTCAGTTTATCAGTACTTTTGTGTGAAATTGATATTAAAATTGAAGACATGCTCCTTGTAAATGAATCCTGCTACGTATTATTTTTGCAGTATGACACATAATTGTCCATTCAGACAAAACTGTGAACAAGTGAAACTCAAAAGCCTGGTAGGGAATGGAGAGTGACAGATCAGCTGCTTTAAAGGAACCATGTTGTTCAGAGTGACATCTTCAGATCTTTCCAAGTGTATTTCCACAGTCCCTCCACCGCCTTTCTCATGTACTTTGTCCTTATTTTTGTCCTTATAGCTATAATTAGTAGTGGAGAAGACAGGTAATAAAAGCTAACTCAAGCTGAGGTTCAATTGCCTGGTGACAAGGTGTTGGCATAGTTCCTCCAATCCAGGATGCCCAGAGAAGTGGAGATACCCTGGTCAGTCAGATGCCAATGTCTAAGAAGATATGGAGCATGCTAAGAAAGAATGTTAATAATTACCTAAGGTAGTTAAGCAGTAAGAAAAAATGCAGAATCTAACTCAGCTGGAGTGTTCTGCCTGACTTTGAGTCTTCTTTATTGAATGGGAAGATTGGAAACTGAAGCAACAAAACATCAGCAAAAAATGAGGCCTCTGAAAGAAATTGGTTCAGTATGTTTTAGAAAATATGCAGAGGAAGGGGAGGAGTAATGTTAGAAAATACTACAAAGCACACTGAGCAACTTCCTTGTCTTCTTACAACTAGGACATGGAGAAGTTTGTACTAAAAAGAGATGAGATGGGGTGTTCCTGCATGTACCACGTCTCAGCTATGAGGATAGCAAAGCAGTGCAGCATACTACATGCAAAAATAAAAAAGATTTAACAAATTCACAGATTTTCTTTGTTTTTGTATAATTATTCCTACAGAGTACCATAAACTGTAGCTTTCTGCAGTGTGCAGGAGCCTTAGCAAACCTTTCTCTGTAACTCCTTGCTTTCGAAAGCCAAGGCTGTAATGACCCATGCTTTGGGAGGAATCGTGAGTTTGTAACTACCAAGAGAAACATTCAGCTCTTCAGATTGGTTGTAATTTGCTTATAGAAGTTTCTGTTAGCCAAGGTTGTCCAGAAAATGACAAGTTGAAAACCACTCAGCCTACAGAAAAAATACATCTGTAACAGAGCAACTTCAACTGTAGTTTCTTGAATAATTTATATTAATGAACGTTTAATTGGTTTATGCTTATGACGCTGTTTAACTCAGCAGAATGAAGTTGCCATGTAGGACGAGGAAAAGCTTCAGAATTATAAAGCTTGAATAATATCTCAGGTGCTCTGAGTGCTTATCTTGTTTATCTTTGCAATATTAATCAGAGCCATTAAAAAAAAAAATAACAAAACAGTCTGGAAGCCTTTGTACCTACTTGTGACATCAAGAGCCAGCATCTCAAAAAAGAAGGGGAAGAAGAATGAAGACTGCATGACTGGCACCGAGTGTACTGCCACGATTTAAATGGTGAACTAATGTTTAGTCATACACAACAATAATTGCTGTGTCCTGTTTTTCCTAAATAGGCAATTATATCAGACCCTGCACCTACTTCCTGCTGGTAAATGGATTTTAAAATCACAATAGAAGTTAGTAACAATAGCATCAGAATATGTTACCTTTAAAGATGTATCTTTCTCAGTTGTTAGGCTTTGAATTGTGTAGAAACACTCAGGATTTATTAGGTAGTAAAACAGAAAAAGTGTCTTGCTCCACTTGTATTACACTATAATTTTTAATTCCCTACTGTATGTCTGTCTGTGTTTACATGGATTTCTTTTCCACAATAAAACTGCTTGGATTTCTTTTGTGTGTGTCTGTTTTTTCTCTCAGATTTGAATGAAAACATCTTTTGCTTTTCCTATTTTGCTACATGCCAGAGCAAACCAGCTTACCTCTCTGCACAGAACTACTTGCTTGAAACTGTAAGGTTGCTCATTTTCTTCTGAAATAGCAGCTGAAATTCTGACATTCTTTCTTTTTCAAACATTTTTATTTTCCTGTTTTCAAGAGGACCTTGGTAAGGTTGTGCAGACCTCTTCTCAGAGGAGAAGAAACATTTCAGCAGGGAAAAAAAGAAAAGGCAAGAAAAAACAACCTTTCATTCTTGACAGTGAGAGCATTAGGTAACTCAGAGATACAGAAGACTATATACGTATAGGCTTTATGTCTGTATTTGTAAGGCTATATAGAAAAGCATCTTTTAAATGTTTAGTTTACATCAGCAGATGTTTCTTACAGTGTCAGCTGGCTTCTGTGAACTTAGATGGTTACAGGCACTGAAGTGGGACATGACCAGCATTTCAGAAGCAGCCAGGCAGAAGAAAGGTTTGTACTTAGTGTGGGTGCAGGGGAATAAGGTCTTGTTTCTCTGTGTGAATGGGTACTCTCTTATTCTGGTAAGTTGCTGCAGGACCTCTTGAAGTGATGTGTGTGGACTGATTTGCTCTCTGCACAGAGCTCCACAAAAACAGCAATGCTGCACATGAGTATTTACTTCTGCTAGTCTTTGTATATATATTTTTGCAGCGAGGTTTGGAGAATGCTTATGTGTGTCCAAAGGTAGCAGCACAGTTTGATGAAAGTAAAGAGAATTTAGATTGGTGGGGACCTCTGGACCTTCTACTCAAATGCACCCTTTTAAACTGGGTACTCAAGGCCTTGGCCAAGTGTATTCTCAGTCTCTCCAAAGGTAGAGATTTCTCAGCTTTTCTGGACTCTTCTTCCCATGTTTTACCATCCTCACAGCAAAAAAGTTTTACGTTGAAGTTTTCTACATTAAAAAATTGTTGTCTCTTCCTAAATTTAAATTACCAGTGTAAGTTGCATCATTTTCGCAGTTGTTGATGTCCCTCCGCATTCGTTTTTAAAACTGAATGTGAAGTTGATTTTCTTGTGAATGGGGAGGATTGATATCACAGAATGTATGTTGAGACAGTGTTGAAAGGTGCTCAAGAAGTTCTTGCAGCCTGCTTTAATGTGAGTCTTCAGTGCAAATTGTGACAGTTTGCTGTTGCAGCCCTGGATTTCTTCTGGGAAAAATCTGCCAGCAGTTGAAGGCAAAATTCAGCGATACTCAACTGCAATCAAGGAGGAAGTTAAGGAGAAATATAGAACTTGCAAACTAAAAATAATCTGTCAAGTAAAACTTAAAAATGTAAATTCCTGAATGCGGTATCGTTTTTTTCCATAGCCACAATTTTACTGCTCTTTTTGTTGCTTTCTTGCTCTCTATTTTGCCCCCTTCTCTAAACCATGTTCTTCAGTATATGAGTACCTGCTGCAGGGTTTATCCCAAATAGCAAACCCTTCCATTCTGTGCTAGTAGGCGTTAATTCGTGGATAATCTGAGCTAGTCTTGTTTTCTGAATAATATCTAGCTGTTCATGAGGAAAAATCTTTTTGATATCAAATCAAACTGGCATATTTCCTAGCTTATACAGTGTATAATACTTGGTTTAAAGTGGCTGACAGGCTGTCTTCTCTTTCTTTTGTCAGATGTGTGCAATAGTACCAATCTTCCTGAAGTTGAAATCATCAGTCTACTGGAAGAACAGCTGCCTCATTACAAGCTAAGAGCAGATACAATCTATGGTTATGATCACGACGACTGGCTTCATACTCCTCTCATTTCTCCTGATGCAAATATCGACTTAACAACTGAGCAAATAGAAGAGACCTTGAAATACTTCCGTAAGTGAAAAATTTATAAATTTTACTGAGGAATAAATAAAACTATACTATTTTTGTTACTGCCTCTGAGATACCTGTAATTCTCTTACAGTTGTGAAAAGCAAGAGAATTGTTGGTTTTCAAGCTTTATGGTGGTTAGTAAAGAAAGGAAATAATCAAAAACAGCAGTTGCATTTGTTAATCTGTCCATGTACTTCGTCACAATATCAAATATTGGTGGAACTTCAAGTCTTCTTTTTGCTTGTTATCTCTCTGGCAAGAGAATGAAGTTTCTATGTTTATAAAATGTAAAAAGCTTGGGCATGTTGCCTTATTTGCTTTTTTTCAGAATATTCTCTGACTCACTGTAATGCTGTCTGTGTTACTGTGTGCCTGCATCACAAAATGATGTCAAATCATTTGTCTACTGCTTGAGTTTTTAAGAAAGGCTTGTGAAGAACCAAACACTGAGCATTTAGTGAAGATGGTTTGTCCCCTTGTTCTTTCTTTTGTTCACATTTATACTATTATACAGAAAGGTACTGATTGTGCCTGAAGAGAAGGCTTGTAGTCCTGTGACCTTATGCATTTTTCATTCTTTTGTTTGAGCTGGTAGATCCTTTTATCATGGTGAATGGATTCGTGTCTCTATGTTCTTCTACTGTGGATGTTGACTTAGCTGTACAAGAAGGCCAGACAACTATGATTCATTCTTTAGTTGCTCATCAATCATGTAGTCTACGATTAAATGATTCTTCTCCCCTCCTCCCATTTTCATGTGAAAATGCAGTTTTGTTACACTTCTGAATCGTGACATGTTCAAATAGTCTGCAGAGCATCGAGCCAGTAGGTGATGTACTAAACCTGTAGTAGTTAGACTTGCATAGTAGTGGATTTACATAAGTTATAGTGGTAGGTAGTTTTAGGTAGTTACTAAGGAGCTGTGGGGCTCAAAAGATTTGAGTTACAGGACTCAACACAAGCCTTTGGAAATATGGCTTCACTGTCTTGTCATGCACCTGGAGAATTCACTTTCTAGTTCTGTAAGCTGTTACAAATACAAAGAACTGAGTTACTTCAGTGCCTCAACAAAAGGCATGAAATATAAAATATCTACTAGTGACTTCATTGAGATGTTATTGTGGCCTTCTAAGATTTAGTTTATAAACATGAGGGAAATCAAGTTTTTACACAGGTAGATAGTGATAGGGCAAGTAGGAACAGTTTTGAACTAAGGGAGAGATTTACATTAGGTTTTAGAAGGAACTTTTTTTTTAACCAAGAGAATGGAAAGGTGCTGGAACAGGCTGTGGATAGTCTTCTCTGAAGGTGTTTAAGGCCAGTTTGGATGAGGTCCTGGGCGATCTGATCTAGTACTTGATCTAGCAGTTGACCTCTTTGTCTGTGGAAGGGATGTTAAAACTGATGATCCTTGAGGTCCCTTCCACCCCAAGCCATTCTATGAGTTCTGTTCTCCACCTTCTCTCTAGTCAGACAAAAGCAGTGCAGAATGACAGGTGGTAATAAGCTGATCAATGGAATCAGTTAATTCTTGTTTCGTAGCAGATATTTAATGCAGCTGAAATGGTGGCAGTAGTTGGCTTGAAGAAACCTTCTGAAAAATCAGTTTTCTAGTATCTGTGGTAACGGGATTAATTGATTAATTATATCTATCCTTAGGATGGTCTTAAAAGGGGCTGTTGCATTAAGCACAGGAAAGATTATTTACTAGTGGGGAAAGAAGGCAGAAGTCTCCTACCTAAGATGCTCGTGTGATATGCCATTCAGTAATGATGCATCACTGTTGAGAATGGGTACTTAATGAAGCAACTTGCAACAGAGAAATCAGATAGCAGTAGCTGCTTGTAACTTGCGTGCTCAAACAATTTTATCCAGCATTTAGCTTGCAAGCATAATGGGCTGCAAGCTTTGCTATGTGCTGCAATTTCAAAACTTCACCCAGTCAAATAGCCTGAATGGAGGGGGAAAAAGAAAAAAGAAGAAGAAAAAAAAGTGATGTGTTTTCTGCTTTAATTAGTAATTAACTGCTTACAGAAAAGGGACTAAGCAAGGAGAACTTCTGTAAAGAAAGTTTGTTGCTTAACGCTAGTGTACAAGCACACGCTCAGCAGGCAGTGGCTTAAGAAGTTGAAAATGAGCAAAGTTAATCCCTAGACTGCTATCCTGCCAGCTGAGATCACTGCTTTTACCCTTGTTCAGTTGTGAACGACTCATGCAAAGCTGTAGTGCAAGATCATAAAACTTTGGCATGTTTGGAAGTTATGGCACTGTGCATAAACATTGCTTTATGACAAATGAACCGTGAAAATAAAGATATTAAATAAGTTGTCACAAAAGTGAATTGTACCATTATCACTCTGCAGAGTATTTTCTAGGGTGTGACTTTCAGCACTGTGATTCATTTTCAGAGCTGCAATCAGGGCACTCCTTTTGTACATGTTTATCTTGTTTTATAAACCTTGATGGAGGAGGAGGGGGAAGGTCAATATATACTGCAGCTTGTCTGTGTTAGGACTACATTACAGATTTCCATTTTATTCAGAACGTTATTCTTACGGTCTATGAATGTAGTTGCATATAAGAAATAGCAGAAGTGAAATTTATAATCTGTCAGACTTTCTGAAGTAAAGGAAGGATTCATTAATTTTATTGCAGCAGAAAAGGATTTCCTGCAACATAAATGCTATTATCAGAATTAAAATGTCCTACATGTACAGATTATTATGTCTTCCTAGGGTTTTTTAGAAGCACTTTAAGATGAGCAAAATATAGTTGATGTTGCAGTCTGAGCTTGTGCAGAATATTTTAGGTATGAAATGAAGTCTTTTCATTGCTTATGGTTCCTAGCATTCCAGTATCGATCAGCTCTGAAACCACCAGTATTATGAATAGTTGAGAAGTCAAAAGGAAGGGATGTGTGGTGGCTTTATTCAGGAAATGTTTGCAAACTGAGAAATATCGGACAGAGCCAGGAATGTTTGAGCATGTTTTAATATATGTAAATATTGTGCATAGTTAACATATGCAAATATGTATTTTGTAAGGCTTCCTGTTCTTTATGTAGGGCGTTTATCGGGAGGAGCAACATTTTGTTATCCGAACTCTCACCACACCACTTAATTAGTGTGTTATTACTTAGTCTGGAAATAATCTGAACAGTAATTCCACTGTGATACTCTTGCAGTATCAGTCGTTTTAATAATGTTCAGATACCTACAGTGAACTACTGGAATTAGGCAGAGGGAACACTTCTGGTTTTCTACTAGCTGTAAATGATGGCAGAGTGTTTCTTGTTTGACCATGGCGTGGTGTCATTTACTTATTTTGTTTGTTTTGGCACTAAATGAGAGCAGGGTTTTTTTGCCTTATTCCAGCTGCAGGCTTTGACCACATCTGTGGTCAGTTACCATTACTCAGTGACTCTTTAAGCTCTGTCGTGGTTCTGATCCATGTCTCTACTCTGTCTTGCCTCAGTTTGTGAGTTTTGAACAAGATGGATGTCTGAACCTTTAAATCTCAATACTGGATTACTTAAAAGTGCTTTGAGACCCATAGAAATAGGAAAGTGGGATGGGATGAATATATATATTATATATATATAATGTGAGTGTGTATATATTACAGTAGACACAGGTGTGAGTAAATATATACATGATATGCATGCAATTGATGTACAATTGAATTTGTAGTTATCCTTCTGAAAGAACTTTGATATGTAATGACAGAATTTTAAATCTCTACTCCAAATGAAAGTAGTTCCTTAAATGCTTTTTAGGTTAAGCCTTATAAAGTGCCCTTAAGTTCTCCATGGACTGACTGTCTATCTCTGAGAACTGCACTTCCAAAAAAAAAAAAAAAAAAAAAGCTGTTTAAAATCTCATTTGTATATGAATTATAGTACTGCTTTTATTAGGTATATGCACACAGATTTTTGACATATCTGAAGTATGTTCTCTAATTCATTCTCATTATCTAGCCAGTATTCCCCTTTCCTATCAAACAGTCTTGGTACTAGGAAACTTATGATACTACATACTCATTTGACCCCAATTTTTTCATTTCTGAATAATATATTTAATAAGAGAGATTGTGTGGTTGTTTTGATAGATTCAAATGTCTCCAAGGACCATTATCAGTGAAGGAACTTAAATCACTTGTAGTGACAGTATTCTCCAGTTCAAGTTCATCTGTGTTTGCATTTGGTCCCAGGAAAGGATGTATGAGAAATGCTACTTCCAAGAGTGATTCAGCTCATAGTGTAATCAGCAGCTGCCTTGCTGTCCTTTGAAGTAGAAGCATTGAAGTGAAGTAATGGAGTTTTTCTGAAGAGTTGGTGGGTGTTTGTAATGTTCTATCAGGCTTTCAATGTATACAGATACATTTTCATTCAGTTAAGAAGCAAATTAGTAGCAATTAATGCTCACCCGTACCAGTCCTGCTGTCACTGGACTGTTTCGGGGATAGAGGGAGAGAAGATAGCATTACATTTGTGCTGTTTCCATTTAAAATAGGAAACATATCACAAAGAAACACTTGTATTTAGGAAAATAGTCTATCATTTTGAGTGATGGGAGAAATTGTCTTTTCCAGATTGTGAACTGAAAAGAATGCCAGTGCTTTTAACAGGGCCACTGTCTTAATGGATGTCTCCATTTGGTACTTGATCTCCACTGGTCATTTCTTTAGGCTTGTTTATCCATCTTTTAATAGAGCATAATGGCATGCTGTACTGAACTTTGAAGGGCTCCTAGATTACCACCTGCTCTTTCTTGATATTTGAAGAACGCCATGTATTCTACTCTTCTGTAATTTCTCCTTAAAAATCAGAAGGTATTAGAAGCTCAAAGCTGAAGGGAGGAGGAAGAGCTCCAGTGGAAACACAGATTAAGGAGGTCAGTATAGGATAGGCAGGTTTTCAGTAACATGGAAGAAAAATATCTTGTGCAGCTTGTTTATAATGAGAAACTTGGAATTAAACTACTTTGACTCGTTTCCAGACTAGCAGGACTTGTCACGTAGAGGTCTGTAAAGCATCGGCACTTCTGCTACACTTACACAATGGTTGCTTGAATGCTTTATGCCAGTGATATGTGCTTTAATAAGACATTTTCATTCTCCAGTCCCCTGAACTTGTTTGACCTAGTTTTCTAATGACATTGTTAAAGCTGAGTCAAGATCTGACCCATTAAAATAAAAAAAGCAATGAGATTTTGAGGGGTGTTGAATGTGTTTATGCATATGGTGGTGGTGGCAATCTTGCACCTCTCTATTAATTCTTTCTTGACTATAGAAATCAGTCTCATTTTGTTAGATGACATAGTGCCAGTGTTCTAGGTTTGTATTCAGTAGGATTGAGAGAATACACTTCAGTATTTCCAGTCTGCACAAAGAGATCTTACTGAAGATTATTCATTATCAGTCTTGAGGGTTTTGGCTTGGTTGGTATTTTCAAAAGCAACTTTTGTGCATTTATTGGCTGCTTGCTGAACACTCAAATGTTTAGCATCTGGATTCTCTTTCCTCATTGCAGTTTGGTGTGTTACTCTTCAGGAATCATTCAGGAATCACCAAACATACCACAGAGAGTAAAAAAGTTTACCTTGGTCCTTTTCATGGGGAGGGGAGAAATAATCCTATTATGTGGAAAATCAGCTTTTGTCCTTAAGTAATTTAATCTGTCTGCTCCTATCTCACATTAAATTGTCTTGCTTCAGTGGGAGAATACTCAAAAGACTCCTATGAAGCAGAGATTTTGTCCAGGTGAGGTCGTAGGGCCCTTATGGTGTTTGGAGTCCATAAGCTCTGTCCATGTGTAGAAAGTACTTGTACCATTTTGAAGCCTTGGACAATAATTACATTTACAACACACTAAAGTGATCAAATCTGAAGCACTCATTTATTTTAAATGCTGGTTCTGAAAGCTGCTGATACAAGGCCTTCAGTATTCTGGTTCCACTCTTTTCAGGTGAAGCAGGCTGCTGTGACTTCTTGCTTAAGCAAAATACTTAACTGGAAGAGATCATTATCCTAAGATGCAGAGTTGTTTGTTGTTACTAGATGTGAATTCATGGAATTACTCTTGCTGCATGTTATTTTATCCAAATAACAGTTCACTTCAGTAAATTCAGAAATAACAGAATGCCAGCCTGTCCTTGAAAATCAGTTGTACTTTTAAATATGCTCTGTTTTCCTTTTTAATGCTCTTTAATAATTTAAAAAAGAAATAAAAAGAAAAAAGAAAGCAAGTGGAAAAACATCAACTTGCAAATGAACTGTTGTGGCAAAGTCTGATTAGTAGCAATACACATTGCATAACGTGGGCTGTACAGCAGTTCCTCTGTCAGAAAGGAGTCCAGCTGATGTTAGTGGGATGGGTAACTTTATCCCTTGTGTTGGTGGCTCTGGAAAGTAATGAGAGGATGTAGTGTTTGACTTTCAGGACCTGATTTTGTGCTAGAACCACTGGAAGAAATGCATCCCAGAGGTAATTAAATGGGAGCTAATACACTATTTTAGCCACTGTGAGTCCAACATGATGCATCCAGCTCTCATGTTCATTTCACAAGATTTTCCCAGAATTGGGAAAGTTTTGAGTAAGAAGGCTGAGAATGACTAAGCATGGGGAGGCATGATTGATGAGGTTTGAGATGAAGATATTATTTGCTTTCTTTGCCAGCAGAGATGACTTATGGCTTCTTTGCTCCATAGTAACATAGTTGTCCACCTTCCTTGGTGTGCTGCTACAGGTTTCTTGAGAAGCAAAGTTTGCAAGTTGGGTTGAGGCTATCTTTGTCAAATATTCTCTTTAAAGAAATAAAAGGATTTGTATTGTTTTGTGACCTGGTTAATTTGGGCAGTTCAATTCGGCATTGAGCCTGTGGCACAGATTCATTACAGCAAAAGGGAAGGAAGAAGAGAGCTCTTGAACTTGGCAGCCCGGCTTTTCTGCCTAAATATACTCCTTTGCAACTGCAAACTTGAGCACTCAGTCTATTTAGCTTGTCAATGTTGGCTGCCAGAATTCTTTATTAGTCTGGATATTTTGCTGTCTGGAGAACAAAGAAGTTTCTTTGTTTTGTTTAAACTAAACATGAAAAATGGCATAAAATGTGGTACCTGGAAGGGAAGACCAAGTGAATGTGAATAAACATATATGGATTTAGAATATGAAAAATGTCATTGCTTGTAAACACAAATTTAGTACCTGGAATCTTTTCATAGCTCAATTATCTGATAAGTATTAGGCAATTATCATGGTAATACTTCATTCAAATACAGTGTTACAGTACAGAGGTTTGAATACAAGGAGGTTTAATGTTAATAGGAGCAGTCCACCTGAAAATCCGGTAGATATTGCTTACATAAAGACTGATACACATATCTATATGAAGTAAGACTGGGCTGCAGAAGTTGAAAGATGTTTCTGCTGCTATGTGGCTGCTGTTCTGACCTGGCTATACTTTCATTTCCAACCCAACAGCCTTTCCAGCCTGACCTTCCTACAGCTACATTTTCTCATGTAGTTGAAGGGCTACTTGCATGTGGATACGTGGATTTATAGTACTCTGTCTGGGGTGTCTGTCTTCAGGCTGGGAAGATCACAGCATCTTTCCACATCTCTTGAGTATTTCTGAAATCATTTGACAGCACAATTGGTTTTCTCCACAGAAAGATAATGCCTTTCTGGATTATACCAGTGTGTTTTCAATTAGCTCTGCAGAATAATACCAATAAAGCTGAAAACAAGCAAAACCCACCACCAAATCCAAAGGAAGAAACAATAACAACAAAAACCAACACCAAAAATCTCATCCCACTTAGGACTACTTTTATCCTCTTTAAATGAAGTGTGTGTGTTGAGACAGGGAGGAAGGAGGAGTGAGAAAAAAAATTCCATCATATTTAAAAAGATTTCCTTTGTTTAAATTGTCAGGAAATAGAAAGGAGAAAGTCCTTGCAGCAATTTTGATCTGGTAGCCAGCATCCAGTCTTTATGTCTTAAATGCTGATTAAATAGAATTACCAACCTCAAATTACCTTTCAGACAAAAATAATACAAGTGGAACAAATTGCTTATGTGCAGAGCAATTGAGTTAATGTTGCCACAGAAACCTTTATTTTGTTCTGACAGTGTTTTAACAGCGTAGCCTTAACTGCACTTAACAGCAAATCCAGCTCTCACCTTGTGAACATACAGAACTGAAACTGTGGGGCTGAGTTAGAGCTGGAGTGCCTCTTCACATTCCTCTGTTTCAAGATGGTGTGTCCAACGTGAGGGCAGGTTGATCACATCTGGCAAAATTGCTCACACTGTTCAAAATGTTAATTATTTTTTCAGATATGTGTGTGAACTTGCATGTCCAAATGCAGCTAGTGGCTTTTATATAATCCTTTGCTATTCACTAACCTGAAATTGATGTCCACTTATTTTGTTAAAGTATGTGAAATGTAAAAAAAAAAAAAATCTAATTAGCAGTATGAAGCCAAAAATAATATAGGCCCAGTCAAAATGAAAGAAGGTTTTATTTTTCAGAGCCTTGTTATCTCTTAGTGTGCATCTTGAGTTCAGGAGGGCAGAAATAATCTGAGGAGTAGCATCTGTTGGGAAATAAGAATGATTTTTATGCCTTTCCTATTGTAAGGCTGGAAGCTACTGGAGCATGACTGTTTCCTGGCTTCTGGTTGGTATGGAGTGGCAGGAGCTGAAGGCAACAGGTTGGGGGCAAGATGCGAGTAAATGACTTGACTAATGCTCAGCTCCTTTGTTTGGAGGTAGCCTCCCAAGAATGGCTGCTTCCTACCTAGAGCTGCATGGCTGATTTTGCTCAGGTACCACACCAGCTCAGCTGTTCATCAGCAGTATCTAGTATACAGATGTTAGATCTCATTGTCTGGAGCCTGGCTGGTCCCCTGATTGAGGAGTGTAGGAGGGAGGATGAAGTACAGGGCCATAGGAATAAATTCCTTGAATTTTCACCCAGGAAAATCTCGTAGGTGCGAGGTAGAGCTGTATTTGCAGAGGAGCTCTAACACTTCAGTAACTTTGATGCTTTGAAATTCACACTAGTCTATTTAGAAAGTTAAAATTAAGTTTTTTCAGTCATGAGAAAGGTTCAAAGATTCTTAGTTTAAGACAATACGACAAGGAAGTAAAAAATCAGAGGCACATGAACTACAGAATGATAACTGGGCTGAGGTTGACACAGATCTCCAAAGCCATCTGGTCCAACTCCCGTTCCAGCAGAGCAGCCAAGAGTAGATTGCCCAAGCCCATGTCTGAAAAGAGCCTGTATTCATCTTTACATCCTCTGTTCAGGTACTTACAGATATTGTTGAGATCCCCTTGAGCATCCTCTTCTCCAGGCTGAGCAGTCCAGCTGCCTCAGCCTCTCCTCAAATGAAAAATGAGGAGTCTCTTAACTGTCTTAGATGAGCTCTCTCTCATTTGTCCATGTCTCCTCCTACCGAGGAGCCCAAAACTGAACTAAATCCTCACCAGCACTAGATAGAATCCTGAGCACATTGTCAAAGAGGTGACATTATTGTCTTCATCTCCTACAGATTTATTTATTTTCAGACTGAGAAACATATTGTTTTCTAGTGAAACAATGTACTTGCACTAAGAGTTGTCCTTGAGTTTGGCCCTGGACTGAAACTTTGGGTGAATAACATAATTCATTGCTGCTAGCTGCTAACAACGTATGTGAACAAATATCCTAGTCTGTGTCTTAGTAGCTTGTGGTACTAATAGGAATGGGAGGGTGGTTGGACTAGATGATCTTGCAGGTCTCTTCCAACCTTGTGATTCTGTGATTCAGCAAACAGTATACAAAAGAATGTGATAATCTCCAAGCTTGAAGTTACTGTAGTGATAATTACTTACACGAGTAAAACTGAATTACTAATATGGTCATTTTCGTATTACCAGCTTACGTATTTGTCTCTGTATTGCTTGACTGTTCCTTATTTTAATTTTTTTCTTTCTAATGTAAAGCTAAGTTGTGACACTCGAGGTGAATAAGCAGTAACAATCTAGAATATACGAGTGAGGGAAATTTAATAGAAACCTGCAGTGACTGGATTAGAAAGGAGAGAGAAATGAGCATTCAGTTCACTCAGAGCAGTGAAGCCCTGTCACAGCTGCTCATAGAAGAAGCTGTGGATGCCCCATCCCTGGAGGCCAGGTTGGATGGTGCCCTGGGCAGATGGGAACCAGATGGTCTTCAAGGTGTCCCTTCCAAACCAAGCTGTTGTATGACTCTGATGTCCAGAGCTGGAAGCATAAAATTCAGTGGGAGTGAATTTGAAACCAAAAGGTGAAAGTTACATATATCATAAATAATAGATATGTGGGTCTTTGCAGGAGGATGTTGAAGATGCTATAAATATTTCTAGGCTTAAGAACAGACAGGGTAAGTCCTTTGAGAACTGACAAGAGTGGAAATTACATCTGTGTCAGACTATCTTCAAAGCTGGAAAAAGTTGAGCTTGGCAGTGCAGCTGAGGGATAAATAGTCCAGGTTTCCCTTATCTATTCATGGTTGTTCCTGTGGATGAATGGAGTCTTTGCTTGGACAGGCAATTCCAAGGCCAGACACCAGCATGGCTTACCTTGTGTTATGAACATGTATTGCAACTCAGTCTATCCCAGTGGTTCTACTAATGTTCACAGAGTAATATAGTTGCTCAGAAAGAAGAAATGGTTTAAGAGTAAAGCAAAATGGATCAAATCCCTTGGCATTTGTACCTGTACAGATTCAGGCAAGCTCTTTGGATGGCTGTGCTTGCTGATGATTTAGGGCAATGTGTTCCTCAGATTCTCTCTTATTAGCTTAAATGCATTAGGTGCTGCATAAGTAAAGTCTTTTCTTTCATTTCCTAATTGTTGAACAAACATCATACTATCCTGCTTGAAGACCTTATGTATTTTTAGAAAGAGTGGTGAAAATTCATCCAGATTTCAGCTCAGATTCCTTAGATAGAGGAGGGGGGGAAGGGTCAGTAGTTCATGGAGAAGGCAAAAGCAGAAGCAGATTAGCTTTATTGCAAGACTCGATGATCTTGCAGGTTGTTTCCAATCTTGCAATTCTATGATAAGAAATATGTTGCTCTACTGATTTTTCTAATTTCTTCATTTTTTGTTTGCCACTTTTTGCAGTAACAGTGTGCTTGAGGAATTCTGTTGTATCAGTCCAGAATAACGTAACGAAGCAATAATGTTTCATTTTCCATGGGGAAGGCAGGCTTTTATCAGTACATGAGGGACAGAGTAGTAATGGACTGGCTTTTCATTATTAATGTACAGCATGTACCCAGTGAATTATGATGGCAGGATGCTGTTCAGCGAGCAGCCAGCAGAGAATTGGATCCTCTTTCTGTGGAAGGATTTTCATTTCCAGCATGGCCACTTCTATTCCGCAAAGCCAGAAGCAGCAAAATGCATTCTCTGCGTCTCCTCATCTCTTCTGGAGCCGGCTCATCTCCATGGCAACTCGTTAGGCTGAAGGGGATGTGGAGCCTGGGGAGGGATGGGTTAGAGAGATCCGGGCGGTGGTGTGTGGCCCCACGTCAGCGTATCCGCCTCTTGATAGGGCAGGCTTGGTAACACCCAGCCGAGGCTCCTGTGCAGAGCTGCTTTATTACAGCAGCCGCCAGCGCATCTGCTTGAGATATCTCCCTTCTGCATCCTTCTAGATATCTCTATAGTACCCGCCACCCTCCCCTTAATTACACCCTGTCCTCCCCCACCCCTTAGTTTAGTTGCAGCCTCATTGAAGATGTGCAGCTCATTTCTGGCTTCCCATGAGCTGCCTTGTGATGTGCCGTTTTGCACAGGCAGGAAGGCATGGCTGCGTTTCACTTGACCTTAGCAGCGAAGTGCAGTCTCGTCTGTTGCTGAAGGATACTGACTATGCAGAAATTTATTGAAGCAGATTACTATGAACTGGACTGGTATTATGAAGAATGCACAGATGGTAAATCTTTTTTTTTTTCTTTTTTTTTTTTTTCTTTTTCTCCTCATTTCTTGATGCAAAATCTGAAGCTTGTAAGACCGGAGCATTGTTATCAAATGTTTTAAAAATGAAGTACCTTTAAAAGGCAGCACATCTGTGTGGCAGAGATGCCTGCATCACTGTTGCACCTCAGCATCTCTTCTGAGCATGCTGCAAGAGACTGCTGTAGGGCTTTCTGTATTTCTAAGGGAGTGGCAGAGGAACATAGGCGCTGTATGAGAGCTCCTTGGGCAAGGGGAGAAATATTTGAAATGCTTGCTGTATGTATCATAATTGAGCTGGATTTGTATATGCATAATGTAAGGTGCTGTATTGGTTTGTGGTTTAAAGCTTTGTATTTTTCTGCAGTGCCATAATGGAAAATCTGTATAGTTACTGTGCTAATAGGCAATATGTGTTTTTTCTCTGGCTGTTTCTCTGTGAAAGATGTTTGTAACGTGACTTCTTAAAATTGGTTTACTTCTGGAATTGAAAAAACTACAAACTGTTTTTGAAGGTGATGTTCTGAGCCCCTTGTGATCTGTCTGCTTTTGCCTGGGTGACTAATTTTTTATCAGAGCACTTAATATTTTTATCAGACTTCAGATAGAATGTGTGTGAGGAAGATGAGTGCCCAAAATTTTGCTGTCCAGAGAGTGGAAAAATCAAGATTTTTCATCAGTGGCACGTGGTGGTAACCTGTAAAACAGCATGCAGCCTTTGGGAGGGCAGTAGTTGTATTTAGATTTTATTCTGGTTGGGGAGCTTGGCTTAAACTCACAATGAAACAAGGAACAGTAAGGAGTGTAGCTCCAGGGGGCTATGGGTTGTATGTATGTAGTACAAAGAGATATTTTATAGTGCTTTAATAAGTGCTAAGAGGGGACAAAAATAGTAAAGGTGTGTGAGAAAATTTGAGTTATTGTGGTCTTGTGGGTGGCACATTGTTCCATTTGAGTCTATGTACTGGATTTCTGAGGTGAGTACTGTGTCAGAAGGTTGTTAAACTTGAATTTCACTCTTTCAATGATTTTATTCCTGTCCAGATATTCAGGGGGTCAAAGAGCAAAGGTGCATATTTATTTGAAAGGCCTGACTACTTTTAGTAGGACTGAATCTATTATGTAACTTTTATCCTCTCAGTTTAACCCTAGTAAATACTGTAGCATCTGATTAATCTCTGTGATGTAACAGACTGGTTTGGCCTGCTTTCGGAAGCTTAAGAAATATGACAGTTGTACTGTCACCAAAAACAGTAGCTTTTTTCCAGGTTAAAGACAGAAGGCCTTCTTCTCATCGTTCTTTTTATGGTCTTCTTTCTGTCTGGTCTAAGTGTCGCTATGCAAAAGTTTGACATGTCTGAATAACTGAGCTAAGAGCTCCTTTTCTCATCAACTTGGTCGTAAGGTGTGCTCTGTGCTGGAGAAACCATGGCAGTTCCACAGTGATGGAATACACAACAGGTATTGAGCAAGCAGTGCAATCCCTTGTGGGATCAGGGCCTCCAGCACCACGGTGCTTGGTCTGATCCTGGGCTGACGAGTTCTCATGTGAGCGCTGGGCCCCCACCCAGCACGTTTTCTGCCAAGATCTCCTACAGAAAGTCAGCCAGTGCATGTGCCAATGGGAGAGAGCAGCTCTCTGAGACAGCAGTGTTGGATGTCTGACAGCAAGAAGTCTCTCCTGTAGGTAAGGCATAATGCTGCTTTGTTTTTGTTTTTTTTTAATTGAAATATTCCATCTGAAGTGGATGGAGTGATGGTGCTGTCAGTCTTATCTCAGCCTCTTAGGTGAGTGTCAGTCTTGAGGTTTAATGGAATTTCATAGCTTTTAGCTGTCTTCTCCTTATCCCAGTTAAATGTTTGAGAGTGTAGTAGAGGATTTGAGAGGTGCAGTGGAAGCTCTTTGGCCTCTGCTGTTGGTATTTTAATTTGGATTTAAAATAGCATCAGTATTTCCCATTGATGGAGTGAAGTATTCTGATGGTGGTGAGTGACAAAAGGCATTTTAAAAGCGTAGTAGAAAGCAGCTTTTTTGAAGAGCATGTGTGTCTTATGAGATGCCTGTGTCTTGGTGTTTGATATTCTTGCCATGTATTTGTCTTTGCCAGAGTCATCTGCCTGTGATTCCATTTGTATTCAGTAGAGTGATAGGCAGCTGCAGCTCAGCCAGCCTGTTTTGAATATCTATTTTAAGACAAAATGAAACATAGCTTATTTCTCTTCTGCACATGGACTCTCTGGAGCTCAGATTTGTATGTACATAGTATTACAAATCCTACCCATTTTGTCAGTTCTGGTAAATATATCATTGAAGGAGTCTGTGATACGCTGAAAATAATAGAAGACCTCACAAGAAACCATCCTACAGTGTTACTGTTTTCTGATGAAATTGTGCATTTGCTTTGTAAAAGCTGATGGGACTTGGATTTCCATCTAAAAGGTGTGATTTCATGTTAACAATTACTTGAGCTGTGTCAGGTTCCTTGTTCTTCCATAGTCATTCCATAATGATGCCAGCATATAAGGCTTTAGTGCTATTGCTCAACTCAATAGGAAAGGAAGTAATTCTCACTCTTAGCTCAGATTTAATGAACTTCTGTATGGATTGATACAGTAATGATGTCTTCATCTTGCGTTTGGTGGTAGTAATTTTTTTTTAATACCTTGCAGAGGCAAATGAACAGATGCTCAAAATTGACAATCCAGAAATCTTTTGAAACTCTCCAGGGTTGAAATAATGAAATAATACCTTTTATGTAATGTCCTTTACAGAGTTTATTTTTGGCAAGAGTAAATGGAATTAGGCAAGAAGGTGTTTCCTTATTTGAATATTGGATCACCAGTATTAACTAACATTATAGTAACTTGACACCTGTATTAATAAGAAATACTGCACCATGCTTTTTAGATGCATTTTCCAACATAACATTTTTGTATACTGTGACAGTTGCCACCTTATTTGGAATTAATAAAATACGTGTGTTGCTCCGTAAGTAATGCCTCCTATGTATTTCCATGGAAACTGCAACTGATACAAAGGGCATAACAATAACACATAATCAAATAGGAGGCATTACTTTCAGAGCAGCCCTGCTAGAGTAGAGAGTGGAAATAGCTGAATGTGTACTCGAGCAGGACATTCATTACTTTCTTAGCAGATTTTGAGATGGACAGTATTAATGATAGAAGAGGAAAAGGTGAAGCATTTGCAGGCATGTGTCATGAAGGAGAACAGTATAAATGCCTAGCTTCATCTCAGTTTCTGTGTGTTGTGTTTTGAAGAGGTGAAATAGATTCTTAAGGAACGCAGAACACAATTGAGGTGGAAAAAAAAATAATGCAAAAAACTCCTACAGACTCCCAAACAGAAAAAAAGCAGATAGATACCTGTAAGAGTCTTTATGAATAGCCTTCCCCGTGCTGCTCTCTGGGGCCAGCCTCCTCTACCCTCTCAATGAGCAATGCAAGAGAAATCCAGGTTGACTATGGAAGAAGTAATTTTTTCGTAGGGTTTCTCTCATTACTTATTTATTCCTAACTAAAATTCTCCACTTTGGTGCCTGAGAGTTCATTGCCTGTAATTCCAGGCGGCTTTGTGTATGTGTGAGTCGGTGTGTGTGAGGGAGAGAGAGAGATATTGGAACTTTCTTTTTTCTTTTCTTGTCCATGAACTTCAGCAGTTGCTTGTGGAGAAAGCAGCATCTTTATCCCTTTTTCTTTACCCTCACAGTCCCTCTGTGTCTCCCATTTGTCTCACACCAAAGCTTCTGTCCTCTTACATGTTTGCTCAAGTGACTTCATCTCCTTTCATGGTCATTCTGGCACTTCTTGCTCTGCTCCCCATCTTTTAACTCCCACCCATGCTTTTCTCCTGCTTGTACAGAAGTGTTTTCATCTCTTCTTCCGTCTGCGGATACTCATCTCTTCTGTTTTTTATTCCATTGTAACTTATATCAACAAGTTCCTGAACTTTCTCTTTTAGCTGGGCAATAATTAACAGTGCTAATGTTTATTCTCCTTGACCTGCCAGCACAGTTACTTATTCCCATTTTATTTGTAGCAGTGTGCCTTTGCAGATGTGAGACAGCATCCTAGTTGTCTTCTTTTGTGGCTACGTCTTTTTTTTTTTATTTTAATCACTCCTTAAAAGCAGCATTAGGAGAATATTTCCTATTCTGTGCCATGTTTCTAAGTGTTCTTGGATCTCCGTGGTTCTTCCTCTGTGCATCTCAGTTACAGGTAACCTTGCAAATGGCTGCCTGCTCTGTGGTGGCACAGTCAACTTTTAAGCCTGAAATATGGCTTGACTCTTTCTTTCTTACAACAGGAGTTCAGCTGATGGTTGAGCATTTCTGAATCCTCATACTGTCTCATATGTTTGCCTCTTCTATCTCCGTGCCTGTATCTCCGTGCTCTGGTGTTGCTCTGGATGTCATCAGTGAGCATTCTGTCTACATCCATGAGAACCTTACAGATGTGTTGAAGGATAATTCTAAACAAACTGAGCTACATTTGTGTTAGGTATCAGAAGAATGAATAGTTAATATCCTTAACTGGGGACATCCATCCCCGCTGTATTAGGTATCAGAAGAAGAATTAGTTTCCTTAGCCAGGGTCTTTCCAGTACCCGTAGGCCTTGAAGGGAAAACTAATTGATCAGGAGACTGCCGACTTGGCAAGAAAACCACAGATCTGTAAATCTTTACAATTGTATGAAAAATAACCAATCATTCTGAGGAGAAAGGACTGGAAAAACATTAACTTTGCAACATTTATGTATAAATACTGTGTGGAGAGTTTCACACGTGTGCTTGATTTGTGGGAAACCACTAGCACCCAGGCTTGTGCAATCCTGAGATTAATAAGCAGTGTCTCTCCTGAGTGTGTGCTTATTGATTGCTGCACACTGGGCGACAAATCACTTTTCAGACAACACTTGTAGCACATAGTCTTGGAAACAGCCCTTGTTCCCTAGGTATGTGGATCATTTTCTTCTTCAGGTTTTTGCTTCTTCATCCTTAATAAATGTAGTTGAACCTTGCTGATATGCATGCAATCATTGAAATAATTTTTCAATTTCCTTCTTTTGCCATGTTACTTCCTTTTCTTTATTCCTCTGTTGCCTCTATGTCTATTTAGACCTAAGCTACTGCTACTTGTATATTGCCTTTAAGTGGCTTATTTTTCAGTGTAGAGGTATAATTTCCTCTTGAGTCTGCTCAACTGCTATATTTATAGATAAGCTCTTTCCTGCTTCGTCCCAGTTAAGTCTTTCCAGAGACGTAAGATGCTGTCCTTTTGGCTGAAGCAAATTAATTAGGTGTGTTTTTTTAAGACTGGGAGGGAGGTGTGCAGAATACACAGGTGTACATTTGGTAAGCAAACATACAAATCTGTATGCATTTGAACATTTTAACTTTGTTTCATCGTATGTCCTAATGGAAATTACGTATCAGTGGCCAATTTATGCTCACTCCCTGGAAGACCCACCCCAAAACACCCGTTTTTCTTCATCAGGGTACTTTAGAACCTAGATGCTGCCATTTCAACCAGTGTTTTTAGGACTCGTTTGCCTATGGAGAAGCATTTTGTTCTAAATCCAGCATTGTTACTACTGATTAATTGTGGTGATTGTGTGCAAAAGCCTAGATGTTTTTACTGATAAAGGAGGTTAGAATATTTTGGGTGCACCAGAATTGCATGAATAAGTCAGGATAAGAGAGTTACATGCATTGTGTCCTGCCCCACCCTTCTTAAACTAACTCTGGGTTTGTTTTTCTTTTCTGTTGCAAAGTTACCAAAGGTAAGGACTCTACCTCAGTGCAGGAATTGCATTAGAAGTGTGCATGTGTGTTTGGCATGCTTATTTAGCAAGCTTCCTGAAAGGAGATGAATGTCTTCTGCTGAGTAGCCTACGTGCTGAGTTGATTACAGCTATTATACTAAATTTACTTTGCAACAGCAGCCCTTAAAAGTGTATATTTGTCCTGGTATGCTATATAAGTCCTTAAGTCTGTGTTTACAGAAAATATTAAAATCTCTTTTGAATTTTTCCTGATTAGAGTGTGTATTTTCAGAACTGTGTACAGTTTGGCTTCCGTCACTCCTTACTGTGTGGTACCTGCTGGAGACTTGCCTCTTAATCTTTGGCACACAAATATTCCTGCACCGGCAAAGGGGCTTAATGCAAAGTGCCACTAAAAGTGAGTTGATAGCCTAAGAGTGCAGTATTCATTATTTCCTCACCTACTATATATATATATATAGATCAGCATATAGTATGTGGTTTAACGATATTAGGAGAGTAGATACTGCAACACTTGTTTTTCTTCTGGTTTCTGAATGTCAGAGTCCGTGTTGTTTGCATTGCGAGCTGCAGTTCAAAAGTCAGCACGTGAGAATATTAATTATATTGCTGTCTATATTGGGCAGCAATATGCATGTTTTTGTGTGCCACGTGCTATCCTGTTTTCCTCATGAGTTAGCTGGCTAACTGTGGTTGAACACTTGGCAGGAACGTTAAAGTCACAGAATTTCAGTAGAGTTGGCAAGGGTGGAAGTTTTTGTCTCTAAGATTTGAAAGGTGCTTCTTGCATTCAAAAAGGTGTCATAAAAAGGTGTTTCAGTTTGCTTTAGTATTTCCCAGAATTTCCATTCTCTACCTATTAAATTGGTGAATTACTTCTTGATTATGGATTATGTCTCTCCACCCTTTTTTTCCCTATTTTTTTGAGTAGCCCCGGTAATTGCAGTAGATATGTGTCATTTCTTATCTGAGCCTTTGTGAATGATGTGTTTCTTAAACCATCCAGTCTTGTAAGCCTGCAAAATGGGGCATTTGGCTGAAATCTAATGGCAGGTGGATGTTCAGCTCAGTTGGACGTGTGTGTAATTCCCATTTCTGAGCAGTACCAGTTTTTCTAAGGAGCAAGTGAAGCAGAGCAGTGAACTGTCTGTAAGGAAAGGCAACCAAAGGCAGCGTTGCAGGGGAGGGGCTTGGATTTGTTGCAGGACCTGATCGTGGAAAGATCTGAGGTCTGACAAAAGGTATCGTCAGTTTTTATGTTTATTGCACACTCAGTGAAATTTGAGGATGATCACAAGTCCTGGAACTGATTTGAGGCCTGAGATGCTGGGGGCAAATGGGATTCTTACTGGCTGGTGATTGCTGTCGGTGGTGGTTTTAAATTAGATTTATTTTCAAGAGTTATGGTCCACTGTTACAGGGGAGAAATGGAGATAGTAAAGCTTTAAGAATTCAGATACGGGAAGGAATCTACATGATATTACTGATAAAGTGACGTCCTGCAGTCCCCCAGCTTGGCTGCTTCGCTCATGACTCAGGTTGAGGTGTTTTCTGTAGGAGGCAAAGGGCACCGGTCTGCCACAGGTAATGAGGGAGGTAACTTGGCAAACACTGAGTATCCATAGCTGCAAGAAGTTAAATAAGAAAGTTAATACTCCCTGTGTGTGTCGTGAAGTTTAGCAAAAGGAGTTTTGTTTATTGTTCAAGTAGAGGAAGATGCGCGCCCTTAGAGATGCACTAGGGGTGGTGTACATGGGCTTGAGGTGTTTCATTTCCCATAACATACAGTCAAGATGACTGTGGAAAACAAAGATACTTGATAGCCTGAGGCTGTAGTGTGGGTAGATGGCCACCACTGCCTGAAAGGGCCAGGGCTGAGGAGATGGCAGTGCCAGGCCTATTGGGGAAGGGCTGTCAACGTGTTCATTGCTGTGTCTGAAGCACACTGACAGCACCCCTGAGTACAAACTGCCCGCCCTCTGGGCTGGTATGAGGAACAACCTCAGTCTCACGGTAATTATTAGACAGATGGTCTCGTCACTCCTCCACCCTGTCTGTACCAGGCAAAGCTGCTGTGCTGAGGGCACACGCAGTCACTCGGGAGCTCCCTGGCTGAGCATGTGAGTGAAGAAAGATGGTACTCTGCTCTGTGGAGCCCTGCTACTGCTCTCCCCAGGGGTACCTCTGTGGGGGGAATGACATCCTGTCGCCTGTCAGACTGAGGCGCTGCACTGCATCTATCTGGGACAGCTTCAGCAATGTCAAGAAACGAAGAGGAAAGCTTTGAATATGAGTACCAGGAGGAAAATCAGAGCGAGAGCGCATTTAACAGGCAGAACCTTGAGATCTTGGAAGAAGGTACTTTCTACCTTTTTTTTTTTTTAATCTTTATGTTAGTAATGCATGGCAGTCTGCAAAAGACTTGAGAAGTGTGAGTGGATTTAAACCTCCTCCATTTTTCGATCCTTTTTAATGTGTACCCACTGCCTTCAGGTGAAAGAGTAATAAAATGGTTGTGTGGAGGTAGAATGAATCTTAACGTGGGTACATTTGTTAAAGAATACATGCATGACCAACAGATGTAGGCTATGCAATAGGTTTTTACATAATAAAACTGGATTAGAAAAATTACCTTTCTTTAGAAATGTAGTGCATTTTTTTTAATCTATGCAGCTCGTACATGTGTTGTGAGTCTGAGTATGTCAGTTTGTCATTCCCAGCAGGGCCTTCTAAAAAACGAGCAAAAGAACTGGGTGACAGTCTTGTGCTTATCCATGTACTTGAAAGCGTGTAGACAGAAATAATCCCAGTTTTGGGCCATGTGGCTTTACCTTTTGACAAAACAAATGGCCCCAAATCTGATCAGACGTTGTGGAAATAATAGCTATTTGTAGAATTGCAGACAGCTGGCCTGTTGGAGTGAGAGTGTGTAGGCTCCATCAGAAGAGAGGTGGTCAGCAGGGACAGGGAGGTGATTGTCCCCCTCTACTCTGCTCTTGTGGGACCCATCTGCAGTACTGTGTCCAGGTCTTGTACTGTCCCCCGGTACAAGAAAGATGGGGAGCTGTTGGAGAGGGTCCAGAGGGAGGCCACGAAGATGATCACCTCCCCTACGAAGACAGGCTGAGGGAGCTGGGCTTGTTCAGCCTGGAGAAAAGAAGGCTGCGGGGTGACCCCATTGCAGCCTTTCAGTACCTAAAGGGAGCCTACAAACAGGAGGGGAATCAACTCTTTGAAAGGGTAGATAACAGCAGGATGAGGGGAAATGGCTTTAAGTTGAGGGAGGGGAGATTTAGGTTGGATGTCAGGGGGAAGTTCTTTACAGAGAAAGTGGTGAGGTGCTGGAACAGCTGCCCAGAGAGGTTGTGGATGCCCCGTCCCTGGAGGTGTTCAAGGCCAGGTTGGATGGGGCCCTGGGCAGCCTGGTCTGGTATTAAATGGAAGATTGGTGGCCCTGCATGTGGCAGGCGGTTGGAGGTTCATGATCCTTGAGGTCCCTTCCAGCCCTGGCCATTCTGTGATTCTGTTGGATATTCTTTTGCTCACCCACTGTGTGGAGCATATACCTTCCCATTCGGGGGCTGCTCCCAGCCTCTCTAACCATTTTTTTAAGGGCATTGGGCACTGAAAGCTGAATCTACCACACATGTTATTTCACATGCTGTGAATTTTACTCTAAAATAACGATTTTTGCACTAGAGGACTGATACTTCCAAGACTGCTATCTTACAGCTGATATAAAGATACTTTGAAAGATTGACCTCATGGGAAGCCTAGTCCAAAGCTCGTGTGGACGTAACACTGTCATTGAACTTGTTACACAGGACTTACCTCTAAAGAATTCCTCAGAATGGTGTACTGCACCTGGATTTCAGTCATAAACTGTGTTCCTTGTTGTGTCTCTGAAGGAATTTAAGACAACTTGTCTATCTGTGCGTAATAGAACGGTGCTTAAGAGAATACTGATGGAAGAGCAGCTTTTAAATCTGGGTTTGGGATGGAGAGGAAACTGTTGTCTTCTTAGGAAGAAATACTTTGTTTCAAATTTGATTCTTATTTTTTTGTTGATGAAATGGCTTCTGAAACACATGTAATGGTGTTCTTCCTGCTTATTTTACCTTTCATGGAGATCTAAGTACATTCTGAGCCTGTTCTTGCTGATTTCAAGTGAAAAAGGAACATTGAGTTCTATCTGGGATAAATTTAGTTCTGTGTCTCTTCAGTGCCTACCACTCAGAAGCTCAGTATGTATCTGAAATGCCTTTTAAAGGTGCCTCTCTCTTCCACCTGCATGTTCAGGTCACCTACATACTTAATGTAGTAGTGATGTACATGCACAAAAATGATGTCTGATACTTCTAGGTATTTTTTCACGTGGCACACTTTTTAATGACCGAGTGTTTTTGTTGGGGTTGAGCCAATTCATCTTTAAGTAAAGCAGATAGAAACACTAGCTTGTATCCTTTCCCTGCTGAAGAGAAGAGAATCTGTAAGTCTAGTATAAGAGAAAACTGAAGAACATGTTTCACTAATGATTTGCAGTTTTTCTGTTTACTCTAAGTTTCTTAATGTTCTCATGGGAAGAAGGAGGTAAAAATTGTGCATTTAAGACTCAACTGTTCATCCTGTCCCCTGAAGAGATCTCACTACTTGGTTGTTCTATCCATGGTCTTTTTGACATGGTGTTTTTTTCCTTTCACAGCATTTAGAACTTTTCAGTCCTGTTTTTAAAACCTCTGTCACAGAACTAGTGTTACATTGGGTAGCATTACAGAATCAGTGCTCCTGATAAGTGTGGGAGGCACCTTCATATAGGTCCAGGCAGAACAGTCCCGAGAGTCAGGATGTTGCTTTTGAGTTGTAGTTTGTTCAACAGTAATGTTTGCTCTACATCTGATGGTGTTTGAGCTGACTGCAGAAAAGGGATAGTTGTTGATAGCATCTGTTCAGTTTTTGTTGGTTCAAAATAAAACCTTTCCGCCCTTCTTGGTTCATGCGCTGCTGGGTCAGCTAATTCTGAGATGAGACTGGGTTGTGTTGTGAATCTTTCTTTTGCAAGTGGGGCAGGAAAAGGCTATATTCCTTGTTCAAGACCTGTGATGGTACCTGTCATTATCATTTCAGTTTACTAATTAGATTAAAACCCCTCTATCTACCCAAGTTTAATTTTAAAAACTCTTATGATCACTTCTGAAATCTCAACTTCAGGCACACCACGGGTCTTAATTACAGAAAGTGTGAATTGTGCATTTTCTTACAAAGATGTTCACTAGAATTGAGCTCATAAAAGGGTCTGAATCTTTAACTACTAGCAGCTGACAATACATGGCTTTTAATACAACCTTGTGACTTTGTTTTAAGATTTTGAAAAGGTTTCGAATCCAGATTCTGGTTTAAGCCCTATGCACATTTTCTCATTTACTAGTTGTAATGGCTGTAGTCCAGATATTTCTTGACAAGAAGTGAATGAAGGAGAATGTCAGGATAATTCAATGAATAGTAGATGAAAAATCCTATTAGGGGGAAAAAATAGAAGTTCACAGAAGAGCTGTGATGGATTCTATCAGTAAATGATAGGCATTAAGGTTACAGTAAGTCATGGGGCCCAAACATTGGGGCAATTTCCTTAGTTTTGCTTTGTGGCTGTACTTGCCAAGGTACCACACTTGAAATGTGTATTAATAGATGGAACACCTATATGATATTCTTGTTGGGGGTGGAAATCTGTTGGTGTTGCCTACTGATGGTGTTGTTTGTCACGTTGTTGTGTAGTTGCTGAACGAGCCTGTATTGTTCACAACAGCGTCCCTTCAAACTCCTTGCCCACAGCGTGACTGTGAGCTGTGGGGCAGCGGCTGTCTACCTGGGCTGCACAGTGACCTCCCATCTGCCCTGAGTGCACCTGCAGAAGGCCGCGCTCCTGCCTCAGGAGAGGAAGGGCATGGCCACAGGCCTGCAGCGTGCTGCGTGTCAATTAGGGGTCCTGGCAAGCACGTTTTCCAAGCTCCTGTGACAAAAGTCTCTTAAGATGTTAAGCTGCTCAGGTGTATGTTCCCCGAGGCCCATCTGGGATGTACCAGACCTCAGTGGCCAGAAGCCTTTGCTTTGATTTAGCCAGGGCTGCTAGAAACTTCTCTTTAGCAGGGGAGAACCTTTCTAGCTTGTGCCAGAGAGTAACAACTAGTGGCTCTGGGACTGTAACTGTGAGTTTGGGTAATTCCTTTATGCACAGAATGCAAAAACTAAACCAGTGTGAGCTGAGGAGTCTGAGCCTGCCACAGACTCCTCACACAGAATATCTGCCAGACTGTGTTACTATACAGGTCAGTATTACCTTCCCTAAAAGTGGAACTTTATCATCTTATCTGCCTTCTGTTGACAGTGATGAGAAGCGACTAGGAAGAGGAGCAATGAGAGCTGAGCTTCCCTCTTCAGCCTTGGTTGCTCTCTTAGTTCTTCAACACAAGGATTAGGGTGGGATGTGTCACAGGGAGGAAGTGCTGGTTCTGGTCAGCTGGTACAGCCGGGGCTGATGTCACCTATGACTGCTAGCTCTGGTGTTGTTTTTCCACCTGCACCCCCTGTTTGGAGAAGGTAGCTCAGTGCAGCAGTTCCCAATAGTAATGCTGTTGCTCCCCTTCCACTCCTTGCCTCTTTCCTGCTCCTGGAAACAGACTTTTCTTTTAATCAGCGTGATGCATGGCTCTGTGGCTTTCAGGGCGCAGTCCGGGCAGGCATGTACTTTCTTTTTGGGCACCTTCCGCTTGGTTGGTGCTTTAGGCAGTGCAGAACTCAGAGCCCAAAGGATGCTTCTAGTCAGATGCTGCATTAAATGAGTGATGAGAAACAAATGCAAAGTAAATCTTCTCAATCGTAATCCAATTGAGAAGCATCACAGTGTGGATAACTGTTCATCTACAAGCCTTAAGAGAGAATGAAGATGGTGCTAGGTACTGTAGGTCAGAGGAAAATCTTGATCGGTCCATTTATGTGCTTGACTTTAAAAAAAAAACTCCAAAAAAACCCCCCCAAAAAAACAACCATAGCTCTGCTACCAGATCTGTTTGTTTTGTGCATTTAATGCAGTCTTGAAAATAACGATAGAAGCATTCTTTGTTCTTTGTTTTGTTTTCTATCTGTGACAGTAATTTCAAAGCTCAAGAAAAATGAATGCTTGTGAAATTCTATGCTCTACTTTCTAAGGATTATTATTATTTTTTTATTTTAGTGTTCTGTCTTTATTGCCTAATGGCTTTCTCCATAAACAGTGAGGTGGAAAGTACATTGGACTTGGATGTATGCATGCATGCATTTAGATACTACAGTCCTAATCGTCCTCAGGCAAAAATAATACTAGGTTGCAAATGAGCAAAAAGAGGTCAGTGAATTGGCACTGCTGGTTTTGCATTACAGAGCACTGTCCTTCATATGCTCTTGTTTTATCTACAGTTGTGTTATGAGGCTCTCATATTTATCAGAAAGCAAAGCAGGCTAGAAGCCTAGGGTGTTTTTTTCCTCTGTTTTTCACTCATCAGAGCTCAAAATAATGCATCTTTTTCACTTGGTAGATTTTTTTGACTACTAAGGAAATCAAAATCACTGCTCTAGCAGTTGACCTAATGTTAACTTGGAAAGCTTGACTGCATACTGAAACAGTTCTGAATTTTTCAAATGCTGCTGCTGAATTGCTTTCTCTCTGTTCTTTCTACCTTTTCTTCCCCTGCTGCCTGTGTTTCAGAGGGGGGGAGAACTATACCTGTTTTTAAGCTTGCCCTCTCTCCAAAAGCAATGCTTTCCTCTCCCTTAGTGTCAGTCTGTGCTGTTTCTGCTGGGTTGCACCTTGTGTGACTGTAGGATGCAACTGACAGAGGGTTTTATTGTATTCTATCTTTTGAAGTTTGTTTCCACTTGGATACTGAGAAGGATGAATAATGTATCATTTTGGCTTTGAAACCGTTTCACATCGTCAGAGTAGCTTGTGAAACCTCTGTGTTAACTGTGACAAACAGAAGGTCAGTGTTAGCTCTGAAACACAACTGCTGGTGACCAGATTGCTACTGCTCTACCAGTAATACGTCTGTTGTGACAGTTTCTCTGGTTTGTCAGCAGAAACTGGAAAGAAAATTAACTTTTATCTTATATCTGCTTGTTGGCAAGGTCGCCTTTCCCTTGAAACATAAAAGTTTGTATCTGTGTGCAACTCATTCTAGTGTTCCATGTACTGAAATGGCTGTTTAATAGCAGCAGGTTATCAAGGCAGTCAGATAAAGATTAAGTGGTAAAATCAGAAGGAATAGCTATGTGAACTGCATGGTACCAACCTTGATTTCTCTTTCGCTGCCCAAGTGACCTTATTCTGTCTGTGGGAGCACCGTGCTTCTATCAGCTAGGGTACATGTACACCTGAAATAGAACGGTGTGGAGTTGGCATGGTCACAATTGGTGGTGACTGTCAGTATTTATATCTCAAATGTAATTTTATGGCAGTAAGGGAATGCGGTAACCAAGGGAACTACTTACTGTGCCGTTGTTTTGGAAAACAAACCCTTGATGTCAAGGCTTCTGATAGGTGTTATTGCACGACCTTTGAACTTGTCTATTAATTTGCATCACCACAAAAGTGACGTTTTATTGTGAATTATCTTTTGTAAGCCCCTCTGTTTTCTTAAGTAGTTTCTATGGGAAACTTCTTACCTCCTTTGGTTAATACAGTTGATGTTCTCCTCAAGATACTACAGGTTATTTTCCTGTGGCAATCCTGTTTAGTCAGAAGCAGATCGTAGAGCTTTTAGCTTACAGATGCCCTGTTATCGTACAATACTATGGTGATTCTTTATATTGCTGTGTAATTTTGGTCAAGTTACTACTTTGAAGTGGACCTTCATCCCCTTTCCACTTTCAGGCATAGTTATTTGGATAAAAGCAGTTATTTTTTGCGTATACTCGAATGATGTTTTCTGGAATTCACTGGCACTGATGTACTCACATCACTGAAATGTTTTCAGGATTTGTTCCTCAAAATCAGAGCTTGAGAAACAGGAAAATAAACAAAATAAATGTGATTCTTGCTCTAGCTCAATCATTATTCTAATGTTTAATATGGAAAAACAAAACAAAACATTTCAACAGATATCAAAGTACTGCTATAGTTATATATTATTGATGTGCCTTAGTGCTGATGGACTGCATATTTATGTGCAGGTATCCTATATACTTGTAATTGGGCAACATTATGTCCTTATTGCTGTACCCAATGCACTTCATTTTTTAATCTTATTAGGCCTTGTTTTTGTTTCTCCCAACCCCCCTTGATGCATGCTGAAGTGGCATTAGCCAGTCTATCAGGCTGAGCTTTAACTGACATTGCCAAGGGTAAATCCCCTGAAGAACAATTGGCATTACAGCAGTCTGCTAGCCAATAGTCAATACAATCAGCTCAACTTTAATAAACAATCTGGTTTGGGTTTTTTTCAGAAGTACAAGGTTTGAGCAGCTGAAAACAAAAAAAATATATATGTGTAAGAATGGAGCAGGAAGGGCTATTGATTCTTGGGGTTATTTATGAATTTTTTAGAAAACTTGCAGATCTCTGTATAATTTTGTGCAGGTTCCTAAACAATTACTTACTTTGACATACATCCTTCAAACTAACAAAGCTCCCAGTTCCACCTTCGCATTTGATCACCAACACCCAGTTTTAGTAGACATTTTTACTGTGGCCGTGGTGTTGTAGTCCAAGTGTTATAAAAATGGGCTATTATTTTGCATGCATTTTGTGATGGCTTTGCTGTCTCATACCATACTGCTTAGATCTTTTCAATTTAATTGATGTTGTATTTATGGTGAACAATGTTATTAAAGTTATTGGAGTTGCTTATTCATGGAACAATTCTACTGCATACAATGCAGTGACTAGCTGACACGACAGAGTCCTATTCTTGTGTCTAAGAACATGTATTCACTTCTTCCTTGATTTGTTGGTTTTTTGTTATTTTTCCCCAAAAATTTGAGGCATTCCTTTTTGGAGAAGAAAATCTTAACATTTTAGTGACTTACTCTGCCACCAAAAAAACAGATTCCCATCACAAAAGAGAAACACCAGTGTTCTCAGTTTAACTTGGAACTTTGATATTGTATTTTTTTATGTTTTGATACACTAACCTGAAAGATGAAATAAGTAGTTTTCAGCTTTAAACTTATGTAAATGCATATTCTTTAAAGGATGTATTTTTCTCCAAGTCGTGTTGCCAATATTGTTAACATTTTACCTTATTTTCTTACAGTTTTATGTGCTGAAAGAGTGGGCCAGATGACTAAGACATACAATGACATAGATGCTGTTACACGTCTGCTTGAAGAGGCAAGTACTGTATCTCATTGAAGACCTATACACAGTATGAGAAAATAGTACAGAAATTATATGGTACTAATAGTGACTGCTGGTAGATGTATTTCAGACAGGGTGGAATAAGTGCCCTGAGAGTATGTAAACCTCATCTCATTGCTTCCTAATGGGTAAGGTAAATAATCTTTTTAAGTAAGGGCCATTTGTTTACATCAGTCATATGGGATTCATTACTTGTGCTTATTTTTCAAATTAGACCATTTATCTTATTCTTGGCCAAATATTTGCTCAAATGAATGAGAGGAGTACAAGTAAAGCCAGTACTATTGGTATTGGTGGATTATTATTACAAAAATAAATTCACAATTACAACTGTATTCATAATTATTATCTCACATAGTGTCTTTCCAGAGGAATGCACAGACAATCTTTTTTTTTTTTTTAATTTGTAATGCTCCATTCATCTCAAAATCTTTTCTTTGTAGCTTTATGTTTGGTTTTGGTGTTCTACCACTTCTATATATGTCGTCCTGACTGTAATCCTTGGTACTCAGAGAATGGCAAAAAGAAGTTGTTGAGCCACAGGGATGCTTATGTTCAAGAGTACCATGATAAATTGTTTGACTGGAATTACATGTTTTTCTGTAGTAAACTTGAATGATAACTTTCCAAATAACATTTAGGGAGATTTATTTAGATGAGAATGGTTGGAATTGTTGAAATATGTCTGGGCATAATTTGCTTACTTATTGCAATTGCCGTGTCAAAAATGGGGTCTGTTTGTGGTGTGTTCTTCCAGTTCTGCAAAGGGACAGGCACAGGAATGCTCCCATTTCCCACCTGCGTTTCATAACTCTGATCTCAGTACAATTTCAGTTAAAACAGATATTTTTCTGAAAATCCTTGTTCAGGAATATTCTAGTAACTTCTGTTAGTAGAAGTAACAGAAGTTAACAGTCTGTTAACAGTCTGTAACCTTTCTGCATCGTGCTCCTTTCTTCTTGTTTGCCTTGGATTTACTTGCATTTGTTTGCATGGCTTCTTCCAGCAGTGATGTGGCCCTTTGCCAAATTGTTTCCTCCCCGGAGTCCACACAGTCTATAGATCTAGAAGTTACACTCATGGGAACAGTGCTAGGGCACTCATGGGAACTTGCTGAGCCAACGTTATGAAGCATTTGATTTACTTTTCTGTCTGGATATTAGCAAACGGAATATGAAGGAACATGCAACAGTTGAACCTTAAATTAAAAGAAAGTATTTTCAGTGAGATTTTTGTGTTAGTTGATGATTGTTTCTTTTTTAACCACTTTTCTAGGCAGATGTATACACTTGCAGCTCTTTTTCCTATTCTGTAAATGGTCATCATCATCAGAAGAGACTGCACTTGTTGGCAGAAGTTAAGGTTTAACTCCTTCTGCTGCCATGACATAAACAAGAGAAAACCAAGCCCCAGAGCTTCCCCTGTCTTCCTGTTCTTATTGACTAGCTTCAAAAGAATTTATCATGAAGTTGGCAGGGTGGGAGGTGCAGCATTTTAGTGAGGGACAGGCAGGAAAGAAAAGATATCAAAACAACATGGGCATGTAGGCATTCTGAAAACCTGTGTCTGTTGCCCTTGAAAGTGAGCAAAGAGGGAGTGACACCAGGTCTATCTGGATATCTGTTAAGACTAGATAATACCAGTGAATTTAATGCACATAGAAGTCTGACCTTCGAAAATCATTTGAAAAATGCTCTTTGTTGATACAGCAGTGATCAATAACCCATCTTTTCTATTATTATGAAACTCCCTTTTTCGTGCTATGAAAGCCTCTTCATTCAAATTCATTTACATCATGTCAGCTGTCCTCATCAACAGCAGCTTTAGGTTTTGTAGATTTTGTCATGAATGTATGTCACAGGGTGGGTTTTAGTCATGTAATCTGAATACCTGTCAGATGAAATAATTAAGCCTCAGGTAGTATTTTCAGTAGATATCTGAAATGGAAAAAGCTGTTCCTCAAACAGTGTTGAAATAAAGGTAAGTGGTGAGTTGGCCAGTATTCTATTTTCCTGCTACTTTAGAGTTATAGTAATTGAAGAAGAAAATCATCAGTGAAAATGCTCAATGAACATTTCTATGCAGGTTTCTGTTATTTATCATCTTGTCCTAGGCAGATTACAATCCAGTGTATAGGTACATGTCATCAACACGATAGGTCTCTAATTTGTATTGCTACGTTTGTATGGTGTTTGTATTGGTAGAGTCCAGGTGGGTTATTTCCAGTTCCCTTGTAGAGATGTGTAATGAGTGGGCAAACATGGAATGAGAGTAACCATTTTGGGCAAATGTGGGACAAGGTGGTGGAATGTTTCTGTCAGCAGTCTCTCAGAGCCATAGTAGAAAACCAAATCTGGTTTAACTTGCATTGCCTGACATTAGACCTCAAGGCTGTGCTTTCAGTGTATGGTTCAATACTGTATGTGTCAGTCTTTTCTGAATAATGTTGGTGTTCTGTAATAGAAAAAGAAAGTTAGCAAAAAAAAACAAACAAAAACAACTTTACAGAAGTGAAAAAGGCTCTTTACTTCGTTCTGTTCCTTCAGAGAATAAAAACAAAAATATATTTGCTTTCTTTTCCTAATGCTTCACAGAAAGAACGGGACTTAGAATTAGCTGCTCGGATTGGCCAGTCACTTTTAAAGAAGAACAAATCACTGACAGAAAGAAATGAGTTCCTTGAGGAGCAAGTAGAACACATAAGGGAGGAGGTATGTTTTTTCTTTTTATCTGACTGATGTGTCTGCAGTGATGGGAAGATATTTTTTTTTATTCTTTCCCTTGTCCCTACTTAATTTTCCCATGCATCCTATCTGTAGCTGGTCAATCTGTATTATAGCAGTTCAGTCAGCCATTTTTATAGCAAGTACACTTTTAGACCAAAAAAATACTTGACCCACTGGGTCAAATCAGATGGCTGAGGGAAGAAAGCACCCAGGACTCTGAAACTTACTTTGCCACATATTTTATTTTCTTTTAAATTCATCTGCTCTTTTGGTTTTGAGTCACTTTATCCACTGTTTTCTCCTATTGATTTTGTCCTTGTTCTCCTCTATGCCTTGTATATAATTCCCCTCACTAATCTCATTTCCTTTGTGTGCAGCTCGCTCTTTTACTTGTGTCACTCCTGAATCTTTCTCTGTCCTCTGTTTTCCTCTCCAGTGAACGTTTAATTCCTTTTTGATGAACAATTTTCCATTTATACTGAATTTTGACATTAAGGCCACAGCGTTTGAGTTCTGCCAGTGCTTCCCTTCTCAAATAGAGTATGACTGGTCTTTTTATTTGTGGAGATTTCAGCAGTGCACATTCACTGAAATGATGTGCATTCTGCATTTTCCAAGCTTCAAACTGGGCCAGTTTGGAGATAAATAGGTCAGGTTGTATTTCAGTGATTGGTCATTATATTCAGTGCACTCTATATGAACTTACCAGTGTTTATAAGTGTTGGGTTTTTTGGGAAGCAAAGGGTGGAACTTGCTACCTTGTCTAGATGGGGAAGATCTTACAGCTTCGTATCATTTTGCTGTTTCTCTTTTCAGGAATTATGGTAGAATCTGTTGAAGCATGTATTGTTGGCCTGCTGCAGTACATAACTTTGAATTTTTGACTGCACTTGCCTTAGATTTTTGAATGTGTTTAAAATTTAATGTCAGAGTGCATGCACTTCTGAATTAGTCTGATCTATAGAAACATAACTGAAAACTTTGGTTGTTTGAAGTAATGACTTAGCTCTTGCACATATTGTTGTATTTCTAAGGAAATGTTTATGCAGTTGATATTTCTTACCATAGGAGTTGAATGTTCTATGTACTGGCAGGTAGTGGATGAATCTTTATTGGAACCATACAGGATGCTTTAAAAATGTTTTCTCTATAACTCATTGTCACTGTTTAAATTCTGCTGTCTTACTGACTGTGTGCTAGAGGCAAATGTTTCTTGTGTCCAGGAACAGTGATCTTGGTTTGTGAATCTTGTTCGTGTGTAGCCATGAGCAACAGGGAGCAAAATTCCACAGTTGTAGGACAAGCAGTAGAACAGCGAAACAGAGTGGATTAAAAGTTTTTAAAGTGTCTGTTAATAAAATGTTAGGAAAATATGGTGTTGAATTATATCCAAAATATGCTGATGAATGAAGTGTGGAAGGAGAAATTCTGGATGTATGATGGTGGTGGAGTGTGCCACAGGGAATTAGAATCTTTGAGTGTGGCCCATGCTTTATGGTGAGGAAAATGAATTCTCTTCTGTCCCACACTGTCGTCACATTTTGTCCAAGTCCTGTAATATGGCAGACATTTATTTGTGTGTTGGTTGATAGGCTTTTACTGGGCGAGGTAGGGAAGGGCATTCATACCCCATGCATCCAGAATGGAGGATTTGATTGAAGAAGGTGGGATCAGGGAATGGCTTCCTCTGACAGGACTAACTTTATTTAGAGGGACTCAGGAGCAGCATTAGGAAAAGGAGAACCAAAAATAAGGTTCTTCTTACCAGCTTGCTTGATATATTTGGCCATATGTTTTATCAGCATCCATCTTTCACACTGTCATTTCGACTCCTTCAGAAATTGATGCTTTTGAGGGAGAGCTCATGCTTTAAACTGATGGCATTTGTTTGTTAAAAATCTTCCTTTAGTAATTCCACATCTCCTATTAATGCTGAATTTTGAATATATGAACAAAACAGTAACTAAGACAACTGTCTCTACAAACAAGGGAAAAGAGAATTGAATAGGAGCTTTTAAAATTCCATGGAAACTACTTAAAATGATTTGTTTGAGAGGTATGTATTCGTAAGACAGAGACAGTGATGTGTGAAGTTAGGTTTTATTGGTGTTATGTCATGGCACCAGTAACCAGGGTGCCCAGGAGGGAGGCTCCAGCAGCAAAGTGGGCAGCCTGTGCTAGTGCTCTGCCACCCACAGTGTAAAGAAATGCTTCTGATGTTCAGAGAGAACTTCTTGTGCGTCATTCAGCCTGTGCCCATTGCTTCTTCTCCTGCTCCTTTAACAGGTTACTTTCTCTGGCTGTTAGCCTTCTTTTGAAGAACTGGAATGCTTGAAAATAGCAGCAAAATTAGTGGGCTCAGTTGATTTGATTCATACAGGAAGAGTATAGAAAAAGCTAGAGATGAACTAGTGCCCACCCACTGAAAATATCGAATTCCTTGCTACTTGAAGAGGCTGAGCTGGAAGGAGGGAGATTTGTTACTTTAAAATGCCTTTTAACTGTCCCTGAAATGGAGGAAAATGAATCTCCCCAGATGAATACGCTGAATTTGTTTCATGGCTGAAATGTGGTTTTGTGTTTTTAGAAATGTGCAGCTCCTTTTAGAAGCCATGTCTCAAGAGGACTTCGATGCCTTTCATGGAGTGTAATTTCTGCAGACTAGCCTTTGTCAAGTAGATGATTACGTTAGCTTAAATTCCTGCATGGTTTAAGTGCTTTATTACATTGTTTCAGCTTTTTGTTGACAATAATGCAGCATAAATCTATTTTATTGACAAACTTTTTTTTTTTTTTTTTTTTTTTTTTTTGCTACTAATAACTGGAAGTATTAATCTGTCTACGATACAAAAATAGAAGTCCAGTGAAAACAAATGTGCTTTGCAGTTTGTGCACTGCAGAGTGGAAACTGTGGACCAAATCTTGCAAGGAAAGAGGGAGGAGACATCTTTCTGATCATTTGTGTTATTTATACCTGTGCAAGGGAAAAAGAAAGAAGCTCTTAACACTAGAGTCTTAAAATGCAACTTTACAGTTGCAAAAGTGTTCCTGTATAACTGAGCCTTTAAACCAAATCAAAATATGAATTAACTGAGGTTAACTTTGTGGAATTACAGAAAATAATAACCACTTAATTAAATTTTGTTCATTTTAATTTCATGGATGAAACTGCCTCATGCTGTTCTGCTATGCTTATGTTTTGGAGTCACCAGCGACCCAAACTACACCCAGAAACTGGGTGGAAGCCAGAAGGGTGCCTGCCACTTTGTGTTGTTGTACAACTCAATAGGCAACTGAGTCCCAAAAGAACCTTGCTGCATAAGCACTGTAACAGTTTTATTCACAGTCTGCAAGGTCTATGTCTGATCCAGATGGTGACAGTCATTACGTAAAGTGGAAAGTAGCATTGCGTGGTTTGATTGTGTCACATTCATTTCTTGCTGTTTCATTTCAGTAAATTTATTTCTTTGAATGTGGATCTGGACTAATGCATTAGTGATTCAGGATTGCTTATCTTCCCTTTCTTATTAGGTGCATTTTTGTATATTTAAAAAAAAAAAGAAAAGGCCAAGGATGTCCTTTCTTTCCAATAAATAAAGGAGTGGTTTCCAGTACGTTCCATTTTAGGCCACTTGATTTAGTCTGAAGGTGGTGCTTGGAGGATGAATAACTAATTGATTGTGAGTTTACTTGACAGTGTGTCTAGAAAAGCAAGGTATTGATCTGCAAGCTATTTCTTTGTGCAGGTTTCTCAGTTACGGCATGAGCTTTCCATGAAAGATGAGCTGCTCCAGTTCTATACCAGTGCTGCTGAAGAAAGCGAGCCAGAGTCCATCTGTTCCACCCCGTGAGTTATCAATCTGCAACACCAAACCTTTGTCTGGTACTAAGCAGGCGTAGTTCAGACAGTTTTCATAGCTTTGAATGGTAGTTCAGTGATCCCTGTATAGGCTGGACCTGTAAATGGAATTCTGAACTCAGTGCATGGCACCAGCTGGAAAGATTTGCATTGCTGCTGTACTGGTGCAAATAAGTTAGGAGGGGAAAGTAGATAAGAAGGCTGCTGAGACAGCACTGTGTCTTTCACAGGAACTGTATCACTGTGGATATGAGGCCAACACTGATTCATTCCGCCTACAGTACTCTGCTGCTCCACATCCCTTTTGCATGCTGTTCTAGAACAGATCCACATCTGTGACCTTTGTGCTTGAGGAACCTGAGGCCACAGTGAAAAATGCCATGCTGTTTTCAATAGCAGAAGGAAGAATTTGAGCGTGGCTTATACTGCGTGTTCCAGGCAATTAGTTGGCTGAACAACATGGCAGGCTTTGAGGGGCTGTCTGTCCTTGCTTGCAAAGTTGTTGCTGCATTTTGGTGAAATGTGCAGAATTCTTTGTGGAGCTATTAAATTGCTATGGTAAAGTTTTTTTTTTTCATAGTTTTGGTGTATTTCATGTGGCTGTGGCTGTTTGAGACCTCTGTTCAGCCTATTTTCTTGTGAGGTTGGCCATGATGCCGGTAAAAATGAGTTAAAACTTGATGTTCTTTTTTCTTTTTTTAAATCAAGGCTGAAGAGGAATGAATCTTCCTCCTCTGTCCAGAACTACTTTCACTTGGATTCTCTTCAGAAGAAGCTCAAGGACCTTGAAGAAGAGAATGTTGTGCTTAGATCTGAGGTGAAACTGCACACTTTGTGTTTCACTTAATACAGTCGTTCATTTAAATGCTGGAATGCAGGTAGTGAGTAGTGTGTATTAAAAGGTTTAGAAGCATCTCACTAAGAGTATGTAATTCCATGAGTGACAAAGATCTCCCTGTAGTAAATCACTGTCCTCTATTCTTCCTAAATGAAGGAAAGACTGACACATAGGAGCACCATGAAGCTACATACCTAGCATACTCTGTTGGAAAGGAAACTGCTAGGGTGTACAGCATGGATGTCTCACCTTTTGTCATGCCTGGGCTGTAATAAGTGAAGAGGAATTATCTAGGACCCTGTCTAGGAAAGTTGCTCTTAAAGTAGTGCCTCCAAACTATTTCCATGGAAACTACAACCAGCACAAAGAGCGCAGTAATACTATTTGATAGAAAATTCTTGGCTACAAAAGACTTTTTGCACTATAGTCACCACTGTTAGCTATGCATTTTCACCAGTGATGAACAAGAGCCTGCATGCTGCACTTGTAACAGTAATACCAGCAGAGGTGACCCACTGGTGAAATGCACCACTAACTGTGCTCACATCCACTGTTCAGTCTCCAGAAACATTTAGCAAGTGTCAATGAATGTCTCTGGATGCATTTTTTTTCTGCATTAAATCTCTTCAACTGTTTTTCAAATCAGGCTGTTAATATTTTAATATTGTGGCTTTCTTGCCTTTTAAGTGTGATAGAATTGATATCCCTATTTATCAGAAATAACACTCCCTAATTGAATATCTAATCAAGAATTTTATATTAATTTTTTAATACAACCCTTAAACTTTGGGAGCGTATTACCATTTTGCAAACATGTAGCAAAGTATAGCAGATGAGATACTTTTGGGCTAAGAATGAATGTGTGAAAACATAGTATCTTTCCTGTTTTGTACTGCAAATATAGGGCCCATTGGAAATAGGTAGTTGTCACACCTTTGGATAAGACATCAGATGTAGATGTAGATACAGTAAAGGTATGCTGAGGATTGAGAGGACCACTGCTTCAGGATGTAATAGGAGAGCCCTGTTATAGAGTAACTTCTCTTATAGAGAAATGCAGTCTGTGCCAGTGAGGCAGTGTGCAGCCAGATCCAAAGCCTCTGCGCAGGGCCTTCTGTGTGTCTATGCATTGGATGTACATTACAGGCTCATCAGGGTGGTGCCAGACAGAGCCAGCTGGCTGGAGGGGAAAAGGCAAATCAAGAAAGGAAGCAACACTAAGGTTTTATGTGGAATATACAACTACAGTGTTAAGAATTTTCAAGTATGGTCTGATGGTTTTCTTTTTAATTTCAAGTATTTAAATTGTACATTTCATCAGGAAGCTACCTTTGTTAAGGTGACCAGATAAAAGCTTTGCATACGTGGCTTTTGTATTCTTAGGGCTTTTTATTTTTTAAATATGAAGTGCACAGGTGACATCTTGTGGAGATGAGGGGATACTGGTGCAACTTTGTGCAGTAGCATCTCTGCAGAATGTTCACCTGGCCCCTTTATCCAGAACATAAAGGAGGGCAGGCAAATGCTGTTATTTTTTTCAGTCTTCTTGGTGGAGTGATTAGGAAAGCTTGTCTTTCTAAAGCAGATGGAAATGCAACAGCATGCTGGTAGAGAACAAACATGCTAATGTAGCATATTTCTTGAATAGGCCTGTCAACTGAAGACTGAAACAATCACTTATGAAGAAAAAGAACAGCAGCTTGTCAATGACTGCGTGAAAGAGCTAAGTATGTCTTTTTCTTTTTTTTTTTTTTAGATCTTATGTCAGGTTGTTTGGTTTTAAAAAAAAGGGAAAAAAAAACACCCAACCACATCATCAGATCAGTCAGTCATTTATTCCTGCAACTCTTATTGTCATTATATAAATGGTTATGGGCAGAAAATTTCACCTGGCTTATTACAGCCAGAATTTTCTGCTGTAAATAAAATGTTTCTCAGGTGCAAAACAGTTTTGCATAGAAATTGTTGTGCTGGAGGAAGGACAGTCTGCTATGCAACATGAGCACTTTGTGTCTTTCTGGTTTTCTGTCCTACCATTTTTTCCAAAAGTGTTACTGTATTCTGGGGAAGGATTCTGTCGAATCATGTGACATTCTGAAAGAACATCTTTCTTCTTACTTTTCTGCCTTTGCACGTTGTAATGGTGATTGTAATCACTTATCTTAAAGGGGATGCAAACATACAGATTGCCAATATCTCCGAGGAGTTAGCAAAGAAAACTGAAGATGCTGCCCGGCAGCAGGAAGAAATCACCCATCTGCTCTCCCAGATTGTCGATCTGCAGAAAAAGGCAAAAGCTGTAAGGAATCCAGTTACTGGATCAATGCTGTGATTTGCTACCATTGTTAACTGGAAGATAAGTTGCAACTTAAAAGTGCTGGAGCCTGAAGGGGATTTTGAACCTCCTTATCTGAATGTCATTGTTTGATATTTAGTATATATCAATCTTGACTAGAAAGCATGTGAATGTTAAAAATACATATGTTAAATACCAAATACAGTAAGTACATTTATTTTCAGTGTTAAATAAAATTCTGCACTGAACTTCAGTAAAACAAGAGTATCAGTACAAATGTCTCAGTGAGCAGGTAGTCATTAGTACTGAGGTCTTGAGGGATTCATTTTGCAGAGTATTAGCTTATGCTGGGTACACTTGTGTTAGTTCCCTGTGTAGGGAACCTGCTTTGGCAGGGGTGTTGGACTCGATGATCTCTGAAGGTCCCTTCCAACCCCTACAATTCTGTGATTCTGTGATTCTGTAATGTTGTGTAAATGTTTTTTAACTAAGAATTATGGGCTAATATTGTTGCAAAGAGAGTCTTACAAAAAGAGTTTTCCCATTTACTTGTAGTATGTGATGTAAACATTACAACTACTGAGATGTTTTGACCTGCAATAATGTTTCTTGCTATATTTTAGTGTGCAGTTGAAAATGAAGAACTTGTTCAGCATTTGGGAGCAGCTAAAGATGCCCAGAGACAGCTCACAGCAGAGGCAAGTACACTGCTCAGTATTAAAATAGCTTAGTAGCAGGGCAGTGGGTGTTTGCTTTAACATGGGAGTTTTAATGTAAGCTGAATCAGAATGTTTCATATATATGTGCATATGAATGAAGTAGCTTATTTTTATGAAACTTGTAGGACTGCACTATTTCAGGCTTCTGCCTCTTTGCCCAACTTTGTTGAAGTGGCTGGTGAACTGTATAACTGCACACAGTGATTGCATGTGGTGTGTTTTCTGAGAAGGTCAAGCTATACATAAGGCATGGTGTTAGGCTGTTGGAAGTTATATAAATATATATATGTAAGTCTTGGTTTAAAAATCATTTGGTCTTCTGGGACACTGTGCAATATCTTGCTCTTTTTTCAAGCTGTTTGCCACTGTGGTCATCATGATGATAGTCAGGCAAATAAGAACTGCTGCAGATGATTGGGCAAAGCACACGTTTAGTTCCGTATCTTCTCTTTGACAATGACTTCATCTAGATAGAAAGGATAAGAATTGGAGCCACAAATTCCTTCTCCCATGTTAATCATCAGCCTAAAACTTTACATATTCCCTTTCTGTTACTAATCAATGTAGTTCATGTTTTTTAGTGATAGTAAGTTCACCCTTTGGACTTATTTTCCTTTATAGTGGGATATTCTTCCTTGAACCATTATTCTTACTATTGTTACAGTATTTTATGGTCTTTTCATGACTATAGTGCAGATCACAAGGTCTTAGACTGTTTTCTCTATGTTGTAGTTGCGTGAGCTGGAAGACAAGTATGCAGAGTGCATGGAAATGCTTCATGAGGCTCAAGAAGAGCTGAAAAACCTTAGGAACAAGACTATGCCAAATGCTGTTTCACGTCGGTACCACTCCCTCGGCCTCTTCCCCATGGTAAGCAGATGCAAGGAAAAAAAAAATTCAGAGAACAGCCAAACAAATGTGAATGTTTACATCTGAATTACTGCCCCAAGGATGAGATGCAGACAGGAGCATGGGTGAAATATGTATACGCAGTGTTACAGGGTACCTGAGTGCTTGATTCTGCATGCTTTTTGCTGTGGTATTATATGAAACCTTAAGCTGGCTGGGCTATAAGTCATGGGTAGCATTAATATATTGTTTAACAGTATGCATCTTGTGTATGGTGGGGCCTGGTTTTCAATAGGAGCTTCCTGGTTTTCTTATATATCCTTGGAGATGTAGCTTTTTGATAACGTAACTGATGGCTCGTGGATGTGGCATCCTTCTCATCACTTATGCTGTACCCTCTAGCTCTTCAGTAATTGTATATGCTACATAGACACTCTTGTTTTAGTGATACTGAAAATTCATTAAAGGAATAGTTGTTGTTAATGTGTGTTATGACAGTGCCAGTTATGGAGATCTCACTGGTTTTATCATTTAATTAATTGCATATTGTACATTTAAAGGGAGGAGAATATGCAGTACCCTTAACCAAATGAGAGAGTGGATAAAAACATCTAGGAACGTTCAATGCCTGGTTTTATTTGCCTATGTATCTCTAAAACGGTTTCATTACTTCTCAAGGCATTGGTACCAGTGAAATTTCTTTTGAGGTTTCCCTAATGTAATTAAACAACAGAATCTAGTCTGTCCTCCTTGTTTTTAGCCATGCCTCATCTTAACTGCTGAGAAAGAGCACAAATAGGTTGGATTATGCTCACAAGCAGAAAAATGCCTTGTTTTTTCACTGTCCCTTCTGAGGTAGAAGATAGGCCAATTTAAAGTGCAGACCTTTAATATTGTAGGTTGTGTCTGCACAAATACAGTTGAAAGCTGAGAAAAATATGCTTGTGCTCAGATACATTTGTGTGTTTTGTATAAAGACGTTTTCAAATGCTGATTCAGGGTACCTGGCATTTAGACCCTGTACTTCACTGCTTTTAGGCAGTAATGCATACTGACCAGCGGTGGAGAACTGAGAACCTGAGAAACTTCAACCCTACGGGGGAAATTTATTAATATTTCGTTTCAAGAACTCTTTTTTGTGGGTCAGTGGGTAATGCTGTAAGAGGAAAGAATATTTTCTGGTGGTTTTAAACAAAAAGAAATTAAGCAAAACATTTTACATGAAGGGAAGGTGTCATTGCGAAGGGAATTTATTCTTAAAAGCTGGATGGCATGGAATCTGTTGTTGCCTGTGCTGTTTTTTTAGAATTTTTGTCAGGTTTTATCATGTCTCCTCAGATGGTGAGCACTGTAGCAGTATGAAGCTAAGCTGTAACTTGTTACCTACTTGAGTATATTCATTAGTCTTCTAGCTTTCCAGTCTATTTTCATTTTTAAAACTAATTTTTTTTTTCTGGAATAACAGTTCACTATTTGTTAGCTATTTTACAGAACTAACCAATTGTTTTCTGCAGTGACAACCTGTTAATGCTAAGATATTTATTCTACTTTTGTACTTGTCTTTACCAGGATTCTTTGGCAGCAGAGATAGAAGGATCAATGAGGAAGGAGCTGCATCTAGATGAACCTGACTCTCCTGACTTGGCGTATGACTGAAAAGAATTGATTCCTAATTGATTGTTTATATCTGGAGCTAACTAGTTTTTGTTAAGAAAGGATATAATTGAGCTGGAGGTTTAGAACTAAATATTTCTGGAATAGCATCGGTGACAGAGGGAAAGAAAAACAAATCATCTGGTTATTGGGATGGTTATGTGTTTTTTTTTTGTTAAGCTTCCATAAGAAAACCTCCAAATAGAGGATTTTCCTTGCCTCATGAAATTTTTATACTCATTCTTGAGTGGTAAAAATGTGGTTCTGAGAATGAAAATGATGAGTTTTCTTGTGTGTTACCATGCTGGGTTTTGTCATTTAATGTTCAGAGGATGAGTTCAGTTCCTTAAGTTCTCTTTTCAGGTGTTAGAGCAGAAGGTACAAAGTAATTACAGATCTAATCCGATTTCTAGAGAGAGAACATCAATGTAGACAGGGATTTGGAGTGGTTGCGTACTTACAGTCTGATGCCAATCACACCTGTGTCAATTAGTTAGCTCACATTTTGCTAATGCTCTCTTGAATTAATCAGGAGTGGTTTGAAACAAGTTAAGTACTTACTAAGGTCCAAAAGCTAAAGTTAGCTACAGGTTGTCAGAAAAGGCTTTATTGACGTCAGTTGAATGTGTACTCCAACAGGTTTATCTCACCTAATTGAACAAAGCATGGACTGGTTAATTTGAAACAATTTAATCCTAATTAGGGGGGTCTTTTGAAGCTTATACCTTTTTTGACCTGTCATTTTACAAAGAAAGGACTAGCCACTTCCAGGAAACCTTCCAAGTGTATTTACAGACAGCCTGACATATGCTTAATCTTTTCGGAGAAAGAGTCTCAAGAACTATAAATGAGGCTTTGACAAGGAAGTGTTGGTTAGAAAAGTGTAAGGTGGAAAAGATGTGAGCGTGCTCAAGCTCAATGAGATTCTTTTGTCCTTCCAGACTAATCTAACTTCAGAATAGTTTCTTCAGGAATTCTTTTATATTGCTATGGATTCACCAAAGAACCTCTGTTAGCTTTAATAGCTTTCGAGGGTTTTATTTATTTGCTCAGCAGTGAAAACTCTGTGGGACATTTTATTGATAGATGCTCTTAGCTTCATCCTCTTGCAGACAAACAGCTGTAGACTTGGAGCCTGCACAAGAAGGATGCACCTGTTGAGCACTCATGGACAGGAGAAAAATTTGAATGACACTGAATAGTGAAAGGCGTGATGTCATTGTTATACTACTGCAGTGTTACCTCTAAGCTGGAAGAGATGGGCTGATCTGTTGTTCAGCCATTGTTGAAACGTAAAACAAAGCAGTAGTACTGCTGCACCAGGATGCAGAGAAAATTCATTTTGTCTGCTGAAGTGTCATCTGATCTTTATCTTGGAGCAGATAAGTTTGTGATATCAGGACGGTGGTGATAAAGAAAAAATTCTATAAGTAGGTCAGAAGTTATATTTTCAGCCTTGACAGCATCTAGTTCTTGCTGTGTTGTATTTCTGATTTGTTTTTTTAATGCTGCTTAAGGAGGTGGGAAATTCCTTACAGAATGGAAAGATGCAAGACTTGTTTGTCACAGAATAAATCCAGATTCCCTTTAGAAATAGATTATCCAGCTCATAGTTAAGAATTCAATAGGTGTTAGTTTTGTTTTTTAAAAACTTATTTCCACACAGTGGCTTCAAGGTTTTTTAGGTGACGTACTAAAATGCTCTTTCACTTACTTTGTGCTAATAGTTGAGGATATCCATACACGTAATTCTCCAGTAATCTGCCTAAAATATTCTAGCACGATGTGTTATGTTGATGGATTGCATGTAGTGGCCAGACTGCAATGAAGATGGGCCCCTACACATACTCTTTTACAGACACTATAAAGGAAAAGTAGTTAGTGGAGCTGTGGTAGGGTCACTGACAAATTGTTACCTGTAGATCTCGTTCTTTTTAAAGTATTAAGTGATTGTTAACTTTGTGTGTATGTCTTACCAGTCATCAGAAGCGGGTCTTCGAGACAGTGAGAAATGTAAACCAAGTTGTCAAGCAAAGATCTATGACTCCATCACCAATGAATATCCCAGGCTCCAACCAGTCTTCTGCGATGAACTCGCTCATTTCCAGCTGTGTCAGCACTCCACGTTCCAGTTTCTATGGGGGAGACATCTCTAACATTGTGATAGACAACAAGACCAACAGCATCATCCTAGAGACAGACTCTGAGAATGGGTCAGTACTGTAGCACTTAGCTTTGTGGGTTTGTTTTATTTTTGTTCTTAATTCTGGCATAGAGGCAAGGAGATTCTGTTTTCCTCTTTTCATCTAATATTGTGCAACTATCTTCAAATGTTACTTTTTGTGCTTTTAGTTCTTCAGCACTCGTGCTTTTTCAAAGCACTGTGTATCAGTTTCTGCAGTTTGCACCTCTTTGGAGATATGTCATCACTTGGTGACACAAAGAGAATATGTGGTTTTACATGGATCAATACTTATATTTATGTACATTTTCACAGTCGTACATTAATGCTATAGAGTTCCAGCCTTAGATGATGCAGCTGCATCCAACTTTGGATCTTAAAGTGGTGAATGTGTAGGAGGATGTCGAAGACCTACTATGAAAACTTATGCAGTAAACCAGTCAGTGAAGTTAGGATTTTACTTTCCAGCTACTTGTCTCTTCCCTCAGTGTAGCTCCAGCTTATGCTTCATATACGTCATAGAAAAAAACTACTTAATGTCTCAAAACAAGCAGTGAATGTTTATCATCACTGTATGCTTGTGTGACTTAATAATTTATTCTTGCAGTGCTGTCCCTAAAAGACTTGGCCTTCTCACTTGAGTTTATATGATCATAAGAGAGAAACTAGTATACATCTCTCAGTTCTTAGTAAGAGGAAGTTCTTAGTTAAAGCACAGCTTTTCCAGCCAGGAACTAGGATTCAAAATGGTTTTGATGGTAAAAGAGAGAAAATATTGGCATTTGCTTTCGAGCAGCTCTCTTGAAGTGTGGCGAGTTGTTTCTAAGCACAGTAGTGTGAAGTTTGAATGTCTCAAAACTGTCACGTGAATATGGTAAGTTTCTCAAATAATCTTTTTCCCACCCCTACCTTTTTTTCTTTTCTCTTGTCCCGTTATGCTCTAGAAATGAAGACAGAATGAAGAAGCCTGGAACTCCAGGAACACCAGGCTCCAGTGACCTAGAGACCGCCCTTCGCAGGCTGTCCCTTAGGCGGGAGAATTACCTCTCGGAGCGGAAGTTCTTTGAAGAGGAGCAGGAGAGGAAGTTGCGGGAGCTGGCAGAAAAGGGTGAACTCCGTAGTGGCTCCGTTACTCCCACAGAAAGCATCATGTCTCTGGGAACTCACTCCAGATTTTCAGAATTCACTGGATATTCAGGAATGTCTATCAGCAGTCGCTCCTACCTACCAGAAAAGCTTCAGATTGTGAAACCACTAGAAGGTGATAACAAAGGGCCTCGGCCTTTATCTGTTCTTCTAAGTGACTCTTTGTGGTCTCTTATCCATTATCAGAAAGCAGGAAATCTTTGCAATACATATTCTTTTTACTTTAGGGACAGTAATCCACGCTGTTGGTTTGAAATCTTTTAGCTGCTGCATTTTTCTACAAGCCTTAAAAGTGTTAGGAAACAAATCCAACCAAGGGAAGAAAATATTACAGGCTATACATGCATAAGCAGTCCACCCTCACATGTGAGCTAAATCTCAGTGTTGCTGTTTCATACTTAGAAAAGGAAGGTGTTTGTGTATCTGAAAATGAGTAACAGAGTGTTAGTTCATCCGCTCTCATTTCTGTAGATGTCTGCAAAGACCTTTGCTTTGAATAGACCAGTTGGTTTAATAGGACTACCTTTGTGATTAAAAGTGACCTTTGCACTTTTATTGACTGAGTGGCCACACGCGTCTCTATGGCTTTGGTTTCACATGTGAAATAGGGTTTCTTTAGCCAAATTTTCTCTACGTATTGTTGTCAGCACTAGAGCTTTATTTCAGAGCAAAGTGCAGTTTTGTAATCTGCCTAACAAAGCTGGTGGTACACAAGAATAGCATAGTCAGACTGGCTTTCTTCAGAACTCTCAGGTTGTTCTGGCAGTGCAAATTGAATAAATTCCTCCAGATTTTAAACAAAAGCCTATAGCACTGCAGAAATGACAGTAGTTATGCAATGTAGCTTTGGTTCCTTTCTGTTTTGGTCCTTCCTCCCCTCAGACAGAATTTCTCTGTTATATTATGTTGTCTGTGTCATTTGTTCATCTTTTTAGAGTTTTTTTTTGTTGTCTATAAAAAGCCTTTAGCGTAACACATACTCAGAAGCTAAATCCAACCCTTTTTGTATCCTGAAGAAAGTATGTGCTGTATCTGCCTATTCAAATGAAACTATAGCCATAGCCACGAGTCCATGCTGTTTTGCAGATTGTAGTAGTTTGTTTACATGATTGCTTTTCGGTGGTCATAGAAAGCATGTTACATCATGAGAAAGGGGATGATCCAGCTTCATTTAAGTTACTGTTTTTGCTACCGTTGTAATAGATTTCTGTCACCATCCCATTATATCTGCTTTTTTTCTTCCAATAAACTCTTTAATTCCTTATCATCTTTCTATCTGACTGTTTTGTTGGATTTTGTTTAAATAATTTTGTTTATTATTCCCACTGGGTGATTTTTTTCCTAAAAATTATCTGCTGAAGTACTTCCAGCATTTGGTTTTACTTCTCATTTATGGTATGTTTGTGTCTGCCTGTTTCATAGATTTATTGTTTGTTGTCTTTTATTAAACACGTTTATTATTTTGTTCCTCACTTCAGCACAGTTTCTTTCCCGTGTGTTTTTCATGAAGTTTGATTCTGTTTTTTGTTTTTGTTTTTTTTTTTAACTTCATGCTACTGTGGCAAAAGAGTACCTGCAAACTGCTACCAGTAGTTGTGGTTTTGTTTTGTTTTATTTTCCTAAGGATACTCATGCCCTAAAATGGGGTAAGAAAAGGTTGGTTCTGTATTATTCAGGTTAGTGCCTTCTCCTTTAAAGCAGTCACGTCCCACAGTAAAATAAATAGTGTGACAGAGGCCCTAAGGAGTGAACTATTTTTTCTTTGCATCTTTTAAGAACAGAATAGAATGTCTGCTCAAATTGACTTGCTTTAGTTACACTCTGGTGAGGTTGTTTTTTTTGTTTTTGTTTTTTTTTAACTAAACAACTGTATTTGTAGCTTCTTGTACCTTAGGCACAAAATATCACTCCTTGTGGACTATAAGAGAACTGGTGTAACTTAGGAAACTGTCTAGTGGGAGTCTGGGATTGAATATAAGACAAGGACTCCTCCCTTCATTTGGCTTTTTTTGTATTTCTTTAAGTCAGTTTACAAATGAATGTTCACAACTATTAATTGCTTTTTGCATTTGTGTTAATTTTCTCTGTGGAAAAGTTAAAGCTCGCTTACACACATAGTATGAGATTGAGGTTAAAGTAATAGAGGTGCATAGAAATGCTGATGTCCTCCTTTCCAAAAGAAATTGATAACATGTAGCATCATAAGAAGTGTTAAAACTCGAAATACAGTTATTCTGCTGAATATATTTCCTCAGCAAAGATATAAAATATTATTAACCTGGTACATTTATTCTGCAGAGTTTCTCTCAGTTTTTGTGACACATGAAGTGAAAAAGGTTACATCTTCAGAAGCTTGTTGATAGAAGTTCATTGGCAACAGGATTTTACACTTACATGCAGTACAGACAGAAATGCTGATTTCTGGCATATTTGTTAAAGGGCAGTGTGAAGGAAAGAACTTGACCTTTCTGACAATTCAGAAATAAGAACAAATTATAGGAATGTGTTTTGTTTTTTTTTACTGTTATTTATTCTGGCACAGTAAAGATCTGTGTCTCTCAAGCCTTAAGGGTACCAATCAGTCTGAATCCTCCATAGTCTCTCAAAACTTGCTAAAAATGAACAGGACCATAATCCAAAGTAGCCCAGCAGATCCAATTATTCTGTACTGTGGAATCTTTTCACGTTGAACTAAAAATTACAAGTTTTAAAAAGTGACGTAGATAGACATCATTGCAGCACTACCCACTGAGCTCAGCTATTGCAAGGGAAGATATTTTCTCAGTTTATTTCCTATTTACAATAAGCTTCCTGCAATGCAGTACGCTTTTTGAGAAATCATTTGCAATCAATGGGATTTTTCTTTCAAATGCAAAATAATGTTCCTCCCCTGGTTATTGAAGTGTGTTAGGGTTTTACATATACCGTGCAACAAATTGAACATCCTTAGTCTTTTAATGGTGGCGAGACATTGTATGTCTGTTTATTGAATTGAGTCACTGTTCTGTTTTGGGGAGAGAAGGCAGGAGCAACACCACAAAAAGCACTCTGATTTGAACTGACAGAGATGAAAATGAAGAAGCCTTGTTAATAAGACCTGGAAAGTATAGTTTTAAGCTACATGTTACACAGTTGTGACTAATAGGCACATATGGGAAAATGTTGGCTCTTGCAAGTGATGTTTAGCTGGTGTTTGAGGAATCAACCAAGGCCTTCCCTGATTTCAGTGGGCGCACCTTGGTATATCAGTTTAATCTGGCGTGTTGCTATTTGTGACTCATTGTCTCGTGTTGAACACTGTATGTTGAATGCTTTTCTTTGGAAAATGCACTCAAAACATTTTTTCTGCCAAGGATGAAGCTGCAGGTATGGTAGCACTTAGTTACGTAGTAGCTGACTGTGTGTAGCGTAGAGGCCCTGATAGGCTCCATCTGAGTATTTGGACTGGATGTATAGCCCAGAAGTCTTACTTGCTTACACGTGCTTGGAGTTGTGGCTTTCTAACACATTAGAATGCTAACTTTGCTGTGTCCTCCTGTCAGCGACCAATAGTAAATACTAGCATGTTTCTAGCACCTTTCTTAGTGTGAGCTTAATGCGGGAGTATGTGGTTTCTGTTCTTAAAGCTTTCAGTTCAACTCTTAAATATAATTTTTTTCTACTCCTGCTTAACCCTGTGAATTTAAAGAGATGAGGATAATGATGGGGAGGAGATGTGCATGTGCACAAGTATGCCACGTTCTGCCACCAGGCTTTGCCTAAGTGCTGATGTGATCAGTTTATTTCCTACTGATCTGGAAATGCTGAAGCAGCTTTGCCTTGTAGCACGTCTTTCTAGAAGTATTAAGACTGGTTCTTGGAAACTCCAAATTATTAGTGAGTCTGAGGCTTGGACTTCTGGATAAACCAAGTGAGATTTTTGGCCATTTGGATTCTGGATTGGTTACTGATTTATTTGTGGTTGTCTTTTTGTTCCCTTTCAAGGTTCTGCCACTTTGCACCACTGGCAGCAGCTGGCTCAGCCTCACTTGGGTGGGATCCTGGACCCGAGGCCCGGGGTTGTCACTAAGGGCTTCAGGACCCTGGACCTCGACCTGGATGAAGTGTACTGCCTTAATGACTATGAGGAAGATGAGACAGGTGACATTTCTTACAAGGGCCTAACTACCTCGACGCCAGTTCAGCACACAGAGACCTCAGGTGAGAGGTCACAAGCACAAGTGACTGTTTCAGACAACAAGAATAATCCCCGCCAGTCTCAGGCTTTCACAGAGGAGGTGCCGGAGTCCGCGGCTGACGATGATGAGGGGTCTGGTGAGGGAAACTCATTAAGTCCAGTAAAACTGACATCTTTACAGGATTTTGATTACTGGGCCATTCTCACATCTCTCCAGAACAGCATCCATAATATCGCTTTGTGTGTAGCATCTGCACGGTAATGTGTGCGGTGGTTAGAACGTAACCATTCTAACATTGGCTCAACAGTCCTTTCTTAAATAATCTTTTAGTTTGACACTTTTTTTCAGTAACAGAATCCGTGGTCAATATTTTACATTATTTTGATAAGAGAAGGCTGCTAAAAGAAAATGATTTATTCACAAATCTCTGTGTGGCACGTGTGGGACTTGTATGTGTACTGAGTGCACACTCACTTCAGTGTGTATTACGTATAGACAATATGCATTTTGTATGCTTACAGTGTAGATATTTTCCCAACTTTTCATAAAGGGTGATTCCATACTTCAGATTTTATATTTGGGGAGGAAAAACAAAAAAGATGAAATGATGACAAAAGGTGCATCTGAATTGCCCTTGCTGAAACAAATGGAAGTGCCTTAAAATCAAGCAAGGAAATTCTTGCGAGTTTAATTCATTTACCTCAGATACAGGTACCTGGTTTTAAATTTTCTTTGGGATAAAACTTAAATTGAGATAAACAACTAACAGGATGTTTTGGTGCCAAAAATAATGTTTTCCTCACTTCCTGCCCATCACACTATTCTTGACTTCTATCCTTCATATTTATACCACATAAAGACGTTTTGAACTGATTCAGAGCAACGTGGATTATTAGATGGCTCTGAATGGATGTTTTCAGTCCATTATTGTATGAAGTTGCAAGTTCTCAGAGTATAGATGTGTTGTGAGTTTGCATGATTTCTTTCTTTGTTGGTTTCATTTTGATTTATTAAGCTTCATAAGATTGCTCCATCTTTAAGATTTCCACTGGTAAAGAACTTTACTTAGTCCTGAACTAGAAAATTACCAGAACTCCCTTCAGACTTGTTAATTCGTAGCTACTTTAAAGAAGGATGCTTCCTTCACCCTCTTTTTTTTTTTTTTTTAGAATAAATCATAATTTATTATTTGACTGATCTTTGAAAGATCAGATGATTTCTCAGGGCTAGACAGCAATATTTCTGGTTTTTTGTTTGTTTATTTGTTTGTTTTTAAGGGTTGAATATCCATTGCTCTCATTAACAGGGCAGTTCAGTGTTGTCAACCACAGAACATATCAGTCAGTTGTAATAAGGCTAAACCTCATCCAAACCCTTCAGCTTCCCTTTCCATTTGCAAAAATTGGCTTTATTCTATGAAATTGTTCTGGTATAACAGTGTTTTTAATTTTTTATATTAATATGGATATAAATAGTGCCTCCACAGATGTGTACAGTTTTGTCCAGGTATTTACTTTTCGAAGAGTCTAAATAATAACAGCAGGAAAAGCACAAGATCTAGGAAACATGGACTGAAATAATCAAAGACCGAAGAAATTGAACTTCTTTTTGGTCTACAGAAGAAAATATTCAAGAAAAGATATGATTTATTTTAAAATGTGTTGCTACAGGGAGGAAGGGAACAAGCAGTTTTTCCATGTATTGAAGATAAAATGACAGTGTGAAAGTCTGGGCAAAGAATCTTCCAGTAACAAAAGCAGTCAACACAGGAACATGTCAAAGGTTGTGAAACTTTATTGTCATGGTCTCTGTATAGAGAGGGGTGTAGATAACAGCTTTTTATTCTTTTAAGAACAGATGAGAAAAATGTGTGTGTAAGGATTTGGAAAAGTTGTTTATTTGGAGGACAAATATGAATTTAGGCCTGTGTTATAGTCACAAATTGGCAGAGAAAGAGTTGTGTTCATCTCCGTTTCCTTTCTTGGTTATGGTTTCAGTGCCAGTCACTGTAGAACAGGCATTCCCTAGCAACTGCTGATTTTTCCTGGAAGACTTTAGTTATCTCAGACATTTAGGCATATTCCCCACATTATAATTTGTGAATAAAATCTTTGAAGTTATGCTTGTAATCTTATTTGGATTGTTTGCTGAGTAATTTTGATACTTTGCAGAGTTGGTCAAAATGATTAACTTTTGTCTAGGACAAACAAGTTGACTGAAAACTTACTTCCTGTTCTTTTTCCTTCATCCACATTGCCTGGCTGCTTAGGATTTCAGAGTATCCATAAGCTACCACGTTACCTATTTCATTGCTCAGATGAAGTAAGGATACTGCTGTGTCTGCTTTTTGTTGAAGCAACTTGTCAGGTGGCACACAAGATACACTGGATGTTTTGAGAGCAGGCACTTATTAATGTGGCAGTGTTTTTCTGAATCCACTAGCTGTCCACTGAAGAATAATTTATGGGAGCAGAAAGATGTATTCCTAGCTTGTGGCTTGATTTTGTATTTTAATATTGAGCAGCCACTCTCTTGAAAAGTCTCCTCAGCATTCTTTGTGCCTATCCTATCTATCTATCCTATGTAACTATCCTAGGTTTCTTGTTAAGAATTGCAGTGCAGGGGTCTGTATGGACGCGTGTGTGGTACCCCAGAAGGCTGTCAGAGCCACTAGTCAGCACCTCATTGCTTGCCTGGTTCCAGGAGCCGTTCTAGGCTGTGGTGTACAGAATGTGAGAGAGAATTGGAAGTAAAATAAAACAAAAAGGGAATGAGATAAATGTATTGGATACAGTGCTTGATTGCTTATGATGCAAGATAGATCCGTTGTGGAAAAATCAGATGTAAGTGATTCATGGATGGCAGAAAGAAATTTCTACAGATGCTGTTGGAAGACCACAGGAGGAGTCACTGCAGAGCTACAGCTCTACTAACCTAGAAGCAAAATATCTTCTGAAATAAACAGCCTATCAGGACCATTTCTAGCAGTTGTAAATCATCTTAGCCTTTTGGGTAGTCACCTGCTCTGTTTGTGTGTATGCTGTGAAGGTATCTTACCCTTTTGTCTTCTCTGGTGCAGTACTGTGAGGTCCTGTTCCTCTTGTGATGTTGTTACCATGTAGAGAGCTGCTCTGGGTGAATCTGAGAAGAAAACAAAGTCGAGTGTCCAGAGAGAAGAAATTCCTGGTAGTGCCAAAGATGTCTTGTAGCCAAAGTAAACATATTCAGAACAGAATATCAGTTGCATCTTGTGGAGTGATAGAGTCAGAAATTAGTGTGACTAAATAAGAAACTTCATGAAAGTTACAATCCCTATTTTTTTTTTTTTTTGTCCCACTGTTGAGAAATGTAGTACTAATTGACATGTCAAGTAACTTCCTTACCACCATATACAGATTGTATCCTAATGATGGCACTGAATATTTCAGAAGAAATTAATATGCATGCAGTTTATGATCTGTATTCGGTCTGTTGGAGCTACATATTATGTGTGGGCTCAGTAACTTGACAGAGGATTGATTATAAATTCCTGAATTGCAGATTTAGCTAATACCAGAAATAGATTGAGATTTGCATACCACTTGTATGGAGACTCTTCAGCATTTTTGGAATGGTAAAGAAGTTACAGGACAAGGCTATGGTAACGCCATCTGGGAGGGTTAACTTCTTCAGCACAAATTTTTATTAACCTCGGCATGTTTTTTATTCCTTGAAACTGTAGCATATTTTAAAACTGTCTGAAGTCTGTTGTTTGTTAGTTTGTTGTTTTAATTTGCTGCCTTTCAGGTACATGTTTCCCTTCAACAAAAAAGAAAAAGCAACAAAGCAAAACAAGCCATTCAAGCACTTAACATTCTTCAAGTTGAACTACTGTGACTGTTCTTATTTTGGAATTAAAAGGACTACTAAATTAAATTTTGGCATATATGTAATTGAGTGTTAATCTTGGGTGCACAAACTGATTTTCCAGTACTTGAGTTTGCTAGGTGCACTGATGGGTTGCTTTGCTTTCAACAGAGTATGTGTACATAACATTACAGGATCAGCCTCCTGTACTTCATTTTTAGACATAAATAATGGAGATCTTTTCAAATAGATGCCTAAAAATCACAAAAACACATCATGAATGTCTTACATTTGAGTTGTTTTAAGAAGAGTTACTATATATGCTTATAGTAAGAGGTTATCATTGTATAGAAAAGCAATAAATTGTGTTACTGTTAGAACTAAGATATGGATGCATATTTAAATATATATTTTTTTCAAATAGCATGAGTATGTCACAGATTTTTTTACTTGATCAGCATTTGCTGTCTGTGCTGTTGAAATGCCAGAATTTCAGTTTGGGGACGAAGTCATCATGTTGAAGCCATATTAAATACGTCAGAAGTCTTTTCACATCTGTATTCTGTGATTATGTGAGAAGGAGACCTGAGCCAAAAGAAAGCTAAGGAAATCCTGTCAGAAGGTATCTGCCTTTTCTGAGGTTTCAGTCTCTCTCTCTTTCCAAAGGCAGAATAAATAGGAAGTTTGAAAAGTTCAGGAAGAACTTTTGACAGGAGTAACGTTCCTGATAGAGATATATGCATTCTCAGAGGTTTAGAGTAGTCAGGCTTATTCCCAAAGACAATGTTTACCAAAGTATGTCGTTCTCAGGAGGCACTTAAACCACTGTAGCACAGCACTATGCGCACATTGTGGAGCTTTTAGTTTACCACCTAACTCTGTTGTGTTTCAGTACTTAACCCCTCTATCAGATTCAGCATATCCTATATTCTCTCTGTCATATCAGCCAGGAGATTTTGGTGCAGGTTTTTTTTCTTTGCACTGAGCAGATGGCCCATAAACCCTGAGTGCACTCAGAGTGGATCTGAAACAGCCCTGAGCTACAGAAAAATCAACTTTGTGTTTTAAGTAGGGAAGGTTCTATTTTACCACAAGATGGAGCTCTCTGCAGACAGGTTCTGGATTAGTATCTGGGTTTGGCTTTTTTTTCTTTGGTGTTTGAGAAGATGTCTTTACTGCAGCGTTTGTGCTTATGGGAGAGTTGCTGTGAGCTGTAATGTTTTGCATTTTTTCCCAAATGCCTAAGAATTTATAGAATAAAGCTTAAAAAGGTAAAGCATATTTAGTTACTACAAGCCAAAACACAATACAGCTGCAATCTAGGGGTTAATTATATTCTTAATTCAGGGGAGAAGTGTGTGTGCTATTTAGTTTGGAGCTATTCCTAATGGACAAGATTACGTGATTTTTCTATAAGTTTTGTTGAACAATTATGTACAGTTTGTTTTTCATGCAGATATGGAACTTGTGAATTATCTACTTTTTGGAAGAGGAAGGTATAAATAAAACAGTCACGGGAAACAGATTTTCCTAGGATCAAACCTGTGTAAAACAGATGGAGGAAGAGTCATTCAGATACAGTCTCTTTTAGCCATTGGTATTACAGATGTTTACTGGCAGTGCTAGCTTTGTACATTGAAAAAAACAGTTTATTCTTAAACCCCTACTGCTGTTTTCTTTACTGCTCAATGTTACAATTTTTGCTGTGTATGTGAAAATAGAATTATAAAATTACATATGACTTATTCAAAACTTTATACCAATTCAGATTATGGCCATTCTTATGAAAAATTACTGGGTTAGGAGTGAATCGTTCTGTTTCTATTTTATGAACTTTGTTCATTTACAGCCACAGGTTCTCACTCTCTTTGTATTGTGCCCAAAGGATGGAAAATGCAACAGCAGTATGATTCATCCCATTGTTGACTGTTGGAGGATGCAGCTGGTACAGAACTTTCTTAGTGGTATTTGCGGATGGAATACATCCTTGGAAATCGATTTTTATTGATTGTTTTGATTTGCTTCCTCTTACTAGAGTCAAGTGATTTCTCTACTTTTAGCAGCCTTCTCCTATCTCTGACTCATTAATAACAATGAGTCTTGCTTTTGCTAATGCAGCTGCATATCTTCAATGTGCCTGTTTCCAATCTGAGGAGATACCCAATGGATATTATGAATGAGGACGATTCACTTACTGTATTACAGCTATGTGCTTCTTTGGGTTGAGCTTGCAATCTGAACTGGCATTGCTTTATTTTGTTCTCTATTCATCATCCAGGGATAACTTTGTTTCTACTTGATTTATGTCACAGTCCTTCGTTTCCTCTAAATAACCAATTTTCTTTCATGTCTAGTTATTCGAGCTCTTTCTCCAGACTTTCTTTAAACTCTCTACAATATGGAGAGAATCATGATTGCTAGGCTGTGCTCCCTTGTAATAACTTTATAGTGCTCACACTAATCTCTAAAGCAACTGGATTCCTGAAGCGTCATAATTACCATCTCTGGAGGTGAAGTAGAGCTTGTTGTTACGTTATGCTGTGCTAACATTTGAGTGCATTAACCTGACACTCCAGTGGGGTTCATTTTTTTTTTTAATTATCCTTCTTCAATGTACAGCAATCATTCTGGTACTTATTACAAGTTAGCTTGACTCACATTGTCATATGCTTAGCCACTTCTGCTTCCACTGTTCACACTCCCTGTGCTCTGCCCTTCACACAGTGCTTATGTGTTCCTAAGGGACTACCTAAGCGTGCACATTATTTTGAGCTGTGATACTTTGTACATAGAAAAGGGAACACAGCCACAATTTAGACCAGCCTTGCTTCTGCTAAGCATCTCCGGGAGTTGGGGATGGTGTCTGATCTAGTTGGTCTGTCTTGTCTGTCCTTTGCAATGTGTTGGATATTTGTTACTGTGGTATTGAAACGTGGCTTCCTTGGGGGAATGGCTCAAGAGGATTGGGTAGAAACAAGAGGGAGGGAACTGCACACAGTTTCTGTTGCGCATGTCTTTTGACCACTGCTAAGTTTGGATATTAACAGAACCTATGCAATCATGATATCTTTGATGTAATACTTAACTCTGGGTGTTCTTCAATCAGCTTTTCAGATGCATGGCTCTTAAATTCTCTAGTTATTTTGCAATGACCATGGCTGCATTATACAGCAGATTAATGCATCCGCAGAAGTATCTCTACTAAGAGGAAGGCAATTGGACAAAGTCCATCAGCTTTTAAACTGTGAGCTTCTTTTCCCAAGTAATGATACATTAACAGAGGGAAATCTTTACAGCCACAGTTACAGGGGAAAGTGCTTTACTACTACAGTTTAAAAACTGCTGTATTGTGCAGCTGAGGACATGCATTCTTAAAGAACCTAAGCACATGCATAGGGGAAATGTCAAGATGCACAGTAGTGGATCCAAAAAATCACCACTTTCCTTACCATGGATGTGAGAAGAGAGAAACAGCGCTGTGTGTCCACCCCTCACTGCCCCGACTTTTTGATCTGTTCCTGTAGCACCAGCAAGCTGGATCCATTACTGAAAAGTGATGGGGATACCTCTCTGTGGATCAATCTCAATGCAGAAGTGCATGAGCATTCAGCAAATCTTAGTGCCCTTTAGCTGCTGGTACTAGAGAATGTTTGTTGTTATTTCCTGCCAATGAAAGTTGCTGGTTTAGATGAGGGCTAGCATTTCAAGTGTTGCCTTGTCTAAATCTGTTTTCAGCAAGACTTTTCTGCAGTGGTATTGATCATGGGGAAGCTTCAGAAGAACATCTTAGCATTGGCCTTGGAATCTTAGATATGTTTGGAGAAAAGTGTGTTATAACACCATAGCACTTGTATATTTCACTTCTCTTGCATTGATCCTGCCTGAGGTATCTCATCACTTTTTGCATCTGTCTTATCAGTACACAGAAGTTTGTTTTTTTGTTTTTTGGGTTTTTTTTTTTTTCCTGTATAAAATGCAAAGAATTTGCTTTTTTTTTTTAATTTAGTACCTCATCCTGGGAAGTGCATGTCACAAACCAACTCCACCTTCACCTTCACCACCTGCCGCATTCTGCACCCTTCTGATGAGCTCACACGAGTCACACCAAGGTAAGGGTTTCCCATGATGGCAAAGCCTTCAGCTGTGTCAGAGAGTTTCCCTATGAGGAAATGCAAAGTAATGGCATGAGCAAAAGCATCAGCCACACTGGTGAATTAGTGCACTTCTGAAATTGTTCCTCCTCTTTTCAGTTGCCTCAAGCTGATTTTATTTGGCAGGCACTTATAATGTTTTAGACAGCCAGTCAAAGCAGCTTAAATTTTATTATCTGCAGTTAAAAATATTGCAGGTTGACAAATAATGTAAGCTTGTTTCCAGTATCCAAAGCTAGCTATCCCAAACTAGCCACAGATGCTATGCACGAATGATCAGAATGTGGTGTTGACCCAAGTGTGCATCTTCTGTCTTGTCTAAAATAAAAAAAATGAAGGAGATTTTTCTCTAAAGGACAAACTGAAATCTGTAGTGTGGGACAAAGAGAGATATGCCAGTAAAGAAACATAGAGGTAGATGCTTCAGTAGTACCCAGGAAGTACATGAGGAATGGAGGAGGAAACACAGCTTAATCAAACCAGGGAGCTGTCTGCTCTATCCCTTGGTTAACTTGGAAATAAGATCTTAGCAGCCAGACTAAAACCAGTGGACTGGCTTGATAATAGTAGTTGGTATGTATGGGAAAACCCTTACGGAAGGCGTAGAGCTGAGAACTGAGGAGGGGGAGTGAATTTCATACCTAGAGAGGACAATTTCCTTCCTTAGCAAATCGGAAGTTAAAGTGTGTTTTTCTGTTTAGAAGGACAATGCCTCATTGCTTTCTCTATCCCTTTCAGCTCCTATGGGGGAGTGTACCCCTGTGTAGGTACCCATTCAGAGATGGTGTGTCTAGACTTGTTTAGACATCAGATGGGCACTGGCCACCTAAGGAACGCGTGAGAAGTAAGGGTATTAAATATGAACACCTCTGAGGTGATAAATACATGTAAAGGAAATAGGTGATGATTAAATGTAACTTTTGTGCTTCCCTTTCCGACTGTAGTGAGCTAATCGTGGCCTGGCTCGTTTTTCTTCATTCTCTCTTATCTTTCTCCTCAACTCTGCTGCTGAAGAGACCCCTTTATTTGGCTGCAATTCTATTTCATTCTTTTTATTGTTGAATTGCTGTTAACTGTGGTTGTAATAAACTCCCTGATCATGCTGGTTACTAAATCTAACAGATCAGCCATAGCTGACAGCTAAATTCAGTACATTGCCAGGTCACTTGATTACTCCAAAATTCATAACTGGTTCGGGAGGAAAAAGACCAAAATAAATGCTGTGATGTATTCAATGGGCACGTTGAAGGAGCTCCTCCTTACCGACTATGAATGATTCTTCACAGGTCATGTGAGAAGGATGAGGAAACTGCATTATGTCACGTTATGCTGAGAGGAGATGTAGGGCAGACTCTAGGACCCAGCGTGCAGGGGGTGAGCAATGCTGCCTGTGCTGGCAGGGCCATGTGGAAGGAATGCCCGTGTCTGTGGCACCAGCTAACCCCAGCAGTTCAGATACTCTCCTGACTGGTTTCATTTGAACCTGGCCTCTAACCCAGGCTCTGCTCTAACCTGACTAAATTTCAGCCAGCTCCATGAGTTGCTCGTTTGTTTGTTTCTTCTCTCAGTCTAACTCTGGCACTGTCCCTGGGCTCATTTGCTGAGCCTAGACTGAGCCTGTTTCTGTGTTGCTCTGCGGTGTTGGTCAGTTTGAAGGGGAAAGTATTTCTCATTTTAAGTAATACTGAAATGATCAACCAACCAAACAAAAAAAACCCAGCACCTACATAATACCCACTTCCTTTCAGGGATGTGTTTTTTTAACTGCACTGTAATGCATACCAGTACTGACAAATGCGTATAGATGCTATTCTAACTACTTCTGATACTGAAATCTGGGGCTGGGGGGGAAGAAAGCAATTCAAGTGCTGTAGTTTTCGTCTCATAACTAGGACATCTTAGAAGCTTCTTGTCTTGAGTTTCCAAAATGCACTTCATCCTGTCCTGCAGGAAGTCACTTCACAGAGTAAGCTCCCTTCCTCTTTCTGCTCCCTCCGTTGTGCTTTTCAAGATTTCTTTTGCACTTGCATTAGGGGAGATGCATCACAAACTGCAGTTGCAGCTGTGAAGATGTAGCTTCCATCAGTGCTTATAACAGGAGCCGTGAGCTAACTCTTTGTTTGTGCTCAGCCTTACCTTCAGAGTTTTGTGTGTGTGGGTCCGTGTGGTCTTAGCTTTGCTGGGAATCCTCCCCTGCCACTGGCAGTTCTGGCAAAGTGAAGAGGATTCCTAATGATACTTTCCTGTAGCCCAGCTGCTGCCTGTACTGACTGCCACAGCCCACAGGGTGGTGTGAGACGACAAATTTGGGGGCAGCTCAGCGAGGCTGCTTTTCAAATTATGCTATCCTACATATAAATTCTCTCAAAACTGTTTCACTACATTTTACAGGTAGGAATATGTGGGATTCCTCTTGCTGAATTGTAGGAGGAGAAAAAAAAAAGAACCTTTATAATTTTACTGCTTTTAGTAGAAGTTGTTGCACTTCAAATCATGGTAGTGATAATGTTGGTTAGATTTAGCCAGGAAGACAAGACCTGAGACTTGCTAACATCAAGTCAGTATTTCATCATTTAAGGAGTACCACAGAGATGTTAGTGCTGCTGATTCTTAGGAGATCAGTGGACTAGAGTTTGTCAGCTGATAGCTGTATGTGATCAGACAAAGCTCTCATCAGAAACTCAACAAAGCCTCCTAGGATTTCCCATTTCAGCCATAGTAGTGCTGATATAAGGTTAAATTAGTCTGTTATTATATAGGCCCTTTTGTCCTTACGGAAAAAAAAAAGATGCAATTATTTTGCCTGAGACGTAGCTGCACCTGGAAATCCAGCCAGATTATTTCAGTATGGCTGTTTGATTCATTCCTTGGTGCGGAGAACCCAGCTGCAGTTGAAGTTGCATGCTATGGCTGAACCAACACAACAGCTTGGCTCTTTGGAATAAAGAAATCCCACCCCTATCTCTGTTCCCCCTCCCGCCTGCTTGGTTTATCCCTCTCTTGCTTTGGCTTTGGTGTTTGTCTGACTCTTTGCTGAGTGCTTTCTATTTGCTAACCTGGCACGGTAATGAGGAAGATTTCCATCTTTGAGCAGTGATAAGCTCTCAGGTCAGTAAATTCTTGTTAGCATCAGCTTTTGCATTGTTAAAGACTTTGAGAATGCCACTAGAGGAATGAATCAATGCTTAAGGTAATATTACTGTGGAAATTGCTTTTTTTGTGTGAACATACATGGCGAAAACGTGATATCCTCAGCATGGTTAGAAATTGCCAGAAAACTTCTTTTTAAAGCTCCATAGAACCCGTGGGATTCTCCCCAAAAGAAGTGAACTTGAAGAGTTATGGGTGACCTACACACCTTATTTCTGCAGTGACTGAGTACACCATGGCTTGTTGATGAACGGTGTACCTTGGACTGCCACAGATTTTGAGTTGGGATTGTATGCAGGTAGATGTGTCTTTGCTGACCAAATCTGTGACTACCAAGTATTTTATTTTATTTTTTAATTTTTTTTTTTAAGAATGAGTAGTGTCAGAAACACTCAAACTTTCAGCATCTACGAGATGTCATACTATGGTACAAAGGATTTAGGATGCCTTTATACCGATAATTCATTTGAAATAGATGCTTGCATTAAGTCTTTGTTCAGATAGTTGACTTACTAGAAAGAGGATGATCTAACAAAATGAATGCTATTTGATGTGCGTTGAGAAATTTCAAACTCTAATAACCAACTTAAGAGAGAAATACTCAGTAAGACAGCAGTAACCATAAGTATGTAATGTTTGCCACTTATTCTAAATACAAATTACCAGTGTAAGATTTGCTTACCCTCTGCTTAAACATAGATTATTTTGAAAAGAAAGAACTAGATCTGGGAGGAAATTTAGCCATGTTTCAAACTGTAGAAACCACTATTTTAACTGACTTAACAGTAGAACGGCTCTTTGTCGTGCTTGGCTTGCTCTTAGTTATCAGCTACGTGCTGGCCAATCGATGACCAAGAGTTTGACTATTTTTTTTCATTTTGATGGTTGTTCACACTACTGTGTATCACCATCAAAAGTCAGGTCCCACATCCCCTTCTCCTTAAACATAGACAAATTCTACATAAGAGAAGAAGGGCTAGACCTTGCAGAAGTGCATGTTGGTGGTAACAATTCCAAATTCCAGAAGCATTGCTCACAAATGCTTCTATAGCTAATATGTCCCCCTCTTCCCTTGGCTTTGCTGTGACCCAGCAGTTAGGTGCACTCAGAAGCCACACTAGAAGACTATCCCTTTGTTTCCTTGTCTCACGGAAGCAAGTGAGAGCTTATGGCTAGTAGATAGGGAAGAAAAGCCAAAGAAGTTGATCACAAACCTCTCAGTTTAGTAGTTTATCAGAAGAAATGTTGGGGTGGGTTGTTGAGGAATGCACTAATCCCTTGAAACTGCCTGCATAGGGGAGAGATGCATTTTGTAAGAGGTGTTTGTGTTGTGAGGTGATTGCATTTGTGAGGAGCTGGGAAATTTACATTTTCCCATGCGCTCTCAAAATGGATAGAAGTCCTTTTCTCAAGGCTAAAAATCTTGCTTACAGTTTTAATTCCTTAACGAGAGAATAATTTGACTGCCTCTTTGCTTTCAGCCTTAACGCAGCACCTGCTCCAGCTTGTGGCAGCGTTAGCAACTTGAAAGGCACCCCTGTGGCTACTCCCTGTACTCCTCGGCGTCTGAGTTTGGCCGAATCCTTCACAAACCTGCGGGAATCCACGACGACAATGAGCACATCTCTGGGGCTGGTGTGGCTGCTGAAGGAAAGGGGCATCTCGGCAGCGGTGTACAATCCGCAGAGCTGGGACAGAGCCAGCAAAGGCACCCTCCTGAACACGTATTCCCCTAAGATGGCAATCATTCCTTCCACTCCACCAAACTCACCTATGCAGACACCTTCTTCTTCCCCTCCGTCTTTTGAGTTCAAGTGCACCAGCCCACCTTATGACAACTTCTTGGCTTCGAAGCCTGCTAGTTCCATCTTGAAGGAGGTGAGGAACAAAAAGAACATCAGGAACAGCGAGAGTCAGACCGACGTGTCTGTTTCCAACCTTAATCTTGTGGACAAGGTCAGGAGGTTTGGTATTGCCAAAGTTGTGAGTTCGGGGCAAGCGCCAGCTCCTCCTTTAACTGATGACCAGGGACCTCTTGTCTGTGGGGCACAAGGACAAGGGAGGGCGCTTGTTCCCAGAGGCCTGGCACCAGACACTCTCCCGCTGGGCTGTCCTGCTGTGACCAGTGCCATTGGGGGCATCCAGCTGAACACTGGCATCCGAAGGAACCGGAGTTTCCCCACCATGGTGGGTTCCAGCATGCAGATGAAAGGCCCGACATCCCTCACCTCGGGGATCCTCATGGGAACCAAGCTCCCAAAGCAAACTAGCTTACGATGAAGGACTTTTATTTTTACAGCTAGTCTTTTTAAATGGAAATACTCAGATTCTTTCTCCGGTCCTCTTTTCCTCTCCCCACCTCTTCATTGCCTCTTGAGTTTGACAAATCAACTTCGTGCCTAACGGGAGAAATGTGTAAACTTTGTATAAATGTGTAAATACGTACCAGTTCCATTGTAACTAATTGGATTATTTTACGGTTTGATTGAGTGCAAAAGGCTCTACATTACGATTGCTGTATTAGGGTTAACTTGCTAACCTTTTGAAAAGGTTTTTTAAGATGCACTGAAAAAAAACAAGTACAAAAGAACATAACCAAGACAACTTGACTAGGAAAAACATGAATTCTGTAGCTAGCCTAACTTGAGTTGAAGGTGCATGGGAAGCTGTTGAGTATGTTATGTGAGAACTCGCATTTCATCACTTGAAGCATGGGAGCATTTATGCTTTGATAAAGCACTCAGTTTAACACTTGATAGTTTTTGATTTTGCTTTTGTAGATGAGTTGAGCTGAGTTATTGGAGTGCCTGGCTGTTATGCCTGAATGGATGAAACTTTTCTGTTCTGCATTCTCCTCCTCTTCGATATGATAAACTTGAACTAATACTGTGTAGAGGTCAGCAGGCCTACTGGGTACCTGGAATATTGACATATTTCTACCACTGCTGTCTCATTTGGCATGCTTACATTCTGTGTGACTTCTTTGTAGTTTTCGTTTTTCAATGCTGCACTGGGTTGTGAAAGGGGAAAATGCTTTACTATGTGTTGCTGCCACTGAAACACGCTTTGTCAGTGCGCCCAAAGAACAGTTTTCACAACTCATGAGGTAAACGTGGCTCTGACTACCTAGAAGTTGGAGTTGCAGAGTGGATTGACAGATAAGAATGTTGTATGAGAACATGTAGCAAAACCAGTGTTAGGAAGAGGTGCGTCCTTGGAACCTCGGCAGAGAACCACATAAACATTTAGTAATGGAATGGTGCAAGATGGGAAATGCACCTTGCAGTCAATAAGCTGATCTTCAGGTTTTGTGCTGCAGAGGAACACGGTCTTATAAGCAGAGTGAGAATATTCCCTGCCTAGTTTCTGTTTTCTTTCTTTCAAAGAAACCTTCTTCCAAATTTTGACCCTAGCAGAGTGTGTGAAATGATTTATTTTGCAGTGGATTTAAATTGGAAAAACAACAAAAAACCCAACTCCCAATGCCAAATCTGTAACTTCAGTTAAGAAACTAAAGACATCACCCACCATTGAGTTGTGGCCAAATGATCCTAATTTGACTTGCAGTTTTCTTCTCCCAAACCTCTGCTGGGTGTTTTACAGGGAATGGAAAGGAACGGGAGCGGACTGGAGGGAGCTTGTTTCATTAGCTGAGCAGATCCCCAGCTTCTTTTTGAAATGGGTGGGGGGAAAGGAGCCCATGGGGCTGTTAGCTTCTGCTTTCTTCTCCTGGCAGTTCTGGTGCCATCTAAACCAAGCTCCCTGTTTGTTGCCACCATAATCACACTCCGTGTCATTGCCGTGAATTGAATTTGTACCAGACTGTTACTAAATTATTAGCACTGATAATTTCTTGTATAAATGAAGCTGTCTTTTAGTCTTTGTGACAAGAGATAGGTGATTTTTCTCTTTTTTTTTTTTTTCTTTTTTTTTTCTTTTTTTTTTTTTTGAATGAAGTAGTTTTTGCAGTAGTGCTATGGACACTAAGGATATTTTTTGAGAAAGAAAAAACACATCGGTCAGTTACTGCATGTGTTTGGAGACTTATATTTATTCTATGAACTTAAAATGTTTTAGTAAAATGTCATCAGCTCTCTTTGCTGTTGTATGTGTGCACTTATTGCAAGTAAATTTAAGTACCTTTTTATTTGAATGTATCTTAAAACAGTAGATAGAATAACAGTTGATTCTGGAGGATCATGAACTCAATGGACCATTTTATATACCCAGAGGAAGAAAGCAATACTGTATGAGAACTTAAATTGTAGAAACTAATCATACAACTGGGAAGCATTATTCAGCCTTTAAATAAGCAGTCAGAGCTGTTGGCCCACCAGAAAAAGCAATTGTACCACATCAGAAAGATGAAATTTGAATTTTCTTCACTAATATCAATAAAATAACAAAAACAACATCAACAAAAAGTTGCATTGTTGTGCATTATTCAGCTTTTTGCTGTTCTCTTATGGTGATAAATATTCCTCCTTCTCCTCCTGCTTTCATCTCTCAGTCAAAGCAAAAGGAAGAGGCCATCGCTATGTTTGGATTTTAAGTTCCTAGTTATAGAAGTGGCTGCAAAGTTCCGAGACTGGGAAACTGCCAGAACTGATGAACATCAGGTCAAAACAAAAAAGTGAAGTAAGTGCTTTTTGTTTCTATTAGAATTCCAAGAAAGAACGACCAGACATGATGTGGCTTATGCATATTAACTGGGAGAGGGATCTGAACTCTTCTTAATATGATGCAAAAGCCATAGTGCCAAAATGTGCTGGATGTGGCTCTGGGCAGCCTGGTCTGGTGGTTGGCGACCTTGCACATAACAAGGGGATTGAAACAAGACGGTCATTGTGGCCCTCTTCAACCCAAGCCGTTCTATGCTAAGTGCAGTGATGAGTAAGGAGGGACTTGCCAGGTTCTGCTGTTGGCTGTGGCACTGACCTTGGCACTGGGAGAGAAACAGCCCCCTGAATGAACTGCAGGTGATGAGAAAGGGCTGCCTTGTGGTTGCACAGTTGCTGTCAAATGACTGATCAGAGCTCTTGCTCCATGCTCTCAGCAGCATTCCCATTCACGCACAGCTCACAGTTTGCCTCCCTGCCCGATCCCCTTTCATGTCTCTCTCAGCCACTGTTGCTCCTCGCAGGGCTGTGCAGGTGCCGTGGCTCTCTGGTGACAGCTGGGGCCCTGGCTGAGCTCTGTATCTCTGTATACCACAGGAAGCATCTTTTTGGGGGTATTGCCTTTTCTACATCTTGTCTCCCTCCAAAAATAATAACTTTTTTCTTTCCTTTTTTTTCTTTCTTTTTTTTCCCCCTAACTCATCTGTACTGGTGCAAATGACAGCTTCTGCAGTGACCTAAATCCCTGGCTTTGGAAAGAACAAAAGCATGGGTTTGGCTGCTTGTGCTGTATCATTATTTTCTGACTTTTTACCTGGTTACAGGACAGTTCTGCTTCGTGGATGTGTCCCCAGTGACTGCAGTGGATTTTGCAGGATATGGGGGATATAAAACACCACCCAGTTTCTGCTTCTGTTAACAGTGCTGGTAATGGGAAGGTTTCCTGGTTTCTCACTTCAGAACCAACTTGTGCCATGGGGTAATGAAAACTGCATGAACCACTTGGAAGCTCAGCCCCTGTATTTAATGTACTTAGGTAATTTCAAAGCAGAACAGAACTAGAGCATGAGCTCACAAGGCCAAATGGGTGAAGAATTGCTGCCTGAGCACAGCAGTGTTCCTCGTATTTGCAAGATCCAAATATCTCAGAAACTCCACTAGATGCATCTTCATCACGCCACAGCAAAAACGTGATTTTCCACTTTGGGATGGTGGGTGGGAGGTAAGAGGAGGGTGTTTGCTGAGAACTGATGGAGGCAGGGCTGTGGGCATGAGAGATGTTCTTTGGGGAACATGAGTGGTATGTCAGCCTTCTGGGGTTCATTTCTCCTTTTGCATGTTTCCAAAGCACTGCATGTGGTGCTCAGGGACATGATGTAGTGGAGGGTTAAAGGTAGGGTAGTATGGTTAGATCATGGTTGGACTCAAAGATCTCTAAAGTATTTCCCAATCTGAGCAATTCTAAATTCTAAAAAATAACACAGTTGTGCACAGATTGAATGCTTGTCCTCAGCTTTCTGAATGCTTTGGTTTGCAGCTTCCCTCATTGCATCCAAAGATCCAGCACTGCTGTGAGCTGCATCCTGCTGGTATGGTCAGGGCCTGATGGCTGCAGCTGCGTTTGTGCTGAGGGCTCAGCACTGCCCAGCTGTGTGTGCTCTGACATCTCACTGCTCAGCCCTCCGGTTTGTGACAACAAATAAGCCAAATGAGTGCACAGAGCATCTAGAAAATAACGGAAGAGCTGAAAGTTACCTGAGCTGTAACACAGGCAGTGAGCTTTTAGGTGAGAAAGTCACACGCTGAGGAAATCAATAGTTTTTGTATTTAAAAGAGTATAGAGGTTTTTGTCCTGCTGGACTAAGCTTCAAGCTGTGCTGCTGAATTCAATTGCTCCTCTGTTGACACAAGCACTTAGGAATGATTAAAGCTCTAACAAGCCGACAGCCAGATTTCTGCTCTTCAAGAGGAATTTAATGAACTCAGAGGATACAAAAATCAAAGAGGAAGAGAAGCCTTTCACCGCTTTGCTAGGACATTGCTTTTCTCCTGGCCTGTGAATTCCTGCATGGGCAGGGGAAAGGAGTGCTTGTTTGGGGCTCGGGGCTGGAGCTGGGCCCTGCAGTGCTCCTCTCACTGCAGTAAGGATGGAAGATGGGGGCTGAGTCTCACCTCGGCTGCCCTTCATCCAGCCTCTTTTCAGCCCTGAGCAGGCAGGGCCCCAGGCTCTCCCCTGTTCATTTACGTGGAGTTTGCAAAGAGCTGCTCTGCTCACAGTGATGTGCCTGGCACCTGTTTGGAAACCTAATTGATAAAACTGCAGCAGAACCAATTAAATCAAACCCACAGAGACTTTAAATGCAGAAAGTTATTGGTTTGCTATTAAGCCGGTGTCCATTTAGCCCCTGTGCAAAACGTGCTTTCCTTTGGTGGTTACATCTCAGCACTCAGCGTGGAGCCACCATTCACCTGCACTGAGTGGCTGAGGCCCTCAGCCTGGAGACAAGAAAAGAAAGGAAATGATCCACCCCAGCAAGGACCCAAATCAGAAATACCACTGAGCACTCGGGGGGGATCCTAACGATCTGGGCTGGGGCAGCACACCGAGGTCAAGGAGAGGAGGTGCAGTTTTTTAAGAAGCCCTGCTGCAGCACAACCATTCAAACAGGACGGTGACTGAGAAATGAAATGGGGTTTCTCTGAGGCTCCCCAGCACCCAGGCAGTGTGCTTCCTTACAGCCATCATGCTGCAGGTTGGCTGGTAAGCAAAATAGAGCAGGGCTCTCCTAACTGCTTACACAATCAAACTTGGAATGGTATTAGAGTAGTATCAGAGGCAATTTTGCTAGTGGTCTGGCAGGGGTGGAAGCATTGTTTTGTACCTGGAATTTGCTCACCTGCTGGGGATCAGAAGGGTCCAACTGTAGTGTCTTTCAAAAGGGAGAGCAATGGCATGAAATGTCTTTATTCCTCCATTCTCCTGCCTGTAGGAAATGAGACAGGAAAAAAAAAAAGGAGGTGGGGGTTGTTTGTTTGTTTATTTGTTTCCTAATAAGAGCATCCTCAGCAGTAACATAAAATCTGTACCCACTCCCCACCACCTCGCAATACGACAGAGCTCAATGTGCAGGGGACAGAAATGTCTGAAATGTTATTTGAATGCCCCTGTCAATAAGCTGAAAGACAGTGAAGTTACTTTTAAAGAAACAATCCCCTGGGAAATGCTTTAATCTATGCATTTTTAGATTATTTGTCTAAATTTGATCTTTCTTCAGTTAAAAATATATATATATATATATATCTTGCTTGAGAAAAAGAGGTGGTACAGACTGTTTTCCCACAGGCAGCGAAGAAGACAGGGGAGATGATGCAGCTATTGAGATTTTTAGTGTTTGGAGAGGAGCTGAGAAAAGCTGGATGAAGGAGGTTGGCAAGGGGCTGTCTGGAAAGAGCTTGAGAGGAGGAAAAACGTGTGTGGGAAAGCAGTTTTGTGCTTTCAAGATGAGATCCACAGAAAGGGAGAATTCTCTGCTACCACTTGTTGAAGCGTCTCTTACACACAGATCTTTGCAGTGCTGTCTGCTCTCCCAGCTTCTGCTAAGAGCAGCTCCTTGAAATGTTATCGCTCCTGCTGTGCTCGGTGCCCTCACCAGCACCCCTCTTTAACACCCTGTGATCTGATGGCTCCGATACCTCGCCCCTTTTCCCTCAGGATCATCCTCTGTACAGCTCTCTGTGCCCCTCCCCGAAGGAAGGCCTTGCACACCACACGGAATGTTCTCTTTATTCCATCAGCAGAACTTCCACATTTAGTTCACGGTACAAAATAAATACACCAAGGAGGTGAGACACGTTGGCGTCCTTCCTCTTTTCCTTCTCCCTTTAGCCCTGGTGGGTACAGACTGCAACCACTCGGCTCTGCACAGCTGGGTCACTGTGAGGACAGCAGGACTTTTCTGGCAGTGCTGTGCTGCTGGGTTGGTGTTTGGACAAGGGCTCCTTAGAGTGTTCACAGCTATTGTGAGTGTCACAAGATTACCCCAATTGTCTGAGTACGTAACACCTGGAATATAATATGCAGGATGAAGGTGTTCTCCTGCCTCTCTGTGTATTGAGATACCCAGCGACACGCGGCCACAGGACCAGAAGGGGTAAGTGAAACCATTTTAATAGAATATCGGCGTATGAGAAACCACAAAAGAAAGAAAACATTTTTCCTGGAAAATTCTGCATATGTATGTATTGCATTGTCTTACAGACAAATTTACATCAAATACATGATATAGTTTAAAACACTGATTCAAAGAGGACAACAAATTAATTTTTCTCGTTCTGTACAGACATGGGAGTGTGATTTCTTTCCTGTTGCTATCATTTGCTGTTCTTTAGGAGGAGTACTCGTATTCTTCAGCGCTGCGGCGTCCAAAATCCATCCAGCCCATGTAGTCTCTGTCATTTATCCTGTGCGTGGGATCAATGCTCTGTACCCTGTTTCCTAGGACAGAGAATCTCCCAGTGGAACCTACAGGAAAAGAGAGTGTGAGAGAAGAAAGTAAGAAAGCAGACACATTTCCAACCATTTCTGATCTGTTCTGTATTTGTTAGCAGATGCCTGCATGATGCAGTTCAAACTGCTTGACTTCATATGACAGTGGATTTACGTGGGCTGTATAATTGGGGAAAACATCTTAGAAACACTGTGGCATTGTCCTGAAAGTGACTTCAATGCTTTTAAATTTAAAATATACAGACCATTTTCTCTCTTCTTTGGCTCCTGGGAAGGAAGAGCCACAGATGCAAGCTTGGGAACTCCTACAGTGCAAACTAAGTAACAAGAGGGGTAGAGTTAAGAATAACACTTCAGTAAAAAGTGGGAATAGCCCCAAAATTCATGAAGTTGTGTCTGGAATTCACAGCTAGGGATGTCTATTACTGCAATCACACGGGGTTTCTTACTACGTCAGCGGCCTTTCCACTGCTTTTTGAAATGTTCCTAGTACTTTTCGCTGTGGGATGGGATGCTGATCTTTGACCTCGCTTCAGCCCTTCACCCACCCCTGTTTAGGGCATCAAAAAGATTCAAATTATTTGTGGGGAGGATAATTTGATTTCATCACATTATGTAACTACAATTGCAGTGAAAGTTAAATTATTTTTCCCTATGCTCCGGGAAGAAAGCCAAAATGGACACATGCCAGTAATGAAATTGAGCATGAGCCTTGAGTGAGGAAGAGGGACAAGTCCAACAAGCAGCAGTTAATGAGGACTGAGGCTTGAAGAATGCTTGAACTGAGCAAAAAGGAAAAGGAGACCAAAGCTTACAAATCCAAATCTACACAGGTCATTAGTTTTAGAGGAACCCTTGGTGACAGTGTAATGATTTGTAATAACCATGACTCATCTAAAAACAAAACCAACGGCATTGTTTTGTTAATGGCTTATGGAGGTAAAAGTACCAAAGAAAGAAACCAAGCGTGCTTTAGGTATTTTAAACAAGATAGCAAATAAATAAATAAATAAATAAATAAACAAACCACCACAAAACAAAACACAACAACAAACTATGAAAATATGTTTGTCTACCATTAAACCCTCAATCACATTAACCTCTATGTAAATTCACATACACAGCTCAAAATACTAAGTTATATTGATGAAAATGGTTTTCTGGCACCAGGCGGGGCTAAGACACTGCAAAAGCATCACTTGGATGTTGGAGCCTGCAGTGACCTGAGGGCTGTAAACACTCCACTGATGCTATTCTGGTCTGGCAAGGGAGCAAGGGCTCCCTAGGGAACAGCAAACTGCACGTGTCAGCCACACTTCTCAATGATATGGAGCCAGATTTATGCTGGAAGCCTGTAGAAGTTAAGTGAAAGGTAGGGGTTACAACTAGCCTAAGAAATTCCCTAGGGGCACCTTAATTACTTTCCCTTAAATAACCAGAGATGTCCCCGTGGATACTTCAGCATCAACATACAAGGAGTGGTAGCATTCTGGCTACAAGGCTGCCATCTAGCCCCAGCCTCCTGGGAAAATTTAACTCTCACTGTCCAAAATAAGCCTTCCTATTAACCACAAGAGCAAATGCCATCACTGCTCATTGCTAATGCTAGCAAATGCCCAGCCTCCGTGTCCTCTGAGATGGAATTTTCTAGTGAGTGTTCAGAGAAGCTAAAACAGCAGATGTAAATGTCCTGCAGAGATTTCTGAAGCATTGCTCTGAACTTCCACGTGAAATGAGAACATAATTTTTTTGATGGGAAAACAATTGATTGGCACTGTTATAAATTAATATTGCTTTGTCGTAGTGACTCTCTTCCATACCAGCAAGTACATCTACACACTGGTGCCCAGCTAGCTCAGTCGTGCCACAATGATTCCATAATCCTCTAAGAGTCACTTTGTAGGGTTAAAAATATACATACGTGTATGCAGGCAATTCTCCTTCATATCAGTGCTTACCAAAAATACATCCTAGGTCTAAACTCTTTAAGCTATTTGGAAACAAACGTCAGCCAGGTATTCAAAGAGAATGTAGTGGCTACACAAGAGAAAGGAAAGGAAGACCTTGTAGGCTTTTGTCTCCTACAGCAAGATTCTTATTTATTAACAGCTTTAACTGTAACAGCGAATCGTGGAATTCACACAATTGTGGAATTGTGCATCTATATTGTCTTTCTATTAGATCATGTGAACTGCTAAAATACAGCACTGTGAGAATTCAGTGTGAGAAGTCCCTCCAAATACATCAGAAGTGCTTTTCTGTTGTTTCTGATTCAGCCCTCCTCTGCATGAATGTGTGTGGCAGCACATGTAATGCATAAAATGCAGGTGGCAGCTCTTTATTGCTCCACCAAAATACAGCTGAGATGCTGCCTAGCACAGAGCTCAGCAGCAAGGCTATGGAGAGAAGCAAATGATGTGCATTACAGTTGTGTGGAGAGACAGGAGAGAAGAGGACTCTCACTTACCAAGTGAATTCCATCCTAAACAAACTCCAGGGCTGGTAGTCAATTAATTTGTCCCTCCCTGTATGCCCAAGTAATCCTAACTTGTAATCTCTTTCCCTGTTGTACAGGGGATAGATGAGAGAAGCTATTGCAAGCAAACAACATCTACATAACCCCACAAGCTGTACAACCCTTTTTTCTTGAGATTTGCATCACATTCCTCCCTTGGTAGTCAGAGCAATTAGGCTGCCCATGGTGTAACTCAATTCAAATACATAACACAACTGTTTCCTCAAGCAAAGAATAAATCACACAATAAAGGTGAAGCTTTGTGATTCCCGTTCCTTACTGGGGCTTCACGATCCCATTACTGAATGCTGGGGAGGTTTTAAGTAATTGCAAGATTCTGTCCCAAAGCAACTGCTATGTAAAAACAGGTTTGGGTTTTTTTTTCCCCCCCTTAGTTTTACAGTAAGTGGGAAAGAAAATGATCTCTACTCAGGAATAGCCAGGCAAAATCTATTTCTTATCTCCTATAAGAATGCAGGAGTTAGTGCTAGATGACGGCAGGGTTAGGATGCGGGCATCTCTGAAGGAAGCGCCGCGCCACAGAGGCAGCAGCCGAGCAGTACCTTTCCGGGCTTGCTGCAGGTACTTGGCCAGCAGCGCTCCGATGGTCGCCCTCTGCTCCAAGCTGCCGTCCAGCCGCGGTGCGGGCTTCAGCGGCCCCGCCGAGGAGGGTGAGCGGGAATGCCGGCGGGGTTCTGTCAGGCTCTGCTGGAGCTCGGCAACCAGCGGGCTGCCATCGTGTGAGCCTGCGGGCTGCTGGCCGAGGGAGCTCACCGACAGCGCGGCGAGGAGCACGCAGATGCAGATCCCGCCGTACATCGCTGGGGAGAGAAAGGCACGTCAGGCGCTCGGAACGACCAGACGGAGCACGTTGAGCCTTACACCCAGCCCTGTCTTCTTCGGAGGCGCTGGGTTCTGAGGAAACTTTGAATGCAGGTAGCTGCGGGATCTGCACTAAGCTAGAAGGTACGCGTTCGCTATCTGTCGGGAAGAAGAGATAACGCCCCAGCAAACTGGTTTTAGCCTTCCTCGTGTATGCGCCGTGCCCCCCTTACGCAGTTCTTTTCTGTTTTGGAAGCTGCATTCCAGCACCAACTAAAGGAAACCTATGCAGCTCTGCAAAAATTCGCGGGGCAGCCACGTGCTTTGCTGCTGTACTGCAGTCTGCTGTTATCACAAATAACCAATTTTGGCACGTTCTGCAAAGAGCCTTTACTCTCCCACCCCTTCTTGGTTTGGAATTCAGCACTGAAAAAGCTGTCTGGTGCAAGAGAGGAAGGAACAAAGTTGTGTCACCACAGAAGAAAACCCCAAAGTCTCACACCACCCCATCACCTGATTTAACAGCACCAGGATTGATGTGCACCAGAACTGCACTCTTCTTCATCTAAACCAGAATTCAAGCAAAACAATTTTTTTACGATCTCCATAAAGAAGCAAAGATTGGATGAGACAACCCAGAGAAGCAGCACAGTTTGAGCACGGCACCTGAAACAGTACTTCTGGAAATGGGGCTGAGAGGAGAAGCGGTGCTGAGGCGGCCAACTTCCCGTTATAAAGGGCACACGAATTATCCCGCGTATGTGAAACGCGGCACCGAGCATCGCCTTTTCATTTCGGAAAAAGGGGGAAACGAAGTTCGTCCGCCCCTCGCAACGCACAGCAGCGAAGGGCGGCTGTCAGCTCCCCGCCACGCCGGCTGCTCCCCCAGCGCCCAGGTGCCGCTCCCTACCTTCCTTCTTCCCTTCCTTCCCCGAGGCGGGAGTGAGGAGGACCGCGGGAGACCGGCGTGCACCCAAGCGGGATGTCAGGGGCTGCTCCGCCGCGGCCCCTTAAATAGCGGCGGCGGTGTTTGCACAGCTCTGACGCAGCGGGGCCGCGGCCGGGCCCCGCCTCGGGGGGAGCGGGGCTCCCCCTCTCCCTCCCTCCCCGCCTCCCGGCTGTACGCTGAAGTTCGCACGGAAGCCGCTTACCGGGACGGGGAGGGCGGCGCGGGGCCCGGCTTGTCTATAAGACGCCCCTGCTCTCCTGGGAGCCACGCATGCCGAGCTGGCTACCATGGATGGAGCGGCCATTCCGCCCCACCTCGTCACCACCGAGCTGCCCCGTCGCTGCACCATCCGTGCCCCGTCCCTGCCCGCCGCCGGCCTCGGCTCGAGGGGCCCCGCTGCTCTTCGCGCGGCGGTCAGCAGAGGGCGATGGGGTCCCGCCTGGGGCCGCCCAGCGCGCCTCCGTTGACCCAGGGTTCCGGCAGCCCCTTAGGGCGGCAGGGCGGCTCCGGAGCGGCGGGACGGGACGCGGGAGGGCTGGCTTGTTGTGCCCCAGCCGCCTGGCAGAGGGAATGTTGCAGGGGATGGTGGTGTGCGATCGTTCTCGTCACGTTTCAGCCCCTGAGCAGGGTCTCTGTCGCAGAAAAGGGGGGCATAGCCGAGCAGCAGGCTGCTTGTCCTCACAGAATCGCAGGGGTCAGAAGTGGCCTTTGGAGGTCGTCTAGTTCAACCCGCTGCTAAGGCAGGTTCTCTGTGGTGGGCTGCACAGGAAAGTGTTTGGGGGGGGTCTTGAATATCTCCAGAGGAGACTCTACAGCCTCTGTGGGGAGCTTGTTCAGTGCTCTGTCACCTGCACAGTAAAGAAGTTCTTCCTCATGTCCATAAGGAACTCCCATGTTCCAGTTTTTGACCATTGGCCCTTGTGCTGTCGCTGCACGCCGCTGAAAAAAACCTGGCCTGATCCACTGACTCCAGCCATCAGGTATTTATTAGCATTTATAAGATTCTCTTTTTCTCTCCTCCACACTGAACAACCCTCAGTTCCTCAGCCTTTCCTCATAAGGGAGATGCTCCAGGCCGCCAGTCATCTCTGTGGCCCTCATCTCCCACATGAGATGGCGTTGGGTGAAGTTGCCATCCTGAGGCAGTTAGAAAAAAGAGCAAATCCCAAATCTCCTTTGAGAGCAGGAAATTAAGTTGAAAGCACATTTCCAGGGGAAGGAGCAACACTGAAACTGTTCCAGCAGTACCCATCCAAGAACCAGTTTAATGGCTGTCTCTCTCTCTGGGTTAAAAAAATAAATAAAAAATAAATAAAAAAAATAAAATAACCTAAACAACCACAAAAACAAAACAAAAAAACCCCACAAAACTGTTATTTCTGATAACTCAATTTCACTCTTTTGTTTTAGTGGAAAAAATGCTCTCTGCTTTTAGACCATTAAATAGTCAACAACGAATTGAGCCACAGGAGCCTGGGAAAAGTATCACCATCTTTCTGGGAAGGGTGCAGTGCAATAACAGTTCTGGTAGAGTCAAGACTTTGTGAAATGCACTGGAGATAATGAGTTCCCAAGGGGACAGCCCAGAGTTTAATAGAAGCGAAAGACAGAGCGCTTGCTAATGTATGCATATGCATAATTCATGTCAGAGAGGTATAAATATAAAAGCAGCCACTTAAGCCAACATATTTGTCTGGTTGAACAAGCACATGCTATAGGAGTTCATTTATGCCGAGCTGATTTTGAATATCGGTTCCATTACCGATACAACCAGAGCTGCACAAATGGGGTGAGGATTTGTGTGTGTTGATACATAGGTGGCAGCCAAATTTACTGTATTTGCTCCCATGAGCATACAGAAGGGAAGCAACATACAAAATCAAGCAGAGAATGCAGGACTGTCTCTGGACTTTTAATCACATGTATTTCTATGAGAGCTCTGATGCACTTATAGACCGTGTTCCAACGTTTTCTTGTACTTCTGAACTGCTCAAATCACTATGTTTTTAGTTGCAAGGTCAGCAAAAAATGAAGTTTTCTGCTTCATTCTGCCTACACAATCTCATACAATGACTATAAATGGTATTTTCCCATCTAGCCAACTTGGTGAATGAAGAAAACTAGTGAGGCTACAGCATGACATTATTAAAGTCAGCAGTAGTGCACTGTCCATAAGTCTGAATGTATGTTTTTGAACACTGAATTTTCCTCACCATGTTCCTTAATAATAGTACACACAGTTCTTGGAGATCCCTTTCTGACTCGCAGCATTTTCTTTGGTAAAAGATATCTGTAGCTGTTTGAAGTTGTATGCAGCTTCCAGTCCGTGGTAAATAGTTATTAATTATTGGCATTTTTGTGTTACTTTGGGCAGAGATAAGAGATGGATGAAAGCCTGTTCAGTGATATGACAGCAGGACCCTGAGGCGAGTTCCCTGCAGAAACTTAGGCTGCATATAACAATTCCAATAGAATTGGAGTTTCTTTATCCTTTGTTCCACTGCAATCAAAGTATCTCTGCTTTCAATTGTTTTCTCTGTTTTTCTGCCAGAGTTTTTCTCCCTTGCAGCGCAGGTAGCTAAAGTGTATGGCTGAACATTTGTTATGTGTTCCAGCACAAAGCTCTGAGCTGGGCTTGAGCTGAGAAGACAGCATGAGTTGTGAGGGATGCACACATCGTATTTTGTGTCTGTTTTGCGTGGAGGTGACCAGTGCCAATAGCAGAGTGCAGCAGGGCACTGTGAGCACTAATGCTTCATTCCTTTTCTGCTGTGAGATGGAGCAAAGCTGGTCTGTGAGTGACAGAGAGACAAGGTGCATGGCAGTGCTCTGCTCTTTCCTGCAGTGGTGAGCATGCATGTGCTGTGCAATCCTGTTTCGATAATGTGGATGTGACTTTTGTCTCTAATGCACATTTTTTCTTGGCCATATCACACACAGTTTGCAACTGCACAGTTATCATGTGGACAGCACAGCAACTTATGATGTCTGTTTTTGATGCCTCTTCTTCATAGCCAAAAATAAAACATCCATATGGATATTACTCACTTTGCATTGTTGTGAGGCTTTAGGTTTCATGACATATTAAATGAGGAGCTGCATACTGCCAAGTGTGAGTATATTGGGAATGTAGACCCCAAAGTCAGGCTATCCGGTGGTACTGAGGGGCCTCACGTCCAGGAGGGTAACAAGAAATACTTACTTTTGTCTGTCAAAAGTGTACTCCTGACATGAACTGTGTGCACTAATGTCAATTCATCCATTACCTTGGGATTACACACTGCCTGCATTTGTGTGAAGAAGGAAGTAAGAGGAAAATCCTATTTCCCTGGAGTTGGGTTGGATTGTTTAGGAAATCAGATTTCAAACTGTGTCCCGTGTGATTCAGACTCTTGATACAGAAGCTCCCTGCAGATCAACTGGAAAACTTACTTGTGTAGCATTTCCAAAATTGTTTCCCTGTGGTTTCAAGAGTAAATGGTGATGTGGAACAGAGAAAACTGCAGAATCACCCAATCCCAAATTGCTTGCTTTCTGTAAATATTTATATATTTTTTTCTCTGAAAGACCAAATTGATCTTATGTGGAAGTGAGCTATCTATGTTGCGAATCTGGCCACAAGATGGAGGCTTTTGTGCAAGTAGAACACTAGAAAATGAAGTGAAATTACTAGGAAAGAAATGACGAGGTTATGTAACGTATTTGTTCCTAATGAATTCTCTGTGATTCCAGCAATACTTTGAGAAGTATGGTAGAGTTTGAAAAGATGAAGGAAGGTAAAGGCAATAACACTGACAAGCAGAGAATGCAAGTGCAGTAATTGGTGAAGAATGACCATTCTGTGTAACCTCTGCTTTGTGTAATAGTCTGCTGTTTAGTCCTCACCTTTCTTTTCCTTATTGACTGTAACATACTTTGGTTATTTTGCTGTGTGCATTTCAACTAGAAGTGGGTGAAAATAAATAATGTGTAACATGTCAACATAGAAGGAAGAAGCAAAATGGTAACCTACTCTAGCTGAGCCCGAGGCAAATGAATTTATTCACTGCAGTGTTCTTCTGCTTCCTGCTCCTGTTAGGCATGCGCTTCACCCCTGAAAATACAGAAGTTACATAAACTTATGCAAATGTGGTTCATCAGAGTGGGCCGACGCAACTTGAAATACCTCCCTAATGCTCTCCTGTGACACTCATGAAAACCTCTTGTTCTTTGAACTTGTTCTTTTGCTATTTTGAGACCTCAGGGCTGTGATCTTCCAGATTTTATGGCACTTTTATGTTTACAATTCAAAATTTCATTCAGCTGTCCTTGCTTACTGTTGCTTTAGATATGTATAAAGCATCTCAGGAGAATCCTTGCCCTTCAGTGCAGAAGTTTTGAACAGACTTGTATTGTCTGCCATCAATGCAACTGCCACTTGTGTTGAAGCTAACATATGTGTTCACAAGTACTGGAAACTGTTTAATATTATTGGGATTGTTTATTGTTTTAAATAGTTGTACTTTAATCCATAACTAATATTTCTTTTTATACAGGAGAAACTAATCCAACACGCTTCAACATGTATATTAATTCATTTAATATCAAAATGGCTTAGTAGACACAAATCATAGCTTTCAAAATACTTTTTATTTTTCAGATCTCTGCTTTGCCATCTGGATCCAGAGGAAAAGCATCTTTTCTTTGTAGTAACAACAGCATACTGCAGGAGATACTGTTTTCCTCTCTTGTGAAAATGGAACTTCATTCTAAGCAACATTTATCAACCCACCTAAATCCCCAGGAAGGGAGTTCTATAGATGACAGGTATGATGTATTAGCTTCTTGTCTTCCAAACATCTGCGTGTTTCATCTCTGCTACAACCAGCACTAGAATTTAAAAGCAGCAAGCTGATTTGACACTAGTCAGACTGGAGAGCCAACGGGGTGTTTTTAGTGTCCTTCAGAAGAAAGGGAAGCTTTCTGCTGGAGACATAAGTGGATAGGATAGCTGGAGACTTGTTATTCCACTTCTGCCGTGAAATTATACTTTGTAATATGGAAAGAAATGGAATTAACCTGGATGTAAAGTATGAGTTTTTATTCTGACTATTTCTATTTGAAAGGAAATGCCAGAAACATCCACAGAAGGCATAGAAGGTATATAGCTATTTTCAGAGGCTAAAATGGAGTGAAAAAACCAGTGTCATCTTTGAAATAGCAACCTTAACTGCACTGCACTGAGCCTGTGGAACTTGTAGGAGTGCCGTAAACAAGGTCCTAGGGATTTCCCACAGGATGCAGTCAGTGCTCCTTGCATTTAACAAGGCTGCTCTTCTTATTGATGGCTTGGGAAAATCTCTGACAAGTACCAGAGGAGCGTTACCTTCCATGCAGCAGAAAACAGGACGAACAAAACCCATTAACCACGCAGCTCCGCAGTGTAACTCTTAATTTTTTGTGGCCTGTGATTTCCGTTCTCAGAACGGCTGCACCACGACCATAGCAACTGAATTACAGACTCTCGGAGATCAAATTAATTACATTTGCTCAGCTTATTCAAAAGCTGAGAAAAAAAAAAGAGTTAATTCAGAGCTTTGCTTTAAATGCATCTCAGCTGCCCCTCGGTGACTGAGATTTCCCTTTAATGCAGAAGGAAGGTTTCTAAATTAAGCTAGTTTACTGAATCATTAGGTATAAATGCATTTTTAAAGCACTGGGAACCACGAATGCACATGATAGAAATGAATTATCACCCAGATAGCATAGCTAAGTCTAAGGGGAATAATTATTTGGAAGCAAACAAATCTTTCTATATTCTGCTCACTTTATAAAATTGTTTCTAGCTGTTCATGTCTAATCTAGGATTTTCTAAAAAAAAAAATAAATATTAACCTTATTCAGAGTGGAGTGGAATTACTTCAAATCAGCTGTTCTGCACAGTGCTGTGTCTTCCATGACACATTTAATGAGACATTTAAATTAGTATGTTTTCAGGTTGACTTCCTAAAATTAACAAGACTAATTAGTGGGATTGTCCTGCATGTTAACAGTGTCACTGTTCAATAGTACCAATGTATATGTTATTTATCAACTCACTAACATTGTATTTTATTTAGCATGCTCTCAGGGGAAATAGGTAAGCTCTATCAAAAGACTTCACAGGGTCAGAGCTAACATGAGGTCCTGGTAGTACTGACCTATTATTCCTTACTGCTGGAACCAGAATAAAAGCAGTTGGAATGGAATGGCTCTGAGGTCTCTGACTCAAATTTTCCCTTTTCAACTGGGAGAGCAAGATTACTGGTGACTTCAGTGATGTGACATGCTGGCTCATTTACTTACGGTCTACTGTGAGGACCTCATGCAACAGTGAAAATGTGCTGTGAGGTGTGAAGTATGCAAAATGAAGCAGGGGTTACAGTGTCTGCATTTTCTTTTCTTCTCTGCAGTATTACGGAAGTGCACCCTGCTTCTGTTTTTTCTTATTTCTCTCCTCCATGTACTTAGCCTGAAATAAGCCACCTAAACTGAAGGTGATGTCTGCCATTTATACAGTCACTCAGCCAGTGGTTTATGCTTTCAGTATAACCTAGTTCTGGGAGGAGGGCAGTAAATGTGGGCTGGCATGACGTGGCCAGGGTGGGTGAGAATTTCCAGCTCAAAGCCTAAGCTGAGTGTGGTGATAAAGGAGTGATAAGACTGGAGATGCAGCTTCAGGGAACAGGTGGGTTCTGTAGGGAGCCAGCTGCTGGAAGTGTCCTGACATAAGAGGGTTAGGAACCTGTTGTGATTTGTTTTTAAAAAGTGGGCTTAATGTCCTGTGCCCTACATAGAATCATAGGATCACCAAGGTTGGAAAAGATCTTCAAGGTCATCCAGTCCAATTGTCCACCTACCACCAATATTTCCCCAGTAAACCACATCCCTTAGTACAACATCTAAACGTTTCTTCAACACCTCCAGGTACACTGATTCAACCACCTCCCTGGGCAGCCCATTCCAGTGCCTGACCACTCTTTCAGAGATTTTTCCTAATGTCCAACCTGAACTTCCCTTGGAGCAACTTGAGGCCATTCCCTCTCATCCTATTGCTGTTACCTGGGAGAAGAGGCTGACCCCCAGTACCCACACCACCTTTGTCCTGTCCTTTCCCCACCTGACTGACAGTGGTGGTGGTTGCCTGCATGGTGAGGTATGTTCAGTACTCATTCACACTGTTCACAAGGATATCAGTGTTCACTATATGGTCTGTGTGAGGACATACTCATATAAACGTGTTTTTGGGGAGATAACAGCAGTAGGAAGACAACAAAACAAACATGTTTTAACAGCTGTATAAGCTTTATAATAATCCTCATTCTGACAATATAACAGTTCATCTGCTGTTTAGACCAAGAGAAGTTCTGCTAGGTAGTGTTGGCTCTAGTAAGAATAGAATAAATCAGAATAATCCTTACTTGAAATATTCATACTAAATGTGTCCATTTAGTACTGGAACTGGTGAATATCTTGATGAATGTACTGCTCATTGCAACAGATAGACTGGCATTCTGTAACATTCCCCTAATAGAATTTTTTGTTGTTGTTATTTGAGATCACAAACAACATACTCTCAAATTCTTACGTGTGTCCAGTAAAATTGTATTAAATCTCTTCAGGTATGGCTGGGGGGGGAGGGCAAATATTTCAAATTCATTACTACTGTATCAGAAAACATGCAATTTCACTAAGTAATATAAGCTGCTTGATCAAAGCATTTTTAAGCTAAATCAGCCACCTGGTCTGAGGACTCTACTGAAATTACGGTTAATATCTTACATTAATAAAAATCTGATACTTCAGGCAGATTTAAACATAGTGAATTCAGTGTAGTTTATTTCTTAAAAAGCTCTTCTGTCTTATGAGTTTGAATAACTGCCTTAAATTTATTTGAAGACAATCAATCCTTTCTTTTTTAAATAATACTTTAAAAGTTAATTACTATATGTGCAAATTAAGTTGAAGCAAGTCTTTGTGGATTTATTTTTTGTATTTTGTATTTGGGTGCTTTGCACTTCTACTTTTCTCCATGGAATATGTCATTTTTTGAACTCCTTTGATAGGAAATCAAGGTTCATCACGTGTATCCCAACTGTATTTTGTCCTAATTGAGACTCTGAAGCTCACAGGAAGTATGTAAGTATGAAACAACTAAACTACAGAGGTACTGAAAGTGCTATTTGCTAATTATATGCTCCTTAAATATTCATATTTCTAAAATGAAAGACCTTTGCTTTTGGTTGAACTAAGTAAGTTTACAGATATTTGTATTTTTGGTCAGACTCACTCATGTATTTCAGCAGTTTGGGAGGTTTTTTCTTATCCCTGTATCTGCTGTATTAGTTAGGCACAGTGGGACAACATACAAGTTGCTGTGGGTAGAATCCATTGATGATGAAAGCAGTTCCTGAGTGAAGAATGCAGAGGGCCAGAATTTGCACCTGAAGACAGAAGCAGATTGCATTTCTCTGTTTTTAGAGGCAATAGGGTCAGTTTTCCACTGACAGAGGAAAGAGAAACTGGCAACATTCTGTGTGGTGGTCCTCAGTGAATTTAACAGCAAAGTGGGATTTGATGCCTCCTCTACCTGGTTTGTCAGGGTAGCAGCAACCACAGTTGTGCAGATCCTTCCAGACCTGTCTGTGTGGCTAGCCATCTATGCACCATTTTATGCTTGCTTTAAAAAATATTTATGTATCTATTTCTATTTCTATTTCAATAAATTGCATCTAAGATTTGACCATGCTTTTGTTGAGGACCAAACTGTGCTCCTTTAGAATACAGGCAAATACAAATATTCATTAACACTAAATAATGCTGTGCATAGATGTGTGGATGTGCAGGAGGGTTGCAACTAAGATTTCCTTGATGCTATTTCTTTTCAGTCTATGAAATACTCATGGGGCTGAATCTGCCTCATCCTTTCTGTTTTTCATCTCAAGCAGGATATTGATAGATATGTTTTTTCTTTGCCAAAGTGGATTTTCATTTTTACAGAGAGTAGAAGATATTTCACATTCAAATGCACTGGAAAAGTTTATGGAAATGAGAGCTTTGCAAGCAGGTTGCAATTTTACAGACTGCAGTGTTTGATATTAAATAACTTACTCAAAACAAAAGGACAAATCCTCCACTGAACTTTATTGCTATCATTATTTTGACCTGTTGAGGTCTGCTACTGTGTGCCTAGAATAAGTTAACTTTAAGAATGCTCCAGTGAACTAAGGGCCTACAAAACATTTGCTCCATGATGTAAATGTTGGAGCTGTGATACTGCTGGTGGTTAAGTGAAAATGGATCTGCAGCTCCTAAATCTTCAAGTTTTTCTTGAAGATTTCTGACTGATCTGGTTTATCATACTGCTAAAAGCTTACAAGCAGACCTCATCTAAAACCCTTCCGTAGGCATTCTTTAATTTGGAGTTGCTTTTAGTGCTGACGAGGTTTAGCGTGATTTACAAGAGGCTGCAAACAAACAATGGATATGTGCAGCAGATATTCCAAGAGGGAAAAAGATGTTTGTAGCATGATCACGTTGTCTCTAAAGTTGTTTACACAATGGAATAACAGTTCTAGCGTTGCAAATAGTGAAAAAGAGATGTTGGTTCTACTTTATATTTTGATCAGGAATATACCATAGAAAGCTATAATACCAGAAATGTAGGTCAGCAATAAGTTTGTTGTACACTTTTGTTCAGCTTTTAATTGTATCTGATGTTCCATTTGCCTGAGGATGCTAATAGTTGAGGTGGGATTTTGGATGTTTTCTTCCAAGTACAAGGAAAACAAGCATTTAGTGTGTCAAAGACAAACGTATAGACAAGAGAGAACATTCTCTTAAACATAATAATTCCTCAGTAAGATAGATGCAGTGTAAATAATTCTGCATTTGGTTTAATATTCTGCTCAGTAACAATGTAGGAAATCAGTATGGCATTTCATTATGCCACTTTCGGAACAAACTAAAGCATCTGTCCTGGTCAACTAATTATCTCTAAGACCATACATTGTAAGGCATAGCCACTCATATGCTTTCCTCATAATGTCACTAAAAGCTGTATGCTGCAGACATTGTAAAGTCATAGAATATCCCAAATTGCAAGGGACCCACGGCTATCACTGAATCCAACTCCTGGCTCCACACAGGAATACTCAGTATTCAAATCATATTTCTTTCCCTGGAAAGATCTGAGCTCCTCTGAACATGGGAGTTCTGAGTCACTGGAAAACCTCAGTGTCTCTGAAGACATTATCTGAGGGCTGCTCTGAAAGTAATGCTTCCTATTTTATTATGTTGGCTCACGATGCCACAAGTAGATGTTGGTGGTGTGGTAGTAGAGGTAGAACTTTCGTGCTAATATTCCATGAAATTTTGTTGCTCTGTGACAGATGGCAGCAGAGGGGCAGTTTGACAAAACGGTCTCTCTGTGTACAAAGCAAAGGTGCTGAATTGAATTCCTCCATGTGGAACCCACTGACACCCATTGACATTTATCAGTGCTTGCTGAACACTGATGGAAACTTGACAGAGGAGGTTAGCACAGTGAGTGTCAGATTGTTTTGGCAACATTTTCCCCACAGTAATGCCAGCATAGCAGCTGTGAAACAGTGGGTCAACTCCACAGGTGCAGATTTTGACAAAGATGGCATGCAGGCTTTTGTTCACAGCTGGTGAAAATGTATAGCTAATGGTGCTGACCGCCTTGAAAAATAGGGAGAAAATCTCAGTTGTAGGTGAGAATCTATAAAGCAGTGTTATTGTGCTCTTTGTTTTTGTTGTAGTTTCCATGGAAATAAATAGGAGGCATTACTACATAAGCGCAGATAACCTTGTGTGTATTCCCACAGCTCTCTGCTGCACAGTTCTCATTCCCCCTTGCTTTTATAACAGTTGGGCTCTTACCCCTAAACCTCTTCTAAAGCCAAATGTCATGTTTTTTCCACCTTTCACTTTGTTGTCTCACTTGCTATTTATCTTTATTAAAACCAGGCTAATTAGAGATCATTTGACATTATTACCTAACTCTGTGAAATGTACTAAGTGAAAGAATTATTAGGAATATCTTCTTAGATCAGCTTGATTTTGCTTGTTAGTCCAAGGATTTTGAAGCCAGTTGGCTTCATCTTCTCCTGTAAAAGCAGTGAGGTGTCTCTTTTTAGTCATGTGTAGTTACCTCTCTGTCTAATTAGCAGCATTTTGCATTGTGCCTGGTATGGGCTACAGAACATAATGTTTGATTGTGCTGTCCATGCTTAACTCGAGGAATCTGGATTTATTTGCTAGTAAAAGTTGAAGAACAGTAGGTATTACTGCCAGATCTAGGCTGCATAGAAACTCTGCCTATGTAAAATTGTACAGCATCAGCCATTTCTCCTTCAGCTGTGCTTCAAAACATGAACATAGATTCATGGCTTTGAGAGAAAGTCTGGAAATGGCAACTTTTAGGAGTGGGGTATGGATTCCAGATGATAAGCTATGGAAGATACCTGCCTGCAGCCTCTGAAGGAGAAAATTTAAAACACACCCTTTTGTGTACTGACTGCAGATCATTTCCTCCACTTTCTGGTTGCTGGTGATCACTCTTTATGTAAGCTCTGTATGGAAGATAGTTGCCTTACTGAGAATTTCCTCTACTTGAGGAAGCAGTAAGCTTTTAGTCAAACTGTATTATGAAGCATATTTTCTTTGTTAGTCAAGTCAGTTGTTAAGCCCACTGTACTGCTGTCAAGCCCACAGTACTTGGCTGAAGTCAACAGATGATGCTGGGCAAGTTTGAAGTATGGTTAATTTAAGATTTATCATTCTCACATCCGCTCAGGCAATTTTCCTTGCTTAGTTTGTGGTAGGGCCTGAAGTAGACAGTAAAAATATCAGTGTTTTTTCTGTAACAGGATACGAATGACTGAACATGATAAATAATGGAATTTCTTGTAATTGTATCTACATGAATATTTCATATACTTACAGCTATAAATTTATCCCATGTCTGAAAATCCTCTGCAGTATCTGACAGAGCTTAATTGTTTGCTTTTGGTACATCCCTCTCATACTAATGGCATAAGTCCATGGCTGCTTGAGATCAAATCACATTTAAAGCCTTCAGCGTGCCCATGCAAGAATGGAAAACCAGATTGAAGGCTGTGAATCTTCACCCTTTTGTGGCAAAATCTGTAACACTGGAAGTGGGAGGAAGCAAATAAAATTTGTCTCGTCTTTCTCTGAAAGTCTGCTTTCTCTCATACAGTATAGATACAATGGATTGGCTGCAAGTGTTAACTGTAAGTTTCAAAGAGCTCACAGAGGCCACTCATGAGTTCTACCTGGCAATCAGCAATGCAGGAACATGCAAAGAATTTCTCAGTGCAGGCATACATACAGTGGGAGATAAGGAGTTCATTAGTATTAGATATGTTTCCAAATACGTATTTTTAACAGTTATTGAGTAGATGGAAATTGACAAAATATATCAAAGGTGAGGATCTGGTGATGAAATTAAAATATTTTTCATCCTCTAGGAAGGGACAAAGGGGAAACAGGAAAATCAAAACTGGTATTTGGTAAGGTAGATTTCAAGAGATTTTGAGCATTTTTGGGATGTTTTGTGAGATGAGATCTGAAGGAAAAAAGAAATTAAAATGGCTCAGAGCTCCTTGATTAAATAAATTAAGGGTCCAATGTCCTACTGCAATGGAAAGACGTGTAATAAGACACCAACTAGGCTAAATCCTAAGTTCTTCACTGGCGTTTAGCACAAGAAAGGAAGTCTGAAAATCCACGTAGTTCAGATTTCTAGCACTGTGCCCCATACATCTCAGAAGGTCCTGTAGTTACAGATGTACAGATCGTTGGCACATTAGCCAACAAGAATACCCAGCTGGCACTCTAAAAGAGCTTTCTGGACTGTCTTGTGTAGTCGGATGAAAGTATTAATTTCCAACTGGAGAATTTTTGCTTTCTTTGATTTTGTCCATGCTTTGTGTTAAGCACTGCCGGTTCAGTTTTAAAAACAGTTTAGCCAGTCACATGCAGTGGCCTCTGTTTGGTTTTCTGTGGTGGTAGGCATCCAAATACTGAAGTGTAGATAAAGAGGAAATGTGCATTACCTGATATTGAACAGAAGATGTGCCATCAAGCCTATAATGAATGTTTATTAAAGCTAGGAATAAATATTGCATAAGCTTCCAGTCTTATATATAGCTATCACACTTCACTTAATAAACAGAGGAGGCTTATAGTGTTTTCCCAGCAATTTCCCAAGGTACATTTTTTACTAGACTTTGTCATGATCATCACTTTATTGTTTCTTGTGTTAAGGTCCTATATTGTCTTGTCTGTTCTCCAGTAGAGATAAATTTGCCCGAAGATCAACTGCTATGAATCAATTAAACTGTTACAGCAACACATAAATTTACAACAGCTGAAAAGTGGCTTTTGTTCTTCACAAATTGCTAACGTCATTAACTATTCAGAAGTTTTAAAACAAAAATTGTATTCATCACAGGCAGAAAAGAAGCCCTATGATTCCATTTAGTGAAAAATATACTAAAAACTTGTTTATTGTGAACTAAAGCCAAGACATTTTTGGAAATGCTACTGTATGTATATAAATGGAGAGAAACTAATTATCTTAGGAGAGAGAACACTTCAGACTATAAGGATATTGAGTAATCTCCTGATTAGGATGTGCATCTGAGATTTTAGTGCCCAGTGTTTTCAGCCTGTGCTTTGCCTGCAAGAGGGACTAGAGCCTCCTCACTGAGTTACCTAGCTGTGGAGGTGCTCCAGATGCCATCCTGTATCTGCTGTGTTTGAATTACAATCAGTATGTCTGAAAGCTATTTTTTTGTTTTGACATTCATTTCTCTTGATACAGCATAGTCGGTATTTTTTGGATGAGCTCTAATTTTACTCCAATTACAGCTGGTGTGAGAACGATGTCTTTTGCACATTTAAAAAGAAATAAAATGAAGGAAACCAGCTTGGTATCAGTTCAGAAGCACAAACGTGGATCCATGGAACACAATGTGCAAATGGTTACATTTAGAAGAGATGCTCTCTTTCTAGGCCCTTTTAACCATACAGTTCATTTACAAACTGCTCATATAAGTTCTTGATGAATGCATCAAAGTCTCTGTACACTATTATGGTCTCATAAATCCCAATTCCTGTGCAATTTCATCTGCACCGCATTGCAGCAATTGCTTAAACCAGTTTTGAAAGTCTTGCTGCTAACAACATTCCTGTGTCATTCTGATTGTTTGAATCGATTGTCTGAATGGGACAAAAATGCACTCACATTTCCCACAAAAAGGAAAAAAGAAAGGAACAAACTTAACACATACATTGAATGAACAACGAATGAAAACTGTTCTGAATGGAATCCTGGCATTAGACACCACTGAATTTCTAACAATCCGTATACGCTGTTATTTCTTGGCAGTAAATGATTAGCAGCACATCATTTATATGACTGTTCAGGTCTACAGAAATTGTTTTTAAACTGAGGGTGGAATAATATTGTGGAAATGTAGCAGAGGTATTGTTTAAACACAGGACACAACATTACTTTGGAAATGTAGCTGAGAAAGTAAATTTTTTACCTCTTTTTTTCTCCTGTATGGCTCTCATCTTCATACACATTAATTTTTCTCACCTTTAGGTCTTTTCTTTATCTTACATACGATTTTGTTACCTATGATTTCTAAATGTGTTGGATATTTCAGAGCAATGCCATTTGCACTGAGATGCCTCTACAAAGTCTGTGTTAGTGGAAGCTTAAGGCAAATCTATTCCTTGCTGTTGTGAATCTGCATGAGTGTGCTGTGCTGCAGTGCAACAGTTTTCCTCATTATAGTAAAGTCACGAAGGAAGTGTGGCAATCTTTTAGAGAGCTATCATCTCTGAATATGAAAAGACATGTCACGGGCTTGATGCAGGACATGGAAATACAGAAAAGGGAAGCAATGTCACACACAAACCTGGAATTATGTGACTGTATCTTTTCAGTTTTAATTTATGGGAAATTAGTACTTCAATATTTGCATGAAGTGTGGGGAGAGAGTTCTTGCTGAGTGTGAATTTGAGTCTGTGGCCATGAAGGGCTGACGTAACACATAAAGGAATACATGAATAGAAGTTTAATTTGTACTGGAATTGCTTTTATTATTTCAAGTGCACATTTATATACTTTTAAAATAGATTAGTGTTTGCTTTTGCATCAGATATCCCAATTGTATGTAGTGGTTGGAAGTCTTTTCTCAAAAAACACAGTGATCTTTTCAAGTCAGGCAGGTGTGTGGTTTCTGCCTCGTGTAACTTCACCTGAGAGATAACTGTGGGAGAGTGTGAGTTGTTGAGTTCTCTAGCTGTTATTTTTCACATATTTGTATAAAATATGGTTATATTCAAATGATAATCAGAAATATATAAATGTGCTGTTGTGTTTTATACATACTAAGCATCCCCAGGTTTCATCAATTTCTCTAAACAAGCATGCCATTTAATCATGTACAGACTGTTGCTGGAGAACACAGGGATAATCTTATTGAGTGAATCAGTCATTTATTAAAATCAAAATTACAAAAATGAGCTCTATCTCTACCTCTGCAGAATGACTTTGTCCTCCCAGTACTTGCTAATTATGCAGTACTTTACACAACAGCATGAGATAGTTTTTTCTTCCAACAAACTGATAATCATCAGTTACTGTCACGCTATTACAGATTCAGAAAAATAAATAATGTTACAGTATGAATATCTCCAGATGCAAATCTGCTTATGCTTAGCAAAATAATTTTAAGAAGAACTTAGTGATTGTTCTATGAAACAGTAAGATAAACTCATGCAAATTTGGCTTGTAGTGGTCTATTTTACTCCAAAGTAAGGGAGGATCATTCACACAAATCACCCAAATCCTTCATTAAACACCACTCTTATCTAAATATGAAGATTCCTTTTATAAAGCTTGATTACATCTTTGCCTGTTCACTGAACACTTTTCATATGCCACTGAAAGCATAATTTTTATCCTATCTTGCTTTTACAATGCAGGTTTTCCTCTAGCCTAATTTAATAAATCCAGCTATGTAAACAAGTTTTCAAGGACAAAGTATTTTTTTCTAGTGTGATTTTCAAGTTACTATGTTCTTCCCTCTTTTTTGCAAGTGAAACTGATGGTAATTTGTAGATTTATGTGTTGTGTTTTGTTAATAGTAAAAATGCCATTTGGGTATCAGATAAGTGAATGATAATGAGAAGGAGGGATCGAATGTTCTCTAGTGAATTCAGTTTGTGGGCATTTTTCATGGTACTGCAGAACTGGAAGTGCCTTTCCATTTACCTGCAATGAGAGGTAAGTGGTACTTGCTTTCTCAATCTGTCACAGAAAGAGGGAAGCTAATTAGCTCATCACTCTCGATCTTAGTGCCAGGCTTTGCCTGCTGGCTTCATTTTTTTGCTCTTCAATTCAATTGCTATTAAGATGAAAGCCAGGTTTAGACAAAATGCATGCTTTCTGTACTTTGTGATAGTTTTGAATGTGCTGTGTGTTCCTACACACTTTTAGACATTCTTTGCTGGAGTGGTTATAAATTGATTCCTTTCTGGTTAGACAATCAACAAAAGCACTCAGGACTTCATCTGAAATAAAATGAGATCATGGACAAGGAAAAGTTTTGAAACAGATAAGGTGTTCATGGCTGGGACTTTTTGATGAGGGGAATGAAGAATGGTTTAGTGTGACCTTTAGCTGTTTTTCCCCAATTTGGCAAATTTCCAATGCTTGTTAGGCCATAAGGTATCTACTTCAAAATACTGTCTAAGAGTAATAGGGAGATCATAGGAGAATCTTCTGCTAATTGTAAATCAAAGCTGATTTCTTTCTTTTCTCTGACTTCAGTTGTGAATCAAGACATTCCCAAGCCTTTTCTCCATAAGCTCATCCTATTTTACCAACTCAGAGTGTAATTCACTGCACTCACCATTCCGGGAACACTGGAATAGGTCTGTTCTTCAAATTGCCCAGAGCATAATTAATTCCATTATGTGGTAAGTATAGTTACTGTTACCATATTGCATTTAAAAAAATCATAATAATATGAAAGTGCTTTTGAAATGTGGCATACTTTAAATGGAGAATATAAAATTGTTTTCCTTGTAAATTGTGCTGCATAAGTGATTGCCTGTACTTATATAAAAGGGCATGGGAGTGAAGAAGGTGCTGATTTGTTTAGCTATAATCTGATTCAACACTTGATGAAGTGCCAATCCAGTCATGTTGCCTTTAACTACTCACTTCAGGCTTCTGTTGACCAAAGTGACAGACATCTGCAAAATCATTTCAAAGAACACAATCCTCATGAAATGCTGCTCCTGGAGTTCCCCTTTTGTGACACTGCTGAGCCTTGACCTTGAGGATCTTAGCTAGTAGTAGAGTTTGTTTAGTGCCCTGTAGTACTACAAGGATCATTTACTTCTCATTGAAACAGATCCTTCCTTTTGTTTCAGGTCTGAGTTCAGAATAAGGGTTTCTGGGAAATGTGTTCTTTGGAGCCATTGCTAATCCTCTGCAAGTGAAATCATCATATATTTTGCACATTCTTTAACATAATTTTGTCTACCCATACATACTCTAAGCAGGGTGCAAATGGCCATCTCTCTTGACTAGTATTTTGCAGTAGTGCTGCTATGCACATTTTGTAGCTTTCAGCAGCGTTCCATTCAAAGAAGCTTGTAACGTTTTTCTTCCTCTCTGTCCCCTGGTGCCCTCTCAACATTTCCTACCTTCTGCTGACAGTGGGCAGAAGGCTTATTTGGCACCACTCATACTAGATTGAGTGGAAATGCATCTTGGCAGTGATGCTTAGTGAACTGCGTATGTTTTGTACATGGTTCCTTCCCTGTAAAAATTTCAAATAACACTCTGCCAATTTTCTCTCTCATTTGTATTTCCTTTCCTGTGTGGTCAGACTGTGAAAGTGCACACTGGCATAATGCTTATCTTTTGCTAATTGACCTTGTGTTTAATGTACACCCTTGCTGACCAATGTTTTTGCCTCCCTCTTCTTTTCCTTGTTTGCAGAATTTTTCTGTTACACACCACTAGAAGTTTCTGTGCAAGACAACAGATTTTTACCATGTATTTTCACCCTGCCTGTGTACCCTTTTCTTCATTTTTTGAACAATGTACAAGGTTCTGTTTCTTTGAAGAAAAGAGAAAACAAAGAGACAATGTTCAGGGTTACAGTTCCCAACCTCTCAGCTGATATCCAATAGCTCTTAGTGCTGATCTAGCCTATTTCTGAATATTTCTGACTATACTGCTTCTCAATCTGTTTCTGTGGAATCCCTTTGTTTCTCTCTCATTCACAGCTCACTTGGCCAAAGAAAATCAGCTCAACTCCTTTTCCCATAGTACAAATCACAGGGGATCCATAGATGAGCAGTGCCTTCAGAGAATTCTTCCTTGTATAATTTCAAACACTGTTACAGTGGTGAAAAACTGATACTTACAAGCTGCAAAGACCTTCCATCATTCTGATTGATATTCTCTGTCCCCTATACAGACAGTTCTCTATATAACTTACTTTTAGTGCAGAGAATTTGGGAATCTATGTTTCGATGAGCTACTTCAATCTTACTAGCTTTCTTGTTTATTTGAACTTCATTTAAGTGGTGCTACAGCCTAAAAGTAATTAAATCTTCTCATTTCCAAGGGCAGCTATTCTTTATGTAACTTGTAGGAGTACTGAATGAGCATCTGCTGGTAACTCATGCTTTTTGTTGAGGGAACTATTGCAATATTCTTGTAGTTCTAAGATACATTGCTAAAATTGTTAGAATTTCTATGTGTTTAGGCTGTCTTCCCTATACTATCCTGAAGAGTCTTCAGGTATCTAACTAGATTTTCTTGTATGTGCATGCTTTTTTACAAGGATTGCCTACTGAACAGGAGATGCATTTACATCCAGTGTAGCTGTTAGCAGCACAGAGAATCCTGCTGCTCTCCTAGCCTAATATTGTTGTAATATTGACTTAAACAGATGTAGCAACAACGTGGAATTACAAAAAGTCTGTGTCACTAGTTGTCTCACTCCAACTTATAGGAGGGAGATGAGGTTCTTTTAATATCTGTATACCCGGCGTGAGATTAAGAAACAACGATTCATATGTTGGTCCGACCAGTTTATTACAAATAGACGGGGAAGGGAAGGAAGGCGATAGAAAAGATGGGAAAGAAGCAAGAATTGTGTAAAGCGGGGAGAGTCACCAGCACGATCCATCAGCGCTCCGTCGCACGGCGTTTGAAGGTCCGAGGCAGCGGGGGGCGGGGAGCAGCAGCGCGGCGGCCTTGGGCAGCGAGCGGGCAGCGGAGGCGGTTGCAGAGGCGAGCCTTGAGGAAGCAGCAGCGCTCAGGCAGCAGGCCGGGGGAGTTCGACAGCATGCAGGTGTCACCTCACGAGGAATGTGATCGTCAGGAATCCTTGATCTTCTTCACGAGGAATCTGTTGCCAGAAACCCCTCCTCATGGTTTTCGGTTCCTCTTTTTATCCTCCTCGTTCTCCTGCCTACGTGACAAGGAGGGGCCTCGAGCAACAGTCATTGAGTACCCGGAGATGGCCGTCATCCTCAGATAAGGCCACACAAAGGAGCACTTCACAGCCATTTAGCTGCAGCTCAGCTCTCTCCTTGCCCCTGGCCTTGTCCATCTTGTCCCCCACACAAAGGATCTCAGAACCCTTGCCCAGGACTTGTCCATCAAAGCTCTCCAGAGAAAGGATCTCACAGCCTTTGCCCAGGACTTGCCTGGACTTGTTCATCTGTGTCCCCAGCAAGCTTTGAGACAATGATGTAAACGGATCATCTCTTACACTGGTCTGAGCTGCAAAAGTGCTCAGGTTGGCAATGCCCTTAAAGTGTGCAGGGGATGACATTCACACGTTGCATGGTTGCTTCTGTCCAAGCCAGAAGGGAATGAACTGGTCGTGCCACTTGGGGTCTTCTGTGCATGACCACAGGCACTGTGGCCCATTCTACTCATCTAGCCGAGGGCAATTTGGGAGTGAACTGGCATGCAAGAGAACATTCCAGACCTACTGCAATGGATGGTGAGTTGTAGTTAAATTGCCATAAATGCCACAGAGGACACTTGGGAGATTGTTTTTTCTTTTTGAAGAAAACTATACTTACTGTTTTTCTTATATAAATAATTGCACAGTTGGGAAATACTTGTATTTGACTAGGAGAGGATTATCAAAAGCACAAGTGTTCTGATTTCACTCCCTTTTTGTCAAAGTTCGACCACAACTTCTGCATTTTATTTCTGCTCCTTAAAACTCACTGAAGTACCTTTTTCTGCTATGTTTAGACATGGGGAATGTGAATGGAAATTTATAAAGGATATAGTCATTGATCCCAATAATTTCCCTCAAATAAAGCTTCTCAGCAGGAATTCTACCAAGCCTTTGTTACGCGCAGAGGAGATTGCACTGCCCAGCAGTTCTGGTGTTTGGACTGGTTTTGTTTCTGTCAGCTATACATGTTACTGTAAAAAGCTAGCTGTGATTTGCATCCTTCCCAGAAAACATCCTTCCCAGTTCTTATAAGGCACGTACATATCTTTTGGGCTGGATTACTTTCCAGGTCAACACCTTTACAGGAATAACAGCTTCTATGAAGATTTACAGTAAATGGTTGTTCTAGACAAGGGCTGAAGGCAATTAGGAATACGATGATGTGACCAGCCAAAAATGTGCTGTGGCTCAGTGGGCAAATTTGATGCTACAGCTTGCCTGCAGTACCTTATATCATTGACCATAAGACCATTGAGTGTTTTGCTTTGTACTGCGTTTTTTTTTAGTTATTACTTTTTCTTCAGAAGTAATTGATCACTGCAGTACTTAAAATGGCTTGAAGTAACAAGAATATTATGATTTTATATTTTTTTGTCTGTATTTATTTTCACAACATTAACAATATAAGAACATGACTGAATAATTCATGTGTGTTTTACTGAGGCATTCTCCCCAGCAAACAAAAGCTTTCCTAATGGTTTGCCTTGACAGAGAATCCAGTCTCTGCTTTAAGTGCTTGACTTGAAGTGTCCCACCACTGTGTTGATGTGGCTTTCTTTCATATCAATCTCAGTCACATGAAATTGTTTGCCTACATTATAAACTGATGAATAATTTCCCTTCTTTGGCTCTTTTGATTCGTATGAATATTTTAAGCTGCTCTAAGTTGATCCAGATGTTCCCATTAGTGAACATACTTTTCTGACTCTACCCCTCTGATATTTAGTCAGCTCTACCATTTTTTAAGAAAACCTCAGATCACTTTGCATGCGTTTTTCTGTTGTAGCAATCCATATATGTCTGATCTCATGCACCTTATTAGCTCCACTGTCAACTACCTTACATCATGGTCCCTCATGGTCTTTTAGGCAGACCATAGTTATAGATTTCCTTTGCTGAGTATTTACCAAAAACTGTAATTGGTTGTCAGGGGAAAATGAATGTTTTCTGTCTGGCTTGTTTGTGCTCTGTATTTGAGCAGAACACTCACAAGCTCAAGCGCCTACTTTGAGCTTGTGTAAAACCTGAAAATCCCCTTCTAACTTGTAGCTGTTTTGCTGTCCTATCTGCCTCCAAGCAACACAAGTTGTGCAACAGCTTGCTTGTAGAGTATTTGTATCTCTTTCTGCCAGAAGTCTACTTTAGCAACACTTGGGACTAGTTATCTGAACTGAAATCTCTCGCTGTTCTGATATGTCCTCTGACTCAAGCACTCCATAAATGCTGTTCCTTTCACTTTCTTTGACATAATGTTACACAGAACGCGCAGTGATACGATGCTTGCTAATATTAACTGCTACCATTAACATCATTGTACTTCTCGCTGAGGCAGCTATGTAATTTCTACAATGAGTTGAAAACCATATTTTAAAAGGGGATTACCTTCAGAAACCCCTTTAAGTAGTTTGCTGCAGTGGACAAATGAGCTACATTTGCTTGCAGCTCTTAAAAAATGAGGTGGTGTGTGAAAATGTTGTATGAAACAAAGATATTCTGGTGTTTGCAGGGGGCAAGATCAGGAATTCCAGGAACTGCTTATGTTGACTGTCTCAGTCATGGTCTTTTCCTCCTGAAAAAGAAGCTTTGCAGATGTTTGTAACTAATGAAGCTTGCAAATCGATTCTGCCCTTGAATGTCTTGGAATGGGTTGTGAGAATATTCATTGTCTTTCTCATAGTCCCATTGGCTCATATTGGATTCAGGATCTGTAAAGCTACAGGTCTAAAGTCTGTCAATCTGCCAGCCAAATTGCAGAGCATGATATTCTATCCAGTGGACAGGCTAAACCCCAGAGGCAAAGGAATCTGCGTGCATATGTCCCTTTTTTGGTGTGAATTCCCAAGTGCCCGGTAAAGGCCAAGCCAAACAATGATTCAGATAGAAAGAGCAAAAAAATCAAGCTGAAATGAGTCTGCAGAATAGTTCTGCATTTTATTTATCTCCTTCTCAGTGAAAGCCAGTCCCTCAGTGACATGTCTGTAATCTTTAAACATCACTGGGGCAGAATGAGGTGCCTTAGATGAAATCACTTCGTGCTGTGCCATGATACACCAATAGCCCATTGTTCTTTCTGGAATGGAACTGCCTTGTCCTTGCTTATCGAAAGATATCTCCTGTTCTGGCCAGAAAGCTGCCAGAGAATAGATGTCAACATTGGAATTCAGTGTTCTGTCTGATTAACTTGTACAACTACAACCAGGCATTAGGTCTTAAATCTGGGGTTTGAAAATCATCACAGAACTTCTGCTTTTGATGTATATGTGAGATAATGGCTTCCTTTCCTTGAACCAGCATAGTTTGACAGCAAGCAAATGAGTGAGGCAAAGGTAAACTGAGCCTTCTTGCATAAAAGCAGTGCTGCTTGTAGCATTAATATGCTCTAAAAGTCATGCCAGAGGCTTTTAAATCTCCAGTTCACTTCCATATTATTTCATTTTAATAGTCTGTCCAAACCGATTTCATATTCCTTTTGAGTCCCTCAAGGCATTCAGATTCCACAAGCATTTGTTGTTCTACCCAAATAGTTTGAGTAAAGGCTGTGCTTAATCCAAAGAATAAGTTGGTGAAGTCTTACAAAGATTGATCTATGATTACAAAGCTGAAGATGCTTCAAGTACAGCAAGCATGGGAAGTCACAAATACATTACTTTTCTGAGAGAACAACAACAGAAATAAACTGGAGTGCCCTTTGTTGGGATTGTACAAGATGACCTATATAAATGTATAAATATCACATCAGACTCTTGTAGAAGTTCGAGTTTGCTCGTTCTGCATATAGTGCAGCCATTGGTCTCCTATCTTACTCTCCTGGACAGGTGTTTCAGATGGGGCAAGAGAGCTCCTTGAGAGCACCTTTCCCAATTAATATCATCTCATGCAGCCTAGGAAGGCTTCCTACATCCCTACCTCACTGGTCTGGCCTTCATTTTATCTTTAACTACGTCTGGTACCTTTCTCCTTGGCAGATCTTTGGGAATTTTATTAGCTGAATTAGCCTTGAGCTTTCACAGTACACAGCCTCTGTGCTCACACCTCAGTGACACAAGTAAATGCCATTTACTGGGTATTTACTGGGGTGCTGTTCTTGTCACACAGATGAGAGACAAGGTGCAGTGTGTCACATGGCTCCCTTTTGCATGCCTGTCTTTGTAAGTCATGAGTGCAAAAAGGGAAGGAGTTATGCTGCTCATGAGGGTCTTGTCTCACACAGGGCTTACTTGAATCCAGAAGACGGCAAGCATGAACTGAAATTTAGGTATGATCTGTGAGAGTTTCCAGCCCAGAACTCTCCTGGTCCTACAGCACAGTGTCCGTGGCATTTTTTGGTAGACTCATTACAACAGCTGAGAACTGAGCTGTCCTCTGTTCCCAAGACAGCACAGTAGATTGAGTTTCCTGCCCACAAGCAGCTCTGTGTTGGTGCAGTAGCATGGCTTGACACTGCTCCATGAGAAATAGGAGCAAATAGCAAGAGAGGCAGAAGCCTCACTGGTTGGAGGCAGAGCCAGAGCAGAGTGATCCAGGCAGGTCTGAAAGCTGTACACAAAGTAAGCCAGCAGCACTCACATTGCCAGAAAAGCCCATAGTGATGAAGCAGCTCCAAGATGAAGCTAGGAGGCCAATGCACAGGTCAGGGTTTAGATAAGCAAGGCATAAGGCCATGCACAGGCAACGCTGTGTCAGGGCTGAGTGCAAGAACCCCAGCTCCCTCTCAGTGACAGGGAGGGACCCCTGCTGAGGCTTCTGAGAAGAGTTCTTTGTAATTAACCTCCGCTGAAACTCCTTGCAGTTGAGCTCCAAGGCTACCAAGGCTTCTCAAATAGCTCACTTTTGTCAGCAAATTGGCCTTCTGAGCAGGCCGCTCAACTCCAAAGATGGATAAAGTGTGTACTCCAGGTCTAGCACTGTGTAAGTAGATACAGCCTTAGACTGGAGTAATATCTGTGCTCTGGTTCTGGTTCCTGGTTCTGCCTCTTGGAATGCTATTAGACTTATATAATGTATTTTTTCCAATCTGTATCTGGCTTCATCTTCTGCTGCTCCTTCACAGGTTGCCAGGTGAGATGCTGGACTTGATTCATTACTTTTCTTTAACTGGAACTCCTAATGAGTGCTGTTATCACCACCATGCTACCTGCCATGGTCAAACCCTGCTGTCATCATCTTTGGCTCCTGGCTTTTCACCCTTGTGGAATAGCTGTGTTATTCTCTCTCTGTTTTTGTTTTCTTTCTTTTTTTTTTTTAAAAAAAAGAAATATATATATATATATATTGCTGAAATAAAATAGGATGTTCTCTTATACTGAAAAAAATATATATGGTGAACCTAAAGGAAGAATGATGCTAAAGAAAAAGTGTAAACACTTCCAATTGTTCAATTCTTAGCAGTCTGAATCTGACCTAGCTTTTATTTGTCTGTGCTAATTGTCTTTGGTGGTAGGTTATTGACACCACTGTATCCAACAACCTCTTTCAAACACTATATTTCTTCTTGTTCTCCTCAGATGTGAAGATTTCCCACGAGGAGCATTTCTGAGACTGTCTATAGCAGTGATTGAGGAGTCCAGAGGAATAAATGATGAGATACTCGAACCTGCTTTCATGAAAGGTAATACTTATGCTTAAAGGAGATTGCACTATATTGGATTTCTTTTTTTCCTCAAAGGCTAAAGCTGATCATTTGTGCAAGATAAGGAGGATGAGTCTGTGCTAAATAACAACAGTTATTTATATAACTCACAGTCAATCATTATATAAACATACAGTGCACCACTCATGATTTTTTCAAGTCTCAGTGCTGGTAAATTTGAAATGGGAATGGTTTTCTTTAAGTATTTTTTTTTGTCTGTGCTGGATTTGCCTATCTCTCTGTCTTTCAAAGCTTTATCTGCATGTAGCATTGGCATTCAGCTTACTTCCCTGACCATAACCCATGGCCAACAGAATAACAACAGTAGTAAAATCTTGTTTGTGAGTCTGGAGTAACCTCTACTCTTAGAATGCTGAAAGAGATGCATAGATATTTCAAAGATGCTGAACTGCTGTTTTTTGTGACACTAAGCTCAAGCACAATTAACTGAAGAAGAAAATGGTCAAATACCATACAAAGTATATGCCCAGAAGGTCAACTGCTTTGTACCAAAAACTGCTCTGAGAGGTTTACAAAGATGCTTAGTGTTAGCCTAATTGTCTCCAGTGTGGGAGCACAGTTATTCTCTATTGGCAAAGGGCTGTTACTGATAGTGGCCATGATATGAATATAGCAAAATCTCAATCGTTCACTGAATATTTTGCTAGTAAAACTGAGGTTGTTTGAGGAAATTCTTACTGTTCATGACAGTCTCTAAGATTGTCTATATTAACTACTCTAATGCAAATTTTCAGAGTGGTTGGTGTGCAGTGGCTTTACACAAAAGGGAGAAAAAGAAGAGACAGAGAAGGACCGAAGGGTGTCCTCTGTTTTTTTCTTTAGCAGCTTCAAAGCTGCTCTTGGTGAGTGATTTACTGAGCAGAAAAGCAAGGACTTATGGGGTTGTAGAAAGAAAACCAAGTATGTAAAGGGAAAACTTTGGTAAGTCAAGTATGGAGTACTCATAGAGTCTCCTGATGGACATGAGGAGAGACCTTGTATGAGTTTCTTTCCTATCCATTAACATGGAGAGGAAATAAAGAACAGCTAATTGCTTTGAGGCATAATGTGTGGTTTTGATGAGAAGGGGCAAAATCACAGGAGTGGGAAAGAATTAAGAGGTTGCTCAGAGAGACTAATGGGTATGACTGGGTGAATGAGGAGAGGCTGGTATGCAATAAATGGAATTCAACAGAATCTCTGCAAGAGGAGAGACAGAAAGTAAGGGAGCTTTTATACAGTTATATGGAGACCTAGTATGGGAGAAGACAGAGACATGAACAATGATCCTTCTGAGGATGATAGGAGCAACCTCAGTCTTTTGTCTGAGAGACCACCAAGGGCTGTGATGGAAAGTGCATTGAACATAGGGATTCTTTGGGGAAACTGGATTTTAAAATTGAAATTTGGATAAATGTGGATCATTGGCTTAACTATCTATCAACTAGGTAATTATCAACCTGCATTTCAGAAGTACATATAGGGCAAGGGCAGTTTCAGGTCTATCAGTCTAACAATCCAGTTCTTTTATTTCGTATCTATCTTAATTGTGTACACAAGAGACTCTTAATTTCGAGCAATTAGAAGCAGATTTGTTCACTGTTCGTTGACTTAGCAAAGAAACACGTGGGTCAAAGTTTTGAGAGCAGTTAGGAATCAAAGTCCTGTGTTTTTAAAATAATCTGTAACACTGGAGTGGTTTTGTTGTATGAAATTGGTTTTCTGAAATTACCTTTGGAGGCAGGGAAGTAAACAAGCTATTGTGAGAGAAAGTAGATTGCTAGTGACTGGTTTGACTAGGAAGTTCACAAGTTGTTGCATTTTTAGGGCTCTGAATACATACCTAGACTTGCTCCAACATTCAGCAATGGGATCTGAGGCTGGTTATAGCAGTATTTCAGCTTTTTATATGGAAGGGCCAAAAATACAGAGCAGATCTTCCTTTGTATAACACATGCTTTCTGTGCATGAACATGTCAAACACAAGGACTCCGACACAATATTTACCTTTGAAAGTAAATATCTTCATTGCTAGACATCTGTATTCTTAATTCTGTTCTCTAATTAAACATCTGTTACCAAATATGTCATGCCATCTTTTTTTTCTGTTTGTACTGGTTCTCAGCTTCAGATGTTACCGATGAAATGGGGAAAAAAAACATGGATAACTAAGCAGTTCTGCTGATGACATTGTGACAATTGGCATGCATGGCAATCTAAGTATAAAAATACACTTAAGTGGATCATCCACAAATAACACCGAAGCATTTAAGAACTCAGTTTCCTTTAAAACATAAGCTAATTTTGGATGAACGTTCCTCTTCCACTGACCTTGCTATGCTCTCCCCATTGTGTTATAGAGACATTATCCTTGTTTTTTTTTGGCTTTTAGCTGACTTATTAGCATCCAAACTTAGCCTAATGCAGGAACTTGCACTGTAAAGATTACCAGGCAGGTGTATAACCATGTAACCATATAGAAGGCCTTACTACTGATCAAAATGCAGGTTGTGAACAGGTAAGATATTGATTGCTTGCAGCCTTTTGAGATGAGAATCTGGAATGTGAAATCAAAAGAAAGTGTGTCAAGGTGTAAAGAATCTGTGTAGTCCTGGTGGGCAACAAGCCAGAAATGCAGCCCTGCAGTTACAATCCTAACATCCCAGGCTGTGTTAGAAGAGTTGCCAGCAAGTTGAGGGAGGTGATCCTTCTCTTCCACTCAGCTCTGGTGAGGCCACATCTGGAGTGCAGCTCCCAGTTCTGGGCCTCATTGTAGAGGGGACAAATAGATATGTTAAAGCAAGTGAAAGGCCATGAAAATGAAAGTCATACAAGGAGTGTCTGAGAGGTAGGGCTGTTTAGCCTGGAGAAGAGAAGGCTCAGGGAGGTCTTACAAAGGTATAATAGCACCTTATTGGAGAAGAAAAGATGGAAGCAAGCTCTTGTCAGTGTTTTCCAGTGAGAATCTGTTTCGCTTTTACATTTTGGTTGAGTGTTGGAGCAATTTCCTCAGTGCCTGTAGAGCCTCCATGCTTGCAGGTTCACAGTGGAAATCCATGCTAGCTTCACTGTTGTCACAGGTACACAAAACTGGAAACACTGATGTTCATTACCTGACCTAGTGAATCCACCTATGGCTGAAATTTCACGTGTCTTTGTGAGTTCTATCTCTGATCTGAGGTTAATGCCATATAGTATGTCAGTCAAAAAAGCCTTAACATTAGCCTTGTCTTCACAGGATCTCATATTTGCACTGCTCAGGTGACTAATGTCCAAACTGCATCACACTTTCTTTTTTTAAGTGTGATTACAGGATGAAGATCATCTGCTTCCTGTCAGTGTGTTTCCTGGTGTCATATTCCTTTAAAAGAATTAATTGCAATTTAATAAATGTGCTCTCTGAATAAATTGTATGCTTGAACTATGCTCTCCTTTTGTACAAATAATGAATGCAACAAAAGTTCTTGCTATGTAAGGTTATCAGTAGTATTAGTGTTCATTGAAGCATGAAGAGATTTTTCGGTTCTCTCAATTAAATATTCTTCTCAATTGACTGGGACACTAAGAGGTGGATGAAATGGAAGCGCTAAAAGAGAACAGTCAGCAGGAATTGTGAGAGATGGTTTGAAATGTAATGAGACTGTAGTTTGTTACGCTTGTCTTGCATCTCAGCTGTATCCATGGGAGGATAACAATGACAAGAATCAGTCTTACTTCCTGTTTGCTTAAAGGCAGCAGCTCTGGAGTCTTGTCATGTTGTTCAGGTCATCCAATTATCGAAGCAGTAGCACTGAGCAGTGCCCAGCGGCATAGTGCCTTACTCTACAGCCACGTTGCTCAGGTTCTTGTGTACCACTTAGGCAGCCTCTCCCTGAGGCTTCTTCTATTTCCACTAATAGATAATTAGTCTTCTTGAGAACACGTCTTGCAGATGCTCTTGAGCAATCTCTTTCTGTGTGTAGGTGGCACTGTCCTCTGTTAACACAAGCAATATAGGAACATTCTGGACCAAATGATCCTGTTGATTCTTCTGCTTTGGTTTGAGTAGTCTTGCTTTGGCTGTAAAACATTCCCCACATCAAAGACCACTGCTTCCCTACATGGAGAAATGGAAACTGATAATTGATTCTAATATTTTCTTGTCTTCTAATATTTTCTTGTAGAGAGATTCATATTCTTGAAGGTGTAGTACTTTGAAATATAGTAGAAGCAGCCTCTGAAACTCCACTCTGTCTTCTGGCTCCACTTGACACCAAAAGCCTTTCATCAGCTTGGCTGTGACACAGCAAACCCCAAAGACTTTCCTTCTTATGCTCCCTGAGCACGCTCATGGTTTGGTGAAACAGTTCATTCAGGGTGTGAAAGAAGGAACAGAAGAAAGTTGACAACAAGCCATACTCTCTCTTCTTTCAAAGTGTCCTGCGTGGAGAGCAGGATACCACAGAATTTTTCTGCTTTTGGCTGAAGTTTTACACCTTTCCTGGCAAGTTTTCCAGCAGTACATTTGTTCAGTTGAATTTTATGTTCACTAAGAAATCAAGGCTGGACTCAGATAAGCAATTAAGATTCACTTTTTGAGAGAATGATGAGAATTTTGTGTTAAGGAACAGATGTGCACTACATTTATGAACATCCAAAAACTGCTGAAAATACAAGAATTAGAAGAGTAATTCCGTGGCAGATCATACTATGACTGAAGCCTTTCAATGAGGCAGTTCATTTGAGAGCATCACTGACAAAATAAAGGAACTTTTAGGCAAATTTTAACTGTGTATTAAGTGAAGTGTGGACCCTAAACATGTGTGATTAAGTTCTTGCTTGCTTGCTCTTTTTTTTCCATTATTTTCTTCCTTAACTCTTTGACTGTCTACTATATCATGCTTTCATATTTTACAACTAGAAGTGTGTGCTACATGAGTAAAGCTCTGGTTTACAAAGTCTGTGTACCTGCTGTTGCTTAAGAATTCTTATCAGCTGTAGAAAGCCAGTTTTAGATGGATGTCAGTGAAAAAGAATGAAACAGAAAAAGGAATTATTTAGCAAAAGTATACAATGGCGTTCAAAATTAATTTCCTGCGGGGATTTTTGTGTTTGTTTCTTTATGTGGAGACATAAACACTAAGGTTCTTCAAGAAACAAGGATTTCAGTGATATTGTTTCTGATTACTGAAGTGATTTATTATCTGGTTATAATTTGCTTTTTTCCTATAGTGATTATTAAAACTCTTGGAGAAATCCTGCAGAAACTCTAGGGGAAAAAAAGTCAGATTTATCATCTCTATAAATTGTTGTTACTGCTTCATGATATTTTAAAAATGTTTAAATATCAATAAATAGAGTACAGAATTACCAGAGAGCCATGGCCATGACAGCTTAGACTTTAAAAGTGGGACTTATTCTTTGAATGCAAACAATTTTAAATGAGGTTCACTCTAAATAACATTACTATGCTGTCCTGGTCAGATTCTGTACAATTTTCGTTCTGTGTGAATATGCTGGAGGCTCTTCTTCGATACTGTCAATTCATATGGGTTGTTCCCTTTTCAGTTATGATTCTGAAAATTAAAAATTGATATTTTATGGCTATATGCAAAGCGGTTATGAGTAAATGTAATTAGAAGTGATTGCCAACCACATTTACCAGTAGTTAACTGGGAAGGTCCCGGATGAGTGGAGATTGGTGAAGGCAACATCCATCATGGTAATGGAACAGATCAGCCTGAGTGCCAACAGCACAAGGCCAACCAGGTAATCAGACCCACATCATGGCAGGTTCTGACTAACCGTATCTCCTTCTGTGGGACGTAACTAGTGTAGTGGATGGCGGAAAGACTGTAGATGTTGTTAACATGGACTTTAGCAAGACATTTGGTGCTGTTTTCCATAGTGTTCTCCACAAGAAACTGTCCGCTCATGGCTCGGATGGATTTTCTGTTCACTGGGTAAAAAACTGGCTGGATGGCCAAGCTCAAAGGGTCGCTGTGAATGGAGTTAAATCTAACTGGTGGTTGGTCACCAATGATGCTCCCCAGGTTTCAGTACTGGAGCCAATTTTATTTAATACTTTTATCAGAGGATCAAGTGTACTCTCGATAATTTTACAGAGACCTTGTTGGGTGAATGCATTGATCTGCTTGAAGGTAGGAAGGCTCTGGAGGGGGACCCAGTTGGGCTGGAACAATTGGTTGCGTTCTGTTGTATGGCGTTCAACTCTGCTAAGTGCCAGGTGCTGCACTTGGGTCACAACAATCATATGCAGTGGTACAGGCTTGGGGGAGAGTGGTTGGAAAGCTGTCTGCAAGAAAGGCCCTGGGGATGCTGGTTGGCATACAGGTTGTTGTGAGCTTGCAGTGTGCCCACGTGGCCAAGAGGGCCCATGGGATGTACTAGAAATAGCGTGGCCAGCAGGATCAGGGAAAGGATTTTTCTCCCTGTACTCAGCACTAGTGGGACCACACTTTGAGTGCTGCTTTGAGTTTTGAGCCCCTCACTACAAGAAAGATTTGAGCTGCTGGAATGTGTTCAGAGAAGCGCAGTTAAGATGGTGGAGGGTTTTGAAAATAGGCAGCAGAGAGAGTGGGGGCTGTTCAGTCTGGAGAAAGCTGAGGGGAGACCATCTCTCTCTACAGCTGCCTGACGTGAGACCACAGTGAGGTAGTCTCTTATCAGGTGATAAGTGACAGGATATGACATAAAGACCATTGTCTGTCCAACTCTTTTAGTCTCCTAGCTAACCTTATGCAGAGCTTACTGTACAGTGTAGGAAAAGCACTGAAGAGCTTTGCCTTCAGGGGTAGTGGTTTTGCTCTCATATGCAGTGCATACTTACCTCTGCTTTGTGCCAAAAACTGACCTTAGTATCCCACAGTACATGAAGCATTTCTGGATCTACAGTAATGAATATATTTACATTATCTCAATTACCATGATAGCAGTTTTTTTTCTAATGTTAGAAATACTTGCACTCAATTTTCTTTTTCTTGGCATAAGTTTTGAGAACAGTTTATATCCTGGAGTTTTGCTGTTTCTTGATGGTTTGGGTGAGAGAACTCTGAACAGGCTAATTCTGGTGCATAATTCTGGTGTTCAGCTGAGGATTCAAAGTTCCTGTTAGAGTCATTGGAAAACTGTTGGCGGATAGTTCTCATCAGATTGATGGAAGGAAATACAGTGAGGCTGTATCAGATTGCTTAATCTAAAGAGTTTATAGCTGCAGAACTGTCTTATGGATGCTACTGCTCTTAAATAGATAGAATACTTAGGGAATAAGGCATTACAAGAAGGGAGAATTCACAAAGAGTTTGCAGCCTGGCATTTTCTGAAATACGTATTTTAGAAAGCTATAGGAGAGTTCTTGGGAGAATTCGTTGTCCTTATCAGAAACTTTAAAAGTTTCTGGGACTGACTGTCACTGTGTCCTCTTTCACTCTGGTGTGCTTGTTTCTGTGTTTTCAACCAAAACTGACATCTCTATGGTAAATATCTTGCAATTAAACACTGCAGATCAGGACATTATTTCACAGATGGCATTTTGTGAAACCTATGAGAACATTCCAAGCTTGTAGCTTAGAAAGAGACTGGAGAGGCATGGTAAGAGGTCCTTTATTTAATGAAATATTCACAGTAGTTGATATGTAACAACTTCTTTAATTTTAAGACAGTTGTCAAACGTAAAGACTCACTGTAATGCAATTAATTCATTTAATCTTGCATATCTTACATCACTGGAGTGGTTAAAGAATTTCAGATTAATACCTTTCTGTTGTTATGCCTGGTTAAGTGCTAGACATGAACATTCTATTTGACTGCTACAGGGTGCATAAATTGCATCCTTTTTATGTCAAAAACAAGACTGGGAAACAAAGAAGACTTACTTGAAATCACAGGGTAATGTAAGCTGTATTTCTGAGGCTTATGCTTCCCCAGATCTCTGACCAAACCTTAGGGAGTGTAAAATTATTGATCTGTGGACTGCATTCTGTCTCTTTCTATTGTATCCCTTTCCTTTTGCATATATGTTTTCCCATACTCAAACAAGATGACTTTGCAGTCACTCTTTTAAGCCCTTTGCTCATCCTTTTCAACTCTAATTAGAGTTTCTAAAATTGAGAATATGGAAACGTTATGCAGAACTCTGCTAAACTTTAATCTGATTTTGTTTCCTTTCTAAGTCCACCATCTGGCCTCGGCAGTTTTGAAGCCTTAGGGTGGTACAATCTTTGAATTTTGGAGTTAGGCCATTCTGTGCTGTGCAGCTTATGCATGCCTAATAGTCAGTTGAGATCTAGTTGGTACAGTCACTAAAGCACAGTTGATTCCATTATAATGTGAACGTTTAAGGGAGGCCTGCAGGATTCCACCCTGAAAATATCAATTTCTCTTTACCCATTTTAAAAAGTATATGTAGTGAATTACACAGTCGTATGCACTTAACATTCAGGAAAGTGGATCCCACCTGTAAGAAATCATGGGTGTAAAGAATGTATAGAAGTGGAGCATGCTAACTATATTTTTGTACTTTACTCAAAGCATCCACTTATAGCTACACTGACTTGATGCTGATAGAGATACTTGGGTATATGACTCCAGTATAGCTGTTCTTTAGACAAATTAGATTCAAGAAATGATCTGTGAAGGTACATGTTGTGTTCCTCAACAGACTTGTAAAGAGAACAGATAGATCATTATATCTATATGATTCCTGGCCAGAGTGTTTGGCCAGAGTGGTTCTTAAGACCATGAGTATAATGTTTTACAACATGATCAAGAGACCTTCAGTGACAAAGGGCTCATAACTCCTAGCTTACTTAAAAAGAATAGGAGATGTTTGTGTGCTTGCATAGATACATGATTTATATCATGTGATTTATATAGTTCATTATTGTTACATATCATATTTTAAAACTATGCATCATCAGTAGCATATCCAGTGCATCACACTTTCTCATAAACTTCCCAAATACTCTGTTTAGGTGAATATTACCCAAAAGTAAAGAGTATGAAGTCCAGACAGTGTTTAGAAGGATGAGTCACTGCTAAGACTCCAGTGTTTTCCTGCTAAAACCTACCTAACTTTGATGAACAGATTTATGAATCAGCAATTCTATGCTTTCCAGATCTGCAGCTTCTCATGAAAACTGTTTAGCCTTTGTATCAGTGATAGCTTTTGGCTTTATGAAAGAGGTTATGAATTTTATTCTGTGATCCTCACCATATGTGGTAGACTTTTGGCAGAGCAGATGGTGAATGCAGCAGTTGAAGACATAGAGCAAAGCTCTAGAGCAAGGGAAGGATGGCTTTCCAAAAACAGTTGTGCATCCATCTGGATAAAGGCACTTCAGGTACTGTGATTGACTTTCATAACACTCCTGAACTATTTTGCTAATAAAAATATTAAGGAGAAAAGGCTGATCCTCAAGACCTTGAGAAGTAATGCCTTTGCACCAAGTTACAAGCACAGCGTAATCTCTGTAGGGTGTTCAAAGTGTTGCTGTTACGCAAATTATAGTGACAGTGTTGACTTCTTCATGTTAAACTGTGATTTGTCCAAGAGTGAGCCTGTCACTCCCTAAAGGAACTCAATCTTTAGTGTTTTAACATTAATATTGATATAGTTTTGCTGCTGTGTGAATGAGATATGCAAAGGAAAATAAGACCCTGCTACTGTTTTAGGTTAAATTGGCTTCCACAGTTGGCTTATTGTTCCAATTAGTTTTTACAAAGACTTATGTAAACATGGAGCTGACATCCATCTGCATTCCAACCCATAAATACTCACAAAAGCTGAGGAGCATTAAAGCATTCACTAAAAGACTTTTTTGAAGGCTCGAAATCAGCAAATGCTTAAACAGAATTATAGAGGACAGCCTTAGGAATAATTAGAGACAATAATCTCCAGACATATAAAGCAGCTAAGCAAGAACATAAATACTTCATAATACTACAATACTTCAAAAACATAATTTTTTTTCATTTGATTTCCAATATAAATCTCTTATTTTGATATATTTTGATATTTTTTGATATTTCTGTTTCTTCCTTGACACCTATATTATTTTTTATTTTCTACGCACCAAGGAAAGGGTTAGGAATTATTAATAAAGGCATTTAAGAAATAGTCTTATGAATTTCTTCTTTTTTTCTGCTTTTTTTCTTTTTTTTTCTAAGATAGAAAACTGGGGAAAATTAAAGCAGGAAAGAAAAAAATGAACTATGAATACAGAAAGTTTTCCAAGAACAAATATTGTTTCTAAGTTGCTTTTGCACTTCAGTATATGTTGCAGCCAAGAAGATCTGGTAGCCCCAGCCGTGTTCAGTCATGGATGTTTTGAACCAGCTCTGAATAACTGTATGTGGCAGACAGACATGGAACTTATTTTGTAGTTCTCTGCTCCTTCAGAGCATGCATGTGTGACCTGTGTGTATTTTACTTGGGTGTTCATGTACATGCACAGCCTCATGAAGCAAATACTTCTTTCTTTGCTCTACTTCTGTATTTTTCTAATATTTTTAACCGAGTGTCCTACCTTACAGGTAGCATTCTAGCAAAGTTTTGTGAGGGTAGGCAGTTGCAAGTGTCCTATTGCTTTAGGGAAAGGGAACCTCAATCTAGCCCCTATGGTACTTTTTTGTTAGATATATATTTAAAGTTTAGAATTGCTTTTATGAAGAAAGCAGTAACGCTTATGGCAACTAAAGGAAAAGATCAATGTTCTAAATAACTCACTGAAGAGAGTAAGTGAACAATTACTCTCTTAGTGAACCATCATTGCTTCTGACTTGTCAGAAGCATTTGAAGATCTGAGAGAAAAATCTGACATCCTTGCAAACTAAACTGTGGTTCATTATGTGAGCACTGAGCTAAGTGCTTGTCTTAGGTGTTGTTTCGATCTAAAAAGAAATGTCTTCTCTGCCTTATTATCTGATAATTTTTTTGCTTGTTTTCTGTAATTATAAGTGCCAGGGAGACATTCTCTTCAACATAGTGTAGTGTTTTCAGTTCACATTACTGTGCTCTAAATGGTAAGAAAACTCAGGCATAAAAAAGCTCTAATAGTATCCATGACTGTTTCTTCAACTCTATTCCAAGAATTTCAGAAAATCAGAGCATTCTAGCTTAGTCCTTAACATGCAGTGCAGCACACCATACATCTTCCAGAGTTGTGAGGGCCATTTAGTGTCTCACCACAGGGAGCTCCAGGAGCGGGGAGCCTTCATCAAAGGGTGTTTTATAATTTGAGCCCAAATGCTCTCCTCCATTTATGAGGAGCTTTGTGTGACTTTCTCCATCCACTCTTGCATAACAGGGAAAATCAAAACATTTTTTATTCCTTTTCTATTCTTCTGCTCACAAGAAGTTGTGGGCATGCAGCTTTTCTTCTACCAGATAAAGATTTATTGCAGGCATGAGGAATTAGAGATGAGGTTGTGTATGTTTTTACAAGGGAAATATGCTCTGAGTCAATCTTGTCCATTGGTGCTTTCATCTTTGAAACCATTCTTCTTGCTGTAAGGAAGAACGTATTCAAGGTGAGAAGAGACTGCTAGATTATTTATTCAGACCTCTTGAGTATATTGGTCCATAAATCATCACAAATTAAATTGACTTGAAGAGCTTTGTAATAGTGTATCCTCCAAATAGTCTCTAGTCATTGTCAGAATGGTTTCTGAAATAGAGACCGACTTCTCTAGATTACTCTTGATGTTAACACTCTTCACAGACACAAGTCTGAGCCTTAAGCTTGATTTTGTGGTCAACTAATTTCTGTCAGAGGCAGCAACGATATAGCGGACAAAATATATACTATAGGTCTTTTGCTATGAGCTCTTTCCTTTAATTTATGAATGACTTTCAGAGATTGTTATAACTTTATTATCTTCTATGTCTTAAAAAAGAAAGAAAGCAAGCACAATACTTCAGTGTTAGTCACCTGACTGATATATTGCACAGAGATAAAACAACTTGCTTGGGTCAGAAGGTGGACCTTAAGGGTCTTATTACCCTCCTTTGTCCCAAACATGATAAGAGCTCTGCTCAGCTTCTTTCTGAATCTCTTCATTTTTTTTTAATCACTATTAAATAGTCTTCAATTGGAGGCAGGCTTTCTGCTGATTTCTAGTGTGTTTCTCCACTATCCAGTTCACTCTTCGTGTAATATGTTCTTTGTTTTTCAGTTTTTAGAAATTGGCTGTTGCACAGTACTAAAATTGCTTCTCAAATAGCCATTATATGTATGTAATATTCTTTATATAACCAGTTCTTGCACTGTATGAGTGCTTAACTAACAGAGATGGAGCTTGACCAAAATCCTTTATCAAAATAACAGTATTACCTTTCTTTTTGTGATGAGGAAGTTAATGAGAGTAAATTTACCACAGTTATCATTAAAAGTTTAGAATAGCCAGCTGTTTTAACTTGCATGTGGACATTAGTTTCCCAGTGGGAGCTGTGTCTGACATGTACTGCCAGGGTTCATATAACGTTTGAGAACAGTGTTATGAGGCAACAGATCATATTGTTAAAGGACACGGTTTTTACTACAAATTTATACAGAGGGAAAAATGGTAAGGAATTGGCCAAGCAGGAAACAGTACAAATATCTCTTAAATGATCTTCAAGTTTTGCAGGAGCAGAAGTGAATAAATTCTCATCAAAAACCAAAATAGTGTTCTCTAAGGGGAAGGAGTGAACTGGCAGTAGAAGAACGCAGACAGTGGGCACAAACAAACACAGGAAGTTTCCTCTGAACATCAAGATACACTTTTTCTCTATGAGGGTGGCCAAACGCTGGCACAGGTTGCCAAAGAGGTTGTGGAGTATTTCTCCTTGGAGGTCTTCAAAATCTGCCTGGACATGGTGCTGAGCAAGTGCCTTTTGGTGGTCTTGCTTGAGCATGGGGTTTGGAGCAAATAGCCTCCAGAGGTCCTTTCCAACACCAGCTATACAGTGATTCTGTAACATGAGGCATGAAATGGTTGGACTTAGATATCAACGTAATGAAAATGTGGTGAAGGATCTTTATTAGAGTAGAATAGGTTCTCTTTTTAATATTATATTGATGTTTCATTTCCAAATGATTTGCCAATGACATGCACAAAAAATAGATATTTCAAACCTGAGCACTACATAATGTATCATTTCCAGGTACAGCAGAACAAATTTATGAAAAGCTGTTGACTTTCTGTACTTTAAAATCTCTACGAATTGATTAATCATGGAGTTGTATTTTAAAGATTTATTAATACTTATAAAATATTTATAATAGGGATATTAATATAAAACCAGTTTCCCCTGTCATACTAGGCTGTGGGAGAAGGTATATTGATTTAATGAATGATTTATTCTATCAGTACATTCAATGAACCTAATATATTGGAAGTTAAAAAGTGGAGAAATGATATGTGATGGAGTTGTTACAGAAGCAATGCAATTGGGGATGTTCAAATCTAGAGACAGATACAAATCAACTTGTGATTAGCATAGGTGGGGCTAAACTGGGTACTGATGTGAAAGCAATGCTGTGAGTCGAGCCCAACACTTTCTCATGGTGAAGTTGAAACTCTTCTGGAGCTTCATATGACCCTTCAGACTCATTTATAGGGAGCCCCTGGAAGACATTGTCTTCCCTGTAGTTGGAAAAGAGGACGTGTGCAGCAGTACTGGTACCCAGTGACAACAGCCTTGTCCAGTGTATCCTCATTAGAATAAATTTCTGACAAAAATAATCACTGTCATTAAAATACAACTTCTGCCTGGTATTATTTAATTCCTAAACACCATACTGGACATTCTAAGCATAAATGCTGCTTGCTGGTGGAAGTTTAAATGCAGAGAAAATCTCAAGAGCGGAGGGATTGATGTGTTTTGAAGCGTAGTGATTCTTGTTTGTGTTTTGCCTTGTTTGGGACATTTTGCCCAAGGAAGAAGAAAGTTGAAAACAAAAGCCTTAGAAAATAGCTACTTTAATGGTAGGGCAGAACCTTATACTTTCACAATTGCTTTGTAATTGAAACAAGACAGATTTTAGAATTAGGCTATGGCAGTTTTCTAAACAGAAAATAGCACCAGTAATAACTGCTCAGATAATGTGGTGCAATCCAATTACATGCCTGTTTGCTGTGTTGTATCATCTTTTCATCTCAGCTATGTGTGGGTATTTTGGAGATGCCAAAATCTTCCCTACTGCTTTGACATGTTTCCTGTGCTATCTAGCCAACAGGATAACAGAAAGATGATGTTACGTATTTCCACTGTCAGTGGTGTCTAATAAACAGAGTGGGAGAAGCAGCTAAAGCAGACAGGTTCCTTGATGTTTTTACAATTCTTGGTTTCTGTAGTGGTGAGCAAAGTCCTGATGCCCTGACCTGTTGTAGTTCAAACTGTCCTGCAAAACAGCTGGTGAAAGTGAAGCTTACAAGAAGGATGCAACTAAGGAGTGCAGGGGCTGTCATAAAATGCTCCCTCCTGGTGCTAGGAATGTAAGTACTGACAAACAGAAGCATTCTTTCTTGCACTGAAAGGCACAGCAGGTGAAGAGAAGGCACATATGCCCTGGCCAGCTTTCTTGTATAGATCTAACTGTTTGCAAACTAGATTGACAGTGATGCTACTGAAGGGGAAATGCAGTGTATGATGCAGAGCCTTTTCTTAGTCCTAAAAAAAAAAAAGGCCACCCGAAGTTCCTATTAAGATGTTGTACAGTTTTTTGATAAAGCTGCACGTGAATGAACACTGTTGAATGCTTTAAATGCTCCTCCTGCTTTTTCTGTGTGAACTTCAACAAAAGGAGACTAAATGCACCACCATTAAAACAGACGAAAAAGCCTCCAGGAGCACATTTGCTGGCTGCTTTAACAAACATCCATTATTAACACTACCTTGTGAACTAAGAACAAAGCTATTTTGCAGGTATGGCAGACATAATGTGTGTAGCTCTGAAGCATGCTGGTAGCATTCTCTGCAGCAAGTATTGGTATTCAGGAATTATCTTTGTTAATGCTTCAAATTTATCCTTTTTTTTTGTGGCAGCGCAGGAGGAACACTTAATGGAATTACTCAATAGTTAACATATGGGGTGGCAAGGACAACATGAACAATCAAACCTATTTGTAAAGGACTTTATCTATTTATGTGAGTCCTTTTACTACTGCATGAGTAGTACTGCATGAGATTTTGCATTAATCCCCACTGTGCCCTTCCTGTGGGTCTGAAAAGTACATTCCTTTGATTCTGGAGATTCAGAAGCTGAGAACGTTTTCTCTAAGTCTCTATTAGCACTTAAAGCCAGGTTCTTCTGTAATTTATCTGGAAAATGTCAACAAAATGGCCCACTTACTGAAACTTAACAGTGCAGCAATATTGACTATCTAATGGATCAGTCAGGTAGGTCTGTTGGTGGGCTGTATTTAATCTTCATGTCAGAGAAGCAGTTCCATGAGAAGGACCTACAGGTCTCAGAGGGCAATAGATTGAACATAAGCCAGCAGTATGTCTGACGGGAGGATGTAACAAAGAGCATGACTCCTCCTGGTGTTGCCCAGTGAAAGGACAAGATGTAACAAGTAGGAACACAAGAAATTCCATCAGAGCACAAGAAAATACTTTTCTAAACTAAGGATGTTTGAACACTGCGTCAGGTCTCATTCAGAATTTGTGAAACCTCCATATTCTCAGTATTATGAGATGCTGAAAAACCCACCTTGACACAGTCCTAAGCTACTGCAACCTGCTCTCAGAGATCAAGCACTGCACAGTGGGGGCTGGACTACGTGATATCCAGAGATCCCTTTTAACCTCAGCCATTCTATGGGTCTATATGCACCAAGCTCCAGGGTAAGGCAGTATTGTCTGCTTTCCTGACAAGGCGGTGTTTTTCTTCCAGCCCGTTGCAGTTTATATGCATCAGTTTTATAGGTGGGGATGGTAGCACACATAATTTCTGGAGTCTTTGGACATTTCCCACTATCTGTCATTAGGTTCTCATGGTTTGCTTTTTTTTTTTTTCCTTACTACAACCTGCCAGACTGCATTAAAAAGTATAGTTTACACATCTTTAATATTGCTGCTCAGTCTTGCGGGGTTCTTTAGACTCTTCATTGAAAGATCTTGGCTTGAGAATGAGACTGCCTCATTCATTTCATCTAGGAAGACTGAATAACAACATTGTTACAAAAGGCAGAGGGGTGAAATTCTCCTTTTTTGAGGAAGATGACATCAAACTGCTAAGGTAGCATACTTCTGTAGGTCTGCCTCATTCCCCACATCTCTGTTGTGAACACTATTCCTAACCCCACCCTCCTTCTTCCAACTTGTATTTTTCTACCAGGTATAAACATTCCTAACTGATGAGCACCCTACGATGCTCAAGTGAGGTGTCCAAAGTGTCTTAAAAGTTAAAGTAGCATACAGAATAATCACTATATTCTGTTCATTGTTTTATACCATATACATTATGAATCAGAATATTTACTTAATGATTTAGTTCTTATATATCTTATATATATATCTTATATATCTTATATATGTTACAGTCAGATTGGTAGTGGTTAGCACGTTACCTGAAAGATGGTTTAGTTTCTGGTAGCAGTGGTAATGAGAAGATGGTTGGACTTGATGATCTTACAGGTCGTTTCCAACCTTATGATTCTATGAGGGTACGGAGAAGAAACCTGACAGAGAGTTCTCTGTAATTTTCTGAGATGCTGCAGTGGTGTTCTACAGAACCAAAAAATGCAATAGTTTTAATGAAATTAAATGGGCTTGAATTTCACTTTGTATCTTGTCAGAATAAAAGGCAAGCTAAAGTACCCTACATATGAGAATATATGATAGAGTATTCAGAATGAACTGTGCTTCACTGGACAGCAACGTGTAGTTCTTTAAAATGATATGAGGACAACATTGTTGGTGCTCTCAAGAGAGTTGTCCCATCACTAGCACTGTAACTAGCTTCAACAATTTAAACTACAAAATGCAAAAGACTTGTCTTTTTCCTTTAATTAAAGGTTGAGCATAAAGGCAGGCTGCCTGGGAAGGGTCTGTTCTTGTCCCAGTTTAACGAAGGTATCCTATTAACAAGTTCTTTTGGAGAGTTTGGCAATTAAAAAGGACACTGAGATAAATTTTTCTAGCATTCAGAAAAAACATTCTAATGATAAGAACATACTCACTGCCTTTCTTCCTATCTCATTTCAAATGCTTCAAAGAACTGGGACTTTATATCTGCATCTGTTGGCTTCAAAGGCAAAGTTTTGGTACAGGACAGATGATGAACAGAATTAAGAAATGGTTTCTCCTTGAAAGACTGTGTAGTCTGCCAGTCTATCTTTCAAGTATGATTAATTCTCCTAGCCTTTTTAACACATGTCTTATTGGAGGAGTATTTGTCCCAGAAAAGGATGGAACTGCATGACCTCATTATCTGACCACATTGAGACAGCAGGCAAAACTTTTCTACTTGTGGCTGTGATGATCAATATAGGAAAAGTTCCTCCGGATAGAATTTTGGTCTACAAGAGTGTCTTTGCTTTTAGTACCCAGAGAGCTGAACTGATCTGTAACTATGTGTAGGTGTTTGAATAAAGCACAGTTTGGGTGTCTGACGGACTGTCTCACTAAGATGCCATGAGTTGCAATTGAATTTGTTCTTTTATTGATCATGAATCAAGGCCGGTTTCTCACTCAAAATGCGAAGGGCCAATTTTTCCTTCCCGAATCATCATTGCTATTCCCACTTGCTTCCATAAAGGCTCTCATTTGCACCATCTTCTGACAAGATTCTTCCATTCCTTTTGTCTCTGAACACCTTTAATGTTAAAGCTGATGCCAGAAGCAATGGAAAAGCACCTGCTGAAAGTATGCTTGCAGTACTATTATGGCCTGCTCCAAGCAGTGAAAGAGTTAACCAAGGCATAGATTTACATTTACTCAGCAGATGCTTCTGATGGCTAAAGATGTAACAGTCATTTATCCACACCAAAACTTGTTTGCACTTTTTGTACTTTTGCTGAAATTAATCACCTCTTCTGGCTCACTGACAGAAGGGAATTTGCAAGTCTTCCTTCTCACTGATTCAGTGTAAATTTCACCAAATTAATTTAAGCTGCTGAAAGAGATGGTTTGAGGTAAGCTGTGACACTTGCAACCATTTGCTGATCAAATGTTTTCCTACATCTAAACTGGGTGATGATTAAGAAGGTGAAGTGTGAGAATCACAACCTCTTCTGAAGGGGCTCTGGGTTTAAATATAATGAAGTTAGTCCTGAAGCCATCCTGAAAATGAATTTATCCTCCAAGAAACTTCAGCTAGAACTCTCTCTGTTGATCTACTCATCTTAAATATAACATTCTCTTCCAGAATGTTGAAAAATGACTTTCTTAGATGTAGACCAGGTGAGAACAAAATGTCACACAGGAAAAAGGCAGAGAGAAAAAAGGGATTCTTTGTATTCCATTCTATTGTTGGGTGGTTTTTTTTTTTTGTTTTTTTTTTTGTTTTTTTTGTTTTTTAAACAAAAAGGATTTTTCAAAGAGCCTGCTTCAGGAATGGTGATATTTGGTGCTTCAAGTACTGCAAGTAGAGAAAGCTAAAAATTATATAAGATTAAAAATATTTTTGGTTTCCTATCTTTGAATAGATTCCTCAACATTATTATTGAGGTAGAAAAGTGTTTATCCCAGCTGAACTTGTCTTACTGTAGTTAAGCCAAGAACTGTCAAAAATGGGAGCATGTAGCTGTGTGAATTTTGTTGAACTGCTGAGCATCCAGCGGCTTCTATAGAAGATAATGGAAGTTATGTTTTGAAAAAATAACTTCTGTCTATGTTTGCAGCAAACACTGCTTCAAAATTTTGTGCTTTCTAAATTCTTGAACAAAGTGCTGAAGTCCAGTTCTTGCCTATAACTAGATGTTTTTCTTATATGGGTATCTTCACAAGCTGTCTCTAGCTTTTCCCAACAAATCCCAATCTGTATTTATTTTAAATAATCACTAGTAAGCTGTAAATGTGTGCATGAAGTCCAAATGAAGCTTAAAACCTGTCTGTATTCAAACTGTGAGTGTACGTGTCAGAGTGAAACAACACAGTAACTTATTGCTGGATGTTGATTCTAACACTCTTCCCGCACAGTGATTTACTGAGAAAAGCTTCCTTATCATGCTATGTTGCTATCAGTCTAGCCAAACTGTGGATAAGTAAGCAAGCAGTCCAAAAGAGTCTATAGAAGAGTAATTTGTCATCATTAGAACAAGCTAATGACATGCAAGGGGTGTAGAACTTCCTCTTAAGTTAAAATGTACAAAGATCCTTTGTCAATATACAATGCAGTGCAATTTCAAGAGAAGGAATCATTCTCACCCATACTGACAATATGGAAGGATAAGCAAGGATATGCTGAAGCTTTGATTGTAGCCATTTTTATCCAATGTTATTTGTTGTTCAGGCAAGCAAAGACCAAGAGTTTCTGTGTATTAAGGGAATTAAAAAATATATTAATCTGCATTGGCTAAATACTAGACTTACCAGATGCAATTTAATTTTTTTTTTTATATATATTTAAAGAGTAGAATTTAATGTTATGTGGCTTGCACTTTTTGGAAAATAAGGATAGCTGGAAAAGGCAGTTTTGTTCCATGGAAACAGAGAAATCCAAAATTTTGCTTCAACCTGCTATATACAATCAAGTGGAAAATTTTCAAAACATTTCTTCCTCCTTCAGAGGGAGATTTTTCTGAGATTCTGTGTGTGCAGTAGTCTGAGTGATGTGGGCAGATAACCTGTGTGAACATTTCTTGTTCTCTGGGGTTCAGTAGGTGCTTTGCAAACAACACTACTTAGGCTCTCCTGCTTTCCTGGCAAGATAGAGAGAAAGTTGAAGCTGCTTAGCTGTCACGTTGCTCAGTTGCTCAAGCCTGCAGTATGCAATTTGTGGCACAGTGATCAGAGGCTCTGCATTGTTGTAGGAAGGCTGCTGTTGAGCATGGACCAAAGAAGTCATCCTAAAAATAGTCAGTGACATCAGCACAACTCTCTGAAGCATTTCTCTTTCAAGAGGTAAATGTTTTGCACAAATTTCTGTTTTTTGGCTTGATGGAGAATTAAGCTGTAGTTTAATTTTTTCTCTCACTTGTATGGCTTAGTAGTCCTCAGTGAAAAAATGGAATTAAAAATGGAAACTAGAAGTAGCAGCCTCTGCTTGCCTTTTGTATGTGGAAGAAGTTACAATCACTTCTGATCCTGTGTTTGAAAAGGATGTCTGTGCAGCTTCAGACTGCAAATTTATCTAAGTGCAGACGCATCTCTGTCTTAAAAGGACGGTGGCAGAGCTGGTTAGGAAAACCAGTTAGACTGCTAATCACCTCTGGTAAGGATGTAATTTTATGTAGTACTGCAGCATATTCCTATCATTCATTTGTTGTACTCGTTGCCGGACTCAAAGGAGAAGTGTAATGCAACAGTAAATACTATTGGATACAGCTTTCTTTGAGAAAGGTGTAGCTTGTATAAAACATAAACACTGTTGAAGGCAAAACTATAAGCCTACGGGAAAAAAACCAATCTTTGCATTTTCAGTGAATCCAGCATTAAATGTATGTTTCACCAGGTGGAGGTTGTGCCTGCTCTTCAGGTATGGGTCACACTTTAATTCTCTGCGTTACACTCAATCTGCAACTTGTGATGGTGATTGTGTCATGCCCTCCTTAATACATAAGATACACACCCTTTCTGTGTTACAGTCATACAAATTGGATCAAACTGCATTTATTTGCTTTACTGTCCCTGCTTCATTCTGCCTTGACAACCAAAGTAAAACACCTGTTTTTAATGGCCTGGAAACGCAGTCATAAAAAAGAGTCATTTGTAGCTGTCACTGTAAACAGAATGGTAAAATGAGTTGGTAGTGCTTAGATCTTTTCTTATTAGGATTAAATTGCTTGGGATGCTGAAACCAAGAATGGGGGGTGTTACGCTGAGAAGAGATACATCCTTCATTCTCTGTTAATGAACTAAGTTAATCTGATATATCCTACCCAGTTTGAGAGATGCCTAGCAGAAAATTTAGACAATACATCACAGAACTACAGAATGGTTGAAGTGAGAAAGGTCATCTGGTCCAACACTGTGTTCAAACAGGGCTACCTAGAACTGCTTGACCAGGACCACATCCAGGCAACGTTTCCAAGGAGGAAACTCCACAGCTTTTTTGGGCAACCTGCGCTGTTGCTATTTTACCACATGGTAAAGAAGTGTTTCCTGGAAAATGATTACATTCACTTAGTGGATAAGCAGAGGTGCTTTGGCTTCATTATGTTTATCTCATGTCCATTGGTCATCCTGTAATTAAAGCACGTTCTTTTACAATGAGCACAGACCTGACCCTAGGCTTGGCCTTTGTTTCAATGATGACCTTAAAGGCAAAAAAGGCCTCTGTCGCCATTGGTCTACATAACTGTAGTCTTACTGGAACAAATGTTTTCCTTTAGTAATTGGCATGTCAGGAAGTTAATGGCAGGTTATGTCATGGTAAGATACAAAAGATGTTGAGATTTTCAAAAAATCTGCATCATAAGTGATTTTAGAAAAGCTTCAATTTGTCTTGTAAGTATAAAACATAATATGCCCCAAAAATTTTTAAAAAAATTAAAGCTCTAAGAGAGCAATTGCATATTTTGGATGTTCTGTGTCAGTATTTGTGGTTAACTAATATTTTCTTTCTTTTTGAGTCGTGATGATAAAAGACTGTTAAACAGATGATGGAAGCACTGTAAAACAAAAAGTGTAACTAAGTGAAAATACCTTTCCTTGGAGTACCTGTTTTGTATTTCTAAGAGCTTCAAGAGGAGCAAGGTCTCACCAAGGGCAGGAACACTATTCATTCATTCATGTGAATGACTGTTGAGAAATCCTTATGTCATTTGCTAGCTCCAGGAAGCCTTTAAAAAGAACAAAACCAAAATGCTGAGCCATACAGTTTGATATCATCAGACCTGACCTGATTTCTGTTAGTAATGCTTTGACTACTGAAGAAAAAGTTATTGTCCCTGTCTCCAATTAATCCAGTGGCTCAGGGAATAAAAGCAATATTGTTCAAGGGATGACCTCAGTTAAAAGGTGGAATTCAATCTCAGAATTAAGGAAGACTTAAGTTGTGAGAAATAAAAATTTCCATCTTCCAGTGTTGGAAGAAAAAGCTGTAGGTAATTCTTATGGAGCTCTGAGAAAACCTGCAAAGTTAGTTTATTTTTAATGTGAGAGCAAAAGAACTTTACAGCGGGAAGGTAGAAATAAGGGAATTGATAGCAGCTTTTTCTTATTGTTGAACAACCAAATGAAGTGGCTATTGTGGACATCTGATAAGCTGGTGACAGGGAAATGGTGGGTAGGATGGATTTGGGAGAGACAGATTGCAAAGAAAATGAAAAATTACCTGAACTTAAGGTGGCAGATGAGTCACTAATTTGAGACTAAGGGGACTTCTGTGCAGATTCAGCTACAAAGTGTACAGGAGTTCAGAAGAGCTGGACACACAAAATGATGATATCACATCAGTGGATTAGGGCTAGAATTCTGTCGTATCAGTTGGGGGTTGAAAGATCAACTACACAGAGAGAAAATGCTTAATCCTAAGTGAAGATGAGTGAAGGGAAAGGTGCTTCCTTGATGTAGTCCTATGTGGTGTTGAATATGAAATAGTCTATTGTAGTCAATTTTACTGAGGTTGTTTGTGTCAAAAATAATTGCTTTATTTAAGCCAGTGAAGTATTTGTAGAAACAGCTGCTTGGACTACATTTTAATGCTAAGCAAGAAGTATGAAAACATTACATGCATATCAAGGATTTATAATCTATTAAGATCAAGACAAGTTGCAGTCACCTTAGCTCTTTTTAAGGGTCTTTATCTATTAGCATCAGCCATCATATTTGCTTCAAGTCTTCCTCAGGGTAGGTGCTTAAAGGTTCTTTGAAAACTTACCATTCCTGAAAGAGTGAATTGAATGAAGAATAAAAGAGGCTGTGTCACAGCCTTTTGCCGAAGGTCCTTTTGTAAAATTCTCAGCAATAGAAATAAAAAAGAAGAAAGTGCAAACAAAGCAATTATCCAAGGGGATGTACTAAAGGTGTTAAGATATAGTCATCCCTGGTGTGAGCACTGTAAATAAATGGTGGTTATCAATATTCTATTTACTCTGAAATTATATCAGAGCAAGTGCAAAATTATCCTTATGTGACTGTGCATCCAGAATCCAGCTTTCCTAATTTTTTCCTCAGAATTATGTGGATTTTCAGATAAAACATATAAAGAAAAACTACAAATATATATATATATATAAATATATTTTCAGATAAAAATATTTTCAGATAAAATATAGTTCAGACTAAACACTTGCACTTACCTATCCTTTGCAAGAGTAAAAAGTATCAGATAAGCTTCTAAGTGTGTATTTTATTTTCTGGATTGTTAGTAGAGAAGTTGACAAAGTAGATGCATTAGGCTGATTATGAAGTGTTGGAAAAGTTTCTCATAATCAGCAGTAGCCCTCTGTTAACTGACCTACATGCTCATATAGTTCTGGGCGATGTGAATTCTGCAGCCTTTTGTTTTATCTTTGTGCTTTCCTGACAGTCCAGGTGACCTCAAAGTTGTAGCACCCTTGTTCATTGAAATGAACCACATTGCAAATGAGGTTTTCACTGTGCTACATTTCTATGTATTAATGTTGTAACCGTTAAAACATTAGAAATGAGTTGCGGTGACCCAGAGGAGAAGCATAACAATGCACCAGCCAGGGTAAATTTCCACTCATCATAAATAATTGTTTAAGGCTGGAAATAAGAAGCCAGACCAATGCAACTTCTTTCTTAGGCACCGTTTTCTGGAGAGTACGAGACTTCATAAAGTTTCCTGTATTTAGCAGAGCTTGTATCCTGAAGAGTTAAACTATTCTTTGTTTGCTGCATTTCAGTGTGTTTTCTTATACTTAAAGATTGAACCAAAATGAAAACTTGGCCTAAAAATGCTACATGTCCATAGCGCTTCTGGAGGTTTCACTGTGTTTTGACCCAACAACAACAAAATTGAATTCAAGAGCTTTGTCTTGTGGTGAAGTAAACTCAGCATAAACCTGTAAAGAAAATGTGAATACAAAAAGTATTTTCATCAGTTATTATTTTATCACATCAAAATTATTTGTTAACAATGTCGCAGCATCAGAAATGTCTTTATTTACCAGCCTCTCTGCTGTTCATCAGCACAAAACAGTATGTTCTTCAAGCATACTAGTATGAGTTGGGAGAACAGATCCCATTTGACCCTAGGTTGATACGGCTCCACTTGTTCCATAGAAAGTGTCGGAGCAGAGGATAGCCCGTGAGTAACTCATGGATGTCCACTTTGGAACAGTGGACATCCATACTTTGTTGCAGTCTCTTCGTTTTTGTAACAGATTGAAATTAATTTATTGTAGAAACGGGAGAATCTACACAGTATACATATAAACATATTCAAGGGATGTGAAATAGTCTTATGCTTTTCCAGAGTTTTACCAGGAGCATGATACTGACTTCAAATGAAATTGCATGAGGGTCAGACTAGGGAAGTTTTAATGTTAAATTACTGGGGCAAGAGCTGGTGAATAATGGGAGAGGCTGTACAAACATCACATTATTGGAGTTACACATCTCTTTATGAGAATCTTTGCTACAGTCCTCGTAGGTTAAGGTACAGCTCAGTGTAGGCAACTGTATCACACTGTAGTTGTTTATGTACCTGTGGCAGCGGAAATAGAACATAAAAAAAAATATTCAGACTGTAGCCCTTGGAGTCAGAATCTGGAAATGTCCTGTCCAGAATCTCCATCTTATATATCATCTTGTGATTATTTCCTGTACTGCATAGGTGAATAATATTTGATGGATTATTGTTGTTTGTGACAGCCAAATAATGGTTGGAGAGATACTGAAATTTACTCTCAAGAAGAGCTTTTGACTGGTTTTCATTAGAGATTTCTAATGACTGGATAGTTTTTTGTCTTGTTAAGTACTGAAGTAATCGATTTCATAGAATCACAGGATCATTTATGTTGGAAGAGGCCCTTAAAACTCACAAGTCCAACCATCCACTTAACACTACAAGTCCATCTCCAAATCATGTCCCTAAATGCTGAGTCCACATGTCTCTTGAACATCTCCAGGGATAGAGGTTCCATCACTTCCCTTGGTAGCCTGTTCCAGTGCCTTACCTCCCCTTTTGAGGAGGAATTCTTCCCAATATCCAATCTAAACATCCACTGGTGCAACTTGAGGCCACTGCCTTGCGTCCTATCACTTGTCACTTGCAAGGCAATCATTTAAAAGTTGAAAAGACAAAATAATGGGCCTTACTATAAACAAAACAAAAACAGAACAACAACAAACAGAAGACCCAGAAAGTTGAGATAATTTTTTAAATCTTATTCTTGAAAATATCTATAATGTACTGCACATATTTAAATAATGAATAAAGGTTGTTACTCTCAATAAATAGGCTGCTCGTATTCACACTCTTTATTGAGAAATTTTGCACTACCTCACAGAGGACGTGCTATAGCCATATCATATACTTATGTGTACTGCTTAAGCCTCCTGTAAAGTAATACTGTTTTGTGTGTAAACAGTATAAATGCTAACCTCATATAATGCCACAAGAAACACTTATGATGTTATGATACCATCTGAAATGGATGTGAAAGGTTCCTAGCATGAATGGTATCTATAGACTTCAAACTTGGTTTAAACTACATTAGAACTGATTATAATACAACATTTTAGCTTATTTTATCTATAAGCCAGGTTTTTATCTTCTATGCCTTGCTCTATTGGTGCCATCAGAAAATTCAATCATATTGAAGTCAACAGGAGTTTGCAATTAACAGGCAGAGTCAGAGGACAGGCAGCACACTGGATCTTTTTGGTTCTGATTTTGCCTGAGTTTCAAACCATCTTTGATCAAGAAATGTTTCAGTATGTCCTGTTGTATTTTGTCTGCTTTCCATTTCTCTAGTTATAAAATCTAAATCTGCTTTGAAACCAGTCTTGGTGTGGATATCAATTGAGCAAGAAAATAATTCATTCTCTAGACAGCCTATTTGTCTCTGGAAGGTCCCAGCCTGCAGGGCTTTCCTTGGTCTACGGCAATAGTTTTCTAGTAACAGTCCATCACATATAATAAGGAAACACTGGGAGTTTCTTAAACCTATGTGAGGTGGATGTACTGTGATTCATTAATTTGAGTCTCCTATGACTGTAACACGGATTTATCTGAGTACAGTACAAACTATAATTGGCTGGCTTGTTATAACACAATGCAGTTTGTTTTTCATTTGCTTGGAATATGTCTTTGAAGCATACGCTCTCCCTGCTCTCTGCCTTTCATACACATATGCAATTTTTTGCCAGCCCGTGTCATCCCTGTCTTAAACAGCCTGAAGACTAAAACAGAGGCAGATTTGTAGTGGTAAAGGTCTGTCTCACTTCTGGTAAAAGTTAGCTGTTGTCAAAGGAAAAAAAAAAAAAGAAAAAAAAAAAGGATGAAGAAATACAACTGCCTTCTATTCTTCTGTCAGATTCTGGCACCATATTAGTGGACTCCGTCTCACAGGGGAGGATTAAAGGCTGTTTGGTAATGAGGTAGCGATGAGCTTAAAAAGAAAACATCATAAACACTTTTGGCAGCTGATCAGCAGTACTGACTGGAAGATACTAAGTAAGCTGCATGGAGCAGGCACATCATGGATTTTCCCCACATAATTGTATGCAAATTTGTCTTTGTAATTTAAAAATCGAGACTAACTGAAGATGCCTTTGATATGTTTTGAGAGTACATTTGACTTATTTGCCTATTTTGACCTAAATTGTCTGTTGATGATTGTAGAATGGCTTGGTTTGGGAGTGACCTTACAGACCACTTAGTTGTAACCTCTCTCCCATGAGCAGGGCTGCCACCCACCAGAGCAGGCTGCCCAGGGCCCCATCCAACCTGGCCTTGAGCACCTCCAGGGATGGAGCACCACAGCTTCTCTAAGCAGCTGTGCCAGTGCCTCACCAACCTCTGAGTAAAGAATTTCCTCCTAATATTTAACCTAAATCTCCCCTGAGTTTTAAATCATTCCCCTTTGTCCTATCACTATCAGACTGTGTGAAAAGTCAATCTCTTTCCTGTTTGCAAGCTCCCTTTATGAGCTGAAAAAAAACCAAAACAACATAAGACAGCTCCTATAGAATACTCTTCAGATGCAGAATGCATCCAAACCGGGTTACTAGGAACCTGCTGTGTGTAAATCACTTCTTGGATTTAGGGTGGATACATCATCTTACTATAAACGGAGAGCACCTCTACGTGGATTGTATAAATGATAATATCAAATGTACAGAAAACAAATAGATTCTTGCTGTTTGCACACTGTGAATTCTGTTTGCTGTGGCTGTGCTCCTTAATGGAAACTACAGTTGCAGACGTTTTCCATTAAATGTTTTACATAAAGCCCTCATGCTGGCTTTGCAGGGCTTTGCACAACATGTTTGCCAATAAACAGCACAAGCAAATGTAACCATAATATGTTTCTTTTCCAGGGAATGGTATTTAAATTATTGATTAGAGAGCTAGTGATGAGTTAAAAGGCAAAGGTATTATATGGCAGGTCAAATTTAAGCACTACATAATCCACATCTAGGTAATTACTTTCATGTGCCTTTCAGCGGCAGATGCCACTTGTGTGCTTCAAAATCTGTGGATATTGAAAGAATAGCTGATTTTTCTCAGTGGTGTTTCTTATTGCATCATTTTTACTTTCCTTGATCTTATTTCTTGCAAGGACTCTCAGAACTGTTCTCTCTAACTGGCTTCTCATTCGTTTTCCATCTCCTTTGAAGCCTGATGCAGGGCTTTTTGACCACATAGTCCAGGATCAATATTCTCTCTGCATCTGTTTCTCATGCCTTCTCTCTCCTTGTTATTTTTATGCTCTTTTTTTTTTTTTCCCCCACAGGTCTGTTTTCAGGTAGTCCTCCTCACCTCTTTGTAACCTGTTTGCATCCTTCCACGTTCTCTATCTAGTGAAAAAAAAGAAAGAGCTGTGTGTTAGAAAAAAAGACACAAGGGTGATGAAGACAGAAGGAGTGGGAATTGGAGAAGGGTTCAAGACAACAGACAAATACTGGACTCACTGCATAAGTTCAGATACTATCTATGTATCTCTTAAGCATATTTGCTGCTTTGTTACTATTTACTGCGACAGTCTGAACTCCTCCAGATCTTAAATTTGAAGGTCCTGAAAAATAATTCATTTTCACCTGGGAGATTTTTTTTTTAAAGGATCTTACAGGGTGAATCATTGAGAAGTCTCAGAATCAGCCAAGCAGAAATTAGGGCAGTTTGTATTGGTATAGGTGAGAGGTTCCTTTTATTTTTTTTTTTTAAGTACTTTGAGATGAAAAAGAGATGACTACTGTGGTTCTGCCCAAAGACATTCTCTGTGTTCAAATCCATACTGTAGGTTCTGTGTTTTCATGGGAATGGTGAAGTATAATGGTTGAGAGATGGAGAGCTGAATAGGTAGGGCGTAGTGATGAAAAAGGGGATAGAGATGTCCACAGCTGCTTGGAGAATACTGGCAATCCATGCAGGTTGTGCCGGATTTTCAGGGAGAAATACACAAGAGCCTGCAAATTTACCCTTCTTTTGGGTTTTCACAGTGCAAATCCAACCTCAGTCAGAAGGCCACAGGGTAATCATTACCAACACCTACATCTTTCCACAGTATTTATGTCTGTTGGCAACTGCTTTTCTCTCTCTTCCTTTGGGGCAGCAGGCCCTGTACCATCTGTTCCCTGCAGTTCTAACTTTCTCCAGCCATTGCAACTTGTTCTTGCAATCCATGCTAGTTTCAAATGGTTTGGGAAGAAATTCAAGCTCAAACAAATAAGATAAATTTTAGTAAGGGTAGGATCTCTGAGGTCATGGAACTATTTGTCCATAAAAAAGACAAATGACATCACATTAATGTGCTTGGATAGAGCAGAGCACTAGAAATCAGGGTAGAGAAGATGCTACAGTGAGTAGCACCCCATCACTGGCAGGATAGATTACATCAGGGCCAGCAAAGATTGTGATTTCAGATGTTAGTTTTGTTTCCTAAGCTAGAAGTGGGAATACCAGTACAATATCAGCAGGTGTTCCTCCTCAGAGAGGCAGGATGCAGCTTGTCAGCTGGAAACTTCTGTCTCTCCCAGGTGTCTCTGACAGACTGATGTGGGACTCACCACAGAGTTTTGTGCTTTTAGGTTGGCACAAAGGGAGCCTTATCTCACACACATGCTAAGGTTATTTCTCCCATTCATTCCTACGTACAAGGCTCACAAAATTTCAGGGTATTATGAGGAATTGTATTGTTTGCTGGACGCTGTTACCCCATGGGATTTCCCTCTAATCATCTCAATCCACAGCATCTGTTGCAGTGCCTAATCACCCTCTGAGTAAAGAATTTCTTCCTAACATCTAACCTAAATTTCCCCTTTCAATTGTCCTATCACTATCAGACCAAGTAAAAAGTCAGTCTCCATCATTTTTTATGGAGTCCTTTACATACTGAAAGACTGCGATGTGGCCTCCCCAGAACTTTCTCTTCTCCAGGCTGCACACTGCATGCTGTAATATTACGTATAATTTGTGGCAAATGTGCAAAGGGAACATTATAAAAAGAAGTCTCTGCTCACAAGACAAAGCATTGGTATCCAATGTGCTACACATAGTGTAGAAGAAGGGTATTCTCTTATTTTACTTCAGTACTACAATCATCATTTCATGTTCTATTCAAAAACTATTGAGGCCACTTCATAAGTGAGAACAGCACAATGTTACTTGATTTTCAAGGAAAGATTAGAGGTTCATTTGTACAGTTTTATATGCTTTCTTCTGTGTTGAAAGTAAGTTTTGACTTGCATCAAGCAAAGGAGGTAATTCTTTGGCAAGTACTCTAATCACTGAAGCAGCCATTCTGTTCTCAAATGTGGTTTGGACAAAAGGAACCGGGGCATCTGACAGTTGCCTCTTGAAAAAAAGATGTTTAGTAGTGCTGAATGTCACCACGTGTGGAATTGAGTTTTAGTTTATATTTCCATAAATAAAAAGTTTTGCTTATGTAAAACTGACCAAAGGGAGATACAGTTTCCTCCATTTTCTTCCATCTCCTTTCCACTTTCACTAACATTTTTCCTTCTCCAATCAGCTCTCTTCATGATGCATGTATCTTCTTTCAGTTACACAACAGGTGCTTTACTGGAATCCTGTCTTCTTAACAAAGTTTTTTGGGGGTGTATTTGTTTGGTATGTTGCCAAATGTTAGAAAGCAACATGAAGAGTCTTATTCTTTACTACACAGGACAGAAAGATTCAAGTTTTTTCTCCTCTTTAATAGTCTCTTCTATTGAGTAGATGAGTGATCAACTCAGCAACTTTTAAAGAGTTCCCATTCACAAAACCAGTAGCTCAAATTAATGTGATACCTATGGGAGCTCAGACCTTTGCATTCCTTATCTGGTTACCTGCATGTCCTATTGACCATACAGGATCTTTGCAAAATTGCCACCTATGTGGAAAGCAAGTCTTTTGATGGTAACCAGATTATGCATTTCAATTTAGACGAAGATTAATAGCCTTGAAAGCTGAATCAAAATGAGGAGTCTAATGCAAAAGTAGTATTTTCTGTATTTTATCAATGCCCCAATTACGTTAACATATTAACAATTAGTGACACTGGTGTTAATCTCTGCTTGCCATTCTTTTGGCATGTATATGAAAGGTCTTCTACCAGCTGTTTCAAGCTCAAGAGAAGCATTCCCTTATTTATTTAATTTGCTTTTTGATTTAAGTTAATATTCTTTTCTGATGTAAACGCAGTGTTTTTCATAAACCTCTAGGGCTGATGTAGTTACTGGAGATTGAGTTCTTTGTTAACTCAGTCCTTCTAATGGCCAGAAGATAGAACTGTAAGAAAAATCAGGAAATTACACGTTATCAAGTATTTGTTCTATGGGAGCACTAGAAAAAATGCTTTAAAATTCAAGGTCCCAATACCAGAACTGTAAATGATGCTGTGACAACATGCATAATGGGGAGGTAGTCCTTATCTCCACATCACATTTTCATGCAAGGCAAAATCACAGGTGAAAACTGATGCAGGAACTGCTGAGAATTATCTCATATACTTGCCTAGATCTTATATTTCTCTTATATTTTTATGGTTGGAAAGATATTAATGACTGAAACCAGGCACGGAATTCAAAGATAAAGAAGGCAGTGATTAATTGAAACCCCATAACTCAGATGTTAATGTCTTACAATTCACAGGCTTCATTCTACCCCATCAAACCAGGAGATAAATCCAAGCTCCTGTCCTTCCTCTATCATCTATCAGAGCAATGTGAAGCTTTGTGCTCACTCTGTGAATCAGCCTCTGCAGTGGCATTATTAATGGCAGCATGAAGGTACCTCATACACTTACTGCAACCCTGAGTTTCAGGCTTCCTTATTGTGCTTAATGTCCTCATCCCTGTGTCTGCCAGTTTGGAAATCACCTGCAGTGTGGGAGGGTCGAGCATTTTCTTTTTCACCCTTCCAATTTTTTTCCTGATTGACATAGCCACTGTGCCGAGTTGTTAAATACATTCTTTTGTTAGGCCTGGATGGAGACAAATCCTTTAATGGCAGCAGTGAGCACACATGCTTTTTAACAGATGCATAATTGTTATTTTTATTGTCTTTTAAGAGCTAGTTTGGTATTAAGGCTGGCAGGCTGAAACATGAAGACATCTGAGACTGGGAGGATGCCTGGGAGGATGTGTAACTCCATTACACTTTGATTTAGAGGAGCCCTTTAGCAGATGGTATCACAACCATGTGATGAATTTCCTTCATGGCCTCCCTTGCTGCTTTTTCTCTGATCAGGATGTCAGCTTTCCTGTGAGATCATGGCACTGTCCCCAAGAGTAATAATGACTTGAGTTCTTTTCTGCTCAAAGTCACTCGCTTGTTTATTTATCTACTTCGTTTTAGTGTGGCTCTGATTGTTGTTTGTGTTAGAGTCATGTAGTCTTGGAATAAGAATGAAACAGTTTGGCTTCTGTGATGTTAGGCTCAATCATTTAGGAAAATCATTTGCTTCTCTACATAGTCGCTTCTGTTTTTGTTAACATGAATGACCCACTGAGCTTATGACCCAGTGAAGTAAACTGTTGCACTCTTGGTAACTAATGATCCAACTGGCCCTTTTAATGTTGCAAGTGAATACTCAGCTTCATTAGCAGCACAAGATTATGCTTCAGAACTACAGGGACTACCTTTTTCCTAAGAGTGTCAACAAGGGGCAAAGCAATAGAAGAAAGTGACAAGAGAACTTAGAAGATACAATGTTCAGATGGGATTATCCTGCCTGAGTTAAATTTACTTCTTAATAAGACTTTTTTTTTCTTTTTCTTTTTCTTTTTTTTTTTTTCCAGTAACAAGAGGCAATTGAAAACGGTGACATTTCTTGCCCTGATGTTCATTAGAGCATGGTATCTACTGTAGGCCACATGGACTGTTACAGGAAGAGAGAAGGAAAAAATTCAGTAGTGTTTCCCTGCTGCTGATACAGAACTTCTACAAAACAAAGAAACTGCATTTAGTCTGGAACTAGAAGTTAGAGTTGTAAAACTTTCCTAAGTGAAATATCATGAGATATCACTTGTAGCAAATTAAAGAAAAATCCAAGCAGGAAAATGTTATAAAGAAGGACTGGAAAGAACCTATTATTTTTTCCTTTTTCTTTAAAGCAGCTCTTCAGCTTGTAAAATGAGAACCTACCACAGATAATACCTTTTTCTGCTTGTTTTGTAGTGTATAATATCCATAGATGTTTTAGAGCTTACTCAATGAGAAAGAACTCTAAAATTAGATTATTTTGAAGGATTGCAAGTTCTGGATGTTCTGAGTGCAAGTAGAATCGAAGTTAACAAATCAGAAGGAGTTCATAGTAAATTACAGGGAAGTGATAAGATAAATAAAATATAATACTTCCAAAATTTTAAAAATGTTGAATAGATTTTATAGGAGCAACTACTTGTAGTGTTTAATACATCCTATTCATTTCTGTATTTCTCCAATACAGTTTTCACACCTGTATCCATTACAAGATCGTTGTATTAAAGTTACTGGGATCACTAGGAAAGATTTTGGAAGTGTGAACCTAACACCTGCCTTCAGCAGGTGTGTAGAACTGAAATCCTAATCCATGCATCATGTCAGGAGAGTGAAAAGTAGAGTAGCAGAATGGCTTTTTGATGAAGTTTGAGTTAGTAACTCTGATAACAACTTAGTTAAATGCGTGTTGATAGCATGGTTCGAATAAGCGGTCTTAAGCTAGTTTTTCCTGATGAGGAAGGGTAGAAGAACACACATTCACCACTGTTAAATGCACATTTCATGTTACCATTGCCATTTCTGGGATTCTGGGGTGACAAGGGAGAGCTGTTCCCTTAACAGCCTGTTCCATTAAGGCTGACAGGAATTTATTTTTTTTTTAGCATATGGTTCTAGCCTATCCTTTATAACAATCAGTAGAAATGGGAGCATGTCCATCAATTTTCCAATAAACTAAACTGAGCCTTGAAGAAAGATGCTGAACTCAACAAAACCCAAGAGCATAGAGGCATTATCAAAATGTCCTCTTTTCTGGAGAAGGAGAAAAAGCTCAAACTAATTGGGTAAAATCACATAAAAATAGAAACAAACTGAGCCATGAGTTTTGCAGACATTTTTAGAAAGACAAGATGGCAAGCTCTCTGTCATGATGCTATCGATGTGGAACGCAAATCTAAATTCAATGTCTCTGTGGGAGGTCAGTGTGACCTGACAAACCATTAGGCTATTATTCAATTTACAATAAAGTATAGATGAGGGAAGAAAAAAAAAAAAAAACGGACAAACTATTTCAGATAGGAATTCAGTATATTTCAGTTAGCATCCTCAAGGATGCTAATTTGGGGTGAAATGGCCTGCCAATTTGCTGCTGATGCTAAATTGCAGTTGTGTTAAATATAACATGACCCAAACAGAAAATTTTCAATTGCTCATGTCATCAAATTATGGAACTTTTCTGGATGTAAAGTGTGATGAAAAGCAATGGAGCTTCTGCAACTTTTTCAATTTCTTCTTCTGGAATATGTGCTCAGTGCAGCTCACTTCTTGATGGGATTGCTGGTGAACAAAGGATGACCTCTGTTTCCTGTTTTGCAGCAGGGGAACTTTGGTAAGCCATGGAGTCTTCACATTCTCTTTCTACCCACACTCTAATGAACAGAGTTTGCATCACCAGGGCAGTAGCATCATGTACATATGAACTAGGCACTTTAAGCAAGAGAACAGAAAGGAAGACACAGATAAAAATGTGTGACTTTTTCAAGGCCAAACATGGAGATGACCTTCTGATTTATTAATATTCACACTCTCCAATGTGACTATAACGTTTGCCTTGGATTGGAGGCTAAACTGCTGACAGCATCAAGTGAACATATTCAGAGTGTCTTCATGATCAAAAGAAATTTTTTTTTTTCTCCCTCCTTTAGAAATATTTGAATTTGCCTGCTTAGATACGTTCAGTAAGTTAACAACAGGTTATATTGTGGGTGCCCAACATTTCGTCTTCTCAGGGCTGCACTGAGTGAAGAGGAAGAAGGCTGCATATTTTTTGCTGTTCAAAGGAGTGTGTTTAGCCAGTGTATCAAACTGCAACACAATTATTTGCCATCACTTGAGTTAGTGCTGCCCTGTGCTCTCCCCATGTCCTGGTGTCAGCTGGGTGGGACGTGGCTGCTGTAACCACTTCTGACTGCCTCCCAGGGAGGGGATGTCACTAATTGAAACAGAAATGTTTTGCTTTAGTTATGTGTTCGTCCTGACAAATGTCGATTCTTGTTTTCAGTTCAGGTAGATACCTGTTCATTAACCGGTTGGTTGTTGAGAGGACGTGAAATACTGTGAGTTTTCTGGTTCTGCAGCTCAAGAGTAAAAAGGGCCTCTTTCCTATGTTCTTGATGATGTGTGTGTGAAATATCTCTGCCCTGTAGCAGAGGGTGCTGAGGCAGGGCAAGGGGCAGCCCCAGCGGTGTGTGCAGTGCGGTGCTGTTCCTCGGGCTGGCAATGAGGGCAGCGTGTCCTGCTGCGGGGTGCGTTCTGTGTGCGGGAGGCAAGGAGGGGACGCGGGAACCTACGTGCAAACTGTAAGGTTCCTAAAGCACAGACACAATCAGTGCTTTTCTTTTTAAAATGAAAATGTGTGTATTTTGTTTTGTGGTTTTGACTCTTTTATTATTTTGTATCACTGTTTTAAATGGTTGATTGTCCTGTCTTGAAAGAGAAGTCCAAGCAAAGCATCTGGATTGAATCTTCTTGCTGAAGTTGAGCACTTCTTTGTGTCCGAACCAAAGTGTGGCTCTCCCCAGAATCAGCTGCCTCTGTTCCTTCTTTGATTTCTCGCACCCTGTGCAGGGATGAGGGAGGAGGACGGGAAGGATGGACTCGCAGGAGCTTTGGCTGTCAAAAGAGAAGGATGATGAGGAAATAGAGGCTCTGTGTGAGCCCATGGGATGGCCCTGAGTTGGGTTCTCCCTCCCACCTAAGGGTAAACTTACGGGATCCTTGCACCCCTGCAGTGTTTGTGGTCCCTCAGCACAGCAGCTCCGAGGATGGCAGTCCCTGCCCTGCCCTCTTGCTCAGGACTTGGTGAAGAAGAGATGAGAGGACTTGGGAAGGGACGAGGGAGGGGGTCGGGAAGGAAGGGCTCGTAGGAGCCTTGGCTGTGAACAGAAGAAGGACCAGGCAATGGAGGCTCCCCGTGAGCCCGCAGGATGGCCGTGAGCTGGGGCTCTCGCGGGTAAGGGCAAACTTACAGGACGGGAGGATCAGCGCCGGCGTCGAGGCGGCCGTTTTGTGGGAGGTGGACGGATCCTGGCGCCCCTGCGATGAAATTTGGGGCGCGACCTCTTCCTGGTTGGCCTGGCAGCAGCAGAGAGATGGCCGGTCTGCCCCGATGGAGGCGGATCCACTTCCATCAGCTCATCTGCCACGGGTGGATCCACCTCCATGGGCTCCTCTTTGCTGCCAGGCGGGTCCACCTCCATGGGCTCCATGTCATCAGCCTCTTCCAGCAGCCACCTCTTCTTTAAAGGTGGCTGCTCCATCCAATCCTCAGAAATAACAAGAAATGCGAGGTATCTCTTGGAGAGAGCCTGGAGTGCTGCTGTCTCCTGCAGTGTCAGCTGAGGGACTGCGGTTGAGGGCAGTTGGGTGCCCATGGTGACAGGATTCTGAGTGCCACTGCAGGCCCAAACATGGTGGCTGGCAGGTGGGGCCTGCGGCCATTTCTGGGAGGCAGTGGCAAGGATGTAGCAAGAGGGTCAGTGGGGGCAGGGGCTTCTCCAGCACCCTGCAGCTGCCTGGGGTGGAGGAGGAGCAAAGCGTGCTGACACCCCACAGGCAGCCGAGGGAGAGGCAGGATATCCATGGGGATATCTGACCTTGTTTTTGTGACACTGATGCATCTGTCTGGTTTGATGGCATTGTCTGTAATTCTCATTAAGTTCTTCAGATATTCATTAGAGATTTCTTTATGAAATTTTACTCTTTCAGTGCTTTGTAATTGAAAACACTTTCTCAGAAATGTGACTACAGCTAAAAACAATTACAGGAATAAGACATGATTGTGAATTTAGAGGCATTTCTTTCTGGTCAGATTGGGCTTATAAAGTTACGATAAATAGACACAGTCAGGTTGTTGAGTTGAATGTCTGATTGCAGCTTTGTACATTCCATTTGTAAACGTGCAGAGAAAGTATTTATGTCAACTGAGTCTTCCATCATGAAATAATTTATTCTTTTACTGAGAAAAACAAAGAAGCCTCCTTCCATGCTGAGGGAAACTTGGGCTATTTTTATGCTGCCTTATCACAGAGATTCTGTGTCTGCTTGGGGAAGCTGGCTGAGAATGCTGAGAATAGCAATTAAGAGAACACATGGTGAAGGTGCACAAGGCCTGGGCTTCAGTTATCCTTCTGCTATTCTTTAAATATGCCACATCACCCTGTAAGGAGCCTAGAATGAAGTACATGAAAAATCACTGTATTCCAAGGCACCTTCCTGCAGAGCAGTGTGCTCTGCGTGGCTCTCTAAACAGGGAGCATCTTCAGCTGATAATGTTCCATTTGTGTCTTGCAGAGTTTCCACTATCTGAACATCTGTCTTACCAGCACTGCTTTTCAAATAGCCACCTTCCAAACTGAAATCAAGTCTTCTCAAATGAAATAAGTTGCAAGAATTCTGGCCTCTTCATTCTCTATCCCATTGCCATGACAAGTGTTTGTTAGCAGAGAGGTCAGACATGTATTTCTATCCATTGTAAACGACAGATAGTCATTGAGATTTCTGCTGAGCTGTTCAGAATCCAATAGCCTTGGCTTCTGTCAGCAGGTGAAAGACCATGTATGGTGTCCCTGATAGCAGCCAAATTTGGACCAAATATCTTAAAGGTAAGATAGTGCTTAGTAGTTTTCATATGCACAAGGTTTATATATCATTGAGTCCTAAAAGTGAGTTGTTCACAAAACAACAGCAAAATTATGCCTCACCCTCTGAAAGTGAGAAAGTTCTGTTCGATCTATTTATGCAATCACTGTACATTATCAAAATTCATTTTTAATTAACTGCAGTGGGAATTGTACATCTATGGGCTGGAACCCATGGGAGAAGACATGTAGGAGGCACTTATTTGGAGTAACAAAATCATATGCATGCCTGTTATTCTGAGATTTTTCATACTGATTAATGTCTGAAGAAGAAAAGACTCCTTTATTTTTTGTGATGAAGGAGGAGAGATGAACTGCTCAGCTGTCTACACTACAGAATATATTGTTCCATGGACCCACTTCTCTTTTGACAGTTAATACATATTCTAGGCCCAGTTCTAAGGTGCACAGGTGTATCAGGTGAATGAGGAGTGCAAGGCTGACTCATCCATCCAGCTGAACACATAAAAAATATGTTATATATGTCCCTCTGCTCAACACAACTAAATCAAAAACACCTCTCAGGAAAATACATGAAAATGTGTGACTGAAGATTTGCAGAACTGGGATTGCAGAGCTCCGCCCAAAGCACAGATGTACTTTTCTCTAAATTGGAATCATCTTGTGACATCTTTTTGATCCAGCTATTCAGCCAGCTGCTCCGTGGCTCCTCTAGCTGCTGCTTACTGTTAAGTGACAATGTGAGTGGCAAGCCTGTCATCATCGCAGTGAGCACTGTGGTTCCTCCTGCTTCTGAACGCTCCTGATATGCTTCTGTTTGAGGAATCTGTCTTTTCCTTTTGCTGCTAGGAAGAAATAGGTGCATTCTGCAGTTACATCTGACTGGTGTCAGACCTGAGGTGTGCTTGGAGGAAGGCTGGTGGGACTGGATCCCCTTATCAAGGTGTGTTGCTCCCTCTTGTTCTCGAGTAGTTCGAAGTCTCGGTCTGTGGCCTCTGAAGGCTCATTTTGCTTTAAGGCCTCTGAGACTTCAGCCAGAGCTGCTAGTTTTGGAGCAATTCATTAGCTACACAGTAGCAATGTTTCTAAGAGCGGTCATAACATCCCTTTCTGCGGTGTGAACTTGACCAGCCACCTCTGCTTAAATTTCTTCGGAAGGTGACCTTATACTCCAATGATTTTCATTAAGACTGGAATTCCAACTCCATTTACTTTGAAGAAATTCAGAGGTGGTTTTATAGCTGATTATTCTAAATCAATCTGACTGTTCATGTGGTCACCAATCATCCTGCTTCTGCTCCAGACAGGTATCCTCCACATAAATTTGCAGGGAAATTAATGCTGCAGATGCTTCTAAGCAATATTAGTAATGACATATATAGAACTAGTCTACAATTTTAATTAAAAAAAAAACCCAAACAAACACATTTTTCTCTGTCAGTAATTAGATGAACGATTGGAAGTTGGGCCAACATAAAAGGCTTCTTCAGATAGTGTTAGCATCCGTCAAGCGTCAATCCATTAGTGTCAATATCTATCCAGGAAATACATATATACTGTAAATTTGAAGTAAGGCTTCGTATCACTTCTACTACATTTACTGTTGATTACATGAATAAACATGAGAAAAAGGGTTTAAATTGTGCCCAACTTCTTTGTTGATACTTCTGTGACACACAAAAGCACTTGATTTCAGGAAAAACATGCTAAGAGGAAATCTCATCTTTGTTATAGAAAATGTAAGGACTACATGGAAAATAAAGAACAATCTCAGCTTTCTACTTTTGGCAGGTTGCTTAGAGGAAGGTTTCATATTTAATGCACAAGCCAAACCTTTGCCGGTTCTGAAAGCAATTGAAAGAACCCTGAAGTGAAAAAATATTAGTCTGCCTAATTAAGATACCATCATTAAATCAGTGGAAATATTGTGCTTTTCTATAGCTCTCATTCTGTCCCTAAGTGTTATCCCGTATGCCATAACTGGGCTGTAGGTTCCCTATGGGAGAAGAGAGATGGTACAGCTGTGATCTTCCCGTTGTGTCCTCAGGGATCTCTTTTGACAAAACGCCAGGCCGTTTTCCTTGAGAAACTGCAGTATTGTTAATTGATTTATTGCATATAAGAAATAAGATTCCTTGACACAAATACTTCTCAATTTTAAATGCAAATGCCACCAAATAAGTTCTTGTTTATTTATGAATTTTGTTCTGCAGTCATCTGGCCTATTTCCTATTCTTGGCATACAAGCCAAGAAATGTACATTTAAAATAGTAAATAAATGCTTCACAGTGCACAAATGACTTTACATTGAAGCTTGCTCAAGTTTTTCTTTGGTAGCAATACCGAGGTAGCACGGGGCCCTCCAGGGACTGTCCTTTCTGTATTTCCTCATGCACAGTTTCAGTTGCAGGATTTTCCTATGTAGCAGACCTAAAATTAAGAGAGAACTTCCTTTTCACAGAAGTGTTGTTAAATCACCTTGATCCCTACTTCTGTTCTCCATTTCATGTTTCATGTTTGTTCAGTTGTGTGTCTCAACTGCTGAAGTAGAAAAATGAAACTCACAGCACCTTTCTGGTCCGTTGCTCTGCTGTACAGCTAAAAATTAAGTGACATTAGTTTCACTTTATAATAACCCGTAAGACAGCTAAGAGTTGGCATGTCTAGGCACGTGGAGTCAGTCAGTGGCAGGTCTTAGGAAAGGTGCCACAGCACCTAATTTTGAGGTTGCTGGCCTACATTGAGACCTGTCATTTCACAACCTAGTGCCTTATGGGTATGAAGCAGCATTAACTGATTGCAGTGTGAATTATGGGGTTTTATTATCTTTACCTTTCCTCTGCCTTTCTGTAGCAACTGAAAACACCATAGTAAGCAACTATCATACCAGGGACTGGGTAAATCACTAATAGACATGCAGTTTTTACTTAGAACTTGCAAGTCCACAGAATTCTTACACTGCAGTAGATGCCATGTTCCTTCTAATGGATATGGAGTAAAATTGTTGTATAGAATGTTTCTCCTTTTGCATATAAGGCCAATACTCGGCTTTACAGACCAGTTATTCTCAAGGCATGCTATGGCTGTGAAGTACTTTATGTTCCTTACATATTCTTGTTAAACCTACCTTAATTTGCCCTCCACAGTGAATGAAGAGTATACCTCTGTGACCACAGCATTTTGCAGGCAGTTCTGTCATGTAATTTAAAAGCCATATATATTAAAAACAAAACAAAAAAACTGGAAAGCACACAGTCAGAGTTTCTTGATTTACCGTTAAATTCTGAAGAATTGAAGCATATAAAATATGAATGCATGAAAACAGTATTTACCTAATCCAAACCAATCTAGAGACTTATTCTATTGACAGTGTTGATGTAACTGTCCAATGCTTTTCTCCTAGTTGTTTTGCTGGTTTGATCTGTTCATTGATGTGAAACTGCAGTCATTTGCAACGTTACATTTTCATTCTGTTTTTATAATGTAATGTTGGATTGGTCTGCCTAGGTGTAGAAAATAATTGCCTGCTTTTAATATGCTTCAGTCTCAGCTTCAGCATTTATATACAAATAAGGAATTTCGCTCCTCTGTGGGCTGGTACCCTGCAGAGTGAGACAGGCCATTTTACCATTTTATGACTGAAGCTAACTAAATTGCTACCAGCACTTTTCCTTTCATATATAACCCTTGCTTTCTGTAGTGTTTTAGCACATCTAAGATTTGTATTTAGATGCGCTTGTGAAAATGGAGATTTACTATAACAAACCTTAGAAACTGTGCTGTTGTCTGCCAGCTAGAAATTGGTCACTAGGAAGTATCAAATCTGTTACTAACCATCAGTGTACTTCCAGCTGTCAGGTTTCAAATCCATGGAAGGTTCTCTATTGTTTTTCTCCTGATCTCTGCTCAGTTTTGTGGTTTTTTTTCTAACTTTCCCCAAATTCTGTGAAAATGGGAATGTAGTGGGAGTGAGTTTGGGTATAATGAGAGTCAATGGTGAAGAAAACTGATGTTTTTTCTCTGTTTTCTTAAATCTGTAGTGACAAATCTTTAATGAGCAATTAAAGCCATATGTAATCCTAAAGAGGTCAAACGGTGCAGCTTTGGGAAGTGGGCAAAGAAAGCCTGCTGCTTAGGCTGGAAAGTTTTGCTCATCGGTATCTGAACAGGGAAGGCACTCCTTTAGGGTGAGAGTGATTTATGGATGGCGTGAAGAGTTAGGACTAACCACCTCCAAGCCTGAAACTTGTGAAGAATGTCAGCAATGCTTTCTGAATTCAGCCACGAGTTGCTGTTCAGTCTGTAGTACGTCTGTTAGAAAGACAGTTGCACACAGCTTAAGGAACCCCTCAGATCCACATGTGAATGAATCCAATGGATAATTACCATTACTGCTGCTAGTTACCAATTTTCCAATTTACTTCAGCTCCAGCATGGCGTAACTTTGCAGCCACTGGACTGGAGCTTGTCATGGCTTTTTTTCCTGAGATTAATCTACTCTTACATTCGAAAATCCCTTCTGTAAGTAGATAGCTTATACCATGTTCAAGTCATCTTGTTATCTGCCAATAGAGATTTTAGAACTTCCTAGCTTTCAGGACTTCTTGTTTGCCAGTCACTTTATTTACCACCACCTGTGCAGCTGCCATTGAAGCTTTGGAAACATTAACACTCTAATGATATTTCACACTTCTGAATTGAAAAAGTCAAGTGCATAATGGAACACTTAGATTATACTTAGCTATCCAACAGCTTTTCAACTGTTTCTAAGCCTGCAACTTCCAAAAAGACAGAGAGAAAAATATCTACTGCATGTGATTTTGTTCCTCAATTTTTTCAACTATGATTAAGGTTGCCTGAAAGGTACTTTACAGCAAATTATACAATATATCCTTCATGCTGTGGTGTCTGCTTTTACTTCTGCTGCTTGCAGCTTGCTTTCCTCTTTGCCTGTCTGTGCAAGATCTATAGAAAATAAACAAGTTTAAAAAGTATTTTTGGAGCCATCTGTTCATACTGAAATGAGAAAGATACTTCTCCTGACCAGAGCTTTACAGAAATGATAATCCATTTTTCTTAGAAATCTAGAGGAACAGTAACTGAAATGAAAAAGTATATAACAAATTGTTCTGAGGGATGTAGATGATGTAGAACAGACGTGAGACTGAGTCTTCCATATAGCCACAGGGATGAACAGGTGATGTCACGATGGATGTGAATCTTAGAATCATAGAATCACCAAGGTTGGAAAAGACCTAAAAGATCATCCAGTCCAACCGTTCACCTATTCTCAATTGCTCCTACTAAACCATGTCCCTCAATACAACATCCAGTCTTTCCTTGAACACCCCTTCTACAGTATGCTTAAGACAAAATTTCCTTTTTATTCTAGTTTATCAGAAGGCCCCTGGCTATAGCTGAGTGTCAAACAGGACTTTTTGAATAAGTCATTGTAGTCTTGTTCAACAAAGATATGCTTTCTCCAGAGAGCAACATTAAGGAAATTAGTGATACATGGCTTTTGTACCTATATTGTGTAGAGTTTTATTGTCCTGTAGCTGACGTTGTTAATGTTGCTGCTGTTAAGTGTTGTCTTCTGGACCATATTTAAGAGGACTGAACAGTCCTGTCTGGCCACAGATCTCTGTAAGAATATATGCTGACAGTGAATTTTTTCCATGTCCTTAGCTGAAACACTTGAAATCAAAAGGTTGGTTAATTGATCTAAGAGAGTAGTAACCCATGGGTCGTAGTCTGGTGTCTGGTAACAAGTGCCTCAGGTGTGTATGCATATTCTCTTTAATGTCTTTTTCAATGGTCTGGAGAAGGCAGCTGTCAGGTTTGCACATGACACCAGATCTGGATTTGAGGAAGGAATATGGTCATCCCTTTTTTCATACAGCAGTAGCTCCGAAGAAATAGAAGTCTGACCATTTATTCACAATGCTGGAAATTGTTATGATAGCTGTGGGGGAGAATAAACTCTTCTCTGTCTCAATAACTTCCAAATCTAATTGGTGGGAATTTGGTAATATAACTTATGGTGCACAGGAAAAAATATAGTTATGACTACCATAGTAATACCATTAGTACCATAGTAAATACCGTTAGTAATAATGCTGACCCAAAGATGTACTGAGAATGCAAGCAGATTTTAATCCACTTTTAAGCGTTGCTGATTTATAGGCAGCAATGCAATTCTGTAAAGAATACAGAGCAGATGGGCCATGGCCCAAAACAGTTATCATTTGCTCAACTTCTTCACGAAAAATTGCACTTATCTGAGCCATTGCGTACTCTGTTAGAATGAATGCAAGTAGCAATGGCAAAATTGCAGCATGTAGTGAACTTGCTAAAAGAAACACAGGGAATTTTTCTCCCCAGGTAGAGAACTCATGGTTTCTTTCCTCTGGTGTCTTTCTGAGCTGTCATGTGAAGCCCATTGATTTCAGGGATCTTGAATTTGAACATCTGCTGCTCATATGATTTCACATTAAAAAAAAACAAATCCAGGGTGATTCTGAGTGCTTGAGTAGGTACACAATACTTCGTTTTAGGATAGAAAGTTAACATAAGATATGCTTTTAATCTGCCTTCAGGTTTGCCAGACAGTAGTTCTCTTAGCACATTCCTGCTGTAACTACTTTCCTGGAGGTGAGAAACAGCATGCTGTACCAGCATTTTAGCCATTAACTCAGATCTGATGAGGATTTCTGTGATGTTTTTTGATGGTAAAATCTTTCAGAAGATCCTTCATACAGTATTTTCAAAAGAAAAGGACAGTCAGTCAGCCCTCAAGGTACAACTAGCTCTCTTTCTTTGTTCTGAAGAGACCATCTACTGGTATACCTGAACTGAAAGATTCTAAGAGAGTAAAGATGAAAAAAGCAAATAAGAGCAACTAGGGTGAGGAGGGAGAGCAGGGAGGGAATGGGATAGGGCACAGCACAATGATAAAAGAAAGAACAAAAAATACCCACCTGGTTGTTTGAAGGTGGTGCCAGGTTGCCCCTGGCTAGCAGCCAAAATCTTACCCAGCCACTCACTCACTCCCTGCATGTCTCAGTGGGACAAGGGGGAGAAAAAAGGGAAAGTAAGGAAGGATAGAGCTTATGTGTTATGATGAAGACAGGTCGCTTTCCAGTTACTGCTGTGGGCAAAATGGACTCAACTTTAAATCGCTGATGATTAAAATAATTATTTCATGTTTAGTGACTGGAAACAGATAAATATTAGAACATGCAACAGAGGCACCTTTCCTCTCCCCTTCTGCCAGGCTTAGCTCCACTCGAGCCCTCTCTCTTCTTCATTGTTACTGCTGCAGGCACACTCACTGAGTTCATGGCAATTCAGCCAAGCTATGACCCACAAAAGGGAGAGTGGTATTGATTATATTCAGTACACAGCAGTTTCTCTCTGCTGTTTCTTTGTGACGCTTTTTCCCTGCTCCTACCTTGGCTCTCCATGAGATAAGTTACTTAAGGAATACCTATGTGCACCAGTGCAGCTCCTCCATGGGCTACTTGGCAAGATCTGCTCCACCACAGAGCACTTCCTCCTCCTCAGACCTTGGTGTTCCTTCTGCTGTTTCTCACTCTTTTCTTAAATACATTTTCACAGAGGTGTCGCCAGCTTTGCTGATGCGCTGTGGCGTGAGGTAAGCCACTGGAGCCAGCTAGAAATTGTTATATCCAGCACAGAGCAGCCCTGGGCTTCTTCTCACAAAAAGCATCCCTGGTGCCATGTTGTTTTCTGCATCTGACTGCTTGCATCCAATACAAAGGTAAAAACAAAAAACAGCAATACAGTGTCTGAATAGATACTTGTCAGTCTTTATTGTGATAAAGGTTGCAAAAGTCATCTTGACGTCTGTTGAACTTCTCACAGTACTAAATAGCACGCAGTTATGTTTTTAGCTTTGGCCCTTAGGTTATTCTAATTCATGTGTCCTCTTAGCCAAGACATTGGGATGCTAAAACAAAAAAATCTTTCATGCATAGCATACTGTTAATCATCATTTTATTTTCTCCCTTATCAATATAAACTTCTAGTGTGCATCTGTTCAGCTTCCCCAAGACATAATTTATTAGTGATACATAAAATGTATGTCCAGCTATGTGTAGTGCACGAAGCTCCACCCTCGAGTTGGCTGTTAGCTACTGAAGCTGCCTTTCACCTTTCAGTCTTCAGGATCTGGTGCAATAGTGCATGGGGAGAAGGGAAAGATCAGTTATGATGTATTGGACTACTTTGCCAGAATGTTTGGCAGCATATTTAGCTAAGAAGCATTCACCATCTGTTCAGTTTTGGAAGGAAGGCAGAGAAAAATAACTTCCTGAAGATTTAGCCTTTGTAAATATTTTAAAGTACTCTTCAAACAGTCTCCACTTTAACATCTATTAAATGTTTGGTTGACAACAGCTATCCAGTAGTATAGAGGGTACATAAGAGATTGTCAGTACTTTCTGACCTCTCAGCTCATGTAGCTGTTTGGATGCTCAATTGTGCCTACTGAATATGCTCTCCTTAACTGTCATTCTGGAACTGGGTTTATGCCTTTGTTTCATGATTTGAACTGCTTTGTCATAAGTATACTTCTGGTCTTCTTTTGAGGTCCATTTGTCTGTAGGGGAACACACTGCTGCAGTTACTAATTATCTAGTCTCTTCCAAGGGCTGAGTTTTGAGTCTACTTTTTTTTCATCATTTCCTCCAATTTCATTTGTGTATGAAAAGTTAAAATGTTATTATCTTTTGCAGTTATTTCTTCTCTGGCTGAGTGAACTGAATATTCGAGATCCAACTGTTGCTAGAAATATTTCATAGAATCATAGAAAAAGGGGTTGAAAAGGACCACAGTGATCATCCAGTTCCAACCCCCTGCTGTGTGCAGGTCGCCAACCAGAAGACCAGGCTGCCCAGAGCCACATCCAGCCTGGCCTTGAGTGCCTGCAGGGATGGGGCATCCACAGCCTCCTTGGGCAACCTGTTCCAGTGCCTCACCACCTTCTGAGTAAAAACTTTCTCCTAATATCTAACCTAAACCTCCCGTCTCAGTTTAAAACCATTCCCCCTTGTCCTATCACTATCCACCCTTGTAAACAACCGTTCCCCCTCCTGTTTATATGTGCCCTTCAAGTACTGGAAGGCTGCAATGAGGTCTCCCCAAAGCCTTCTCTTCTCCAATCTAAACAAGCCCTTCTTCATTGCCTTTCTCCATAGGAGAGGTGCTCCAGCCCTCTGATCTAGCAGTTCTTCTCTGGACTCGTTCCAAGTACTCTGCATTTTTCTTGTACTGGGGGCTCCAGACCTGGGCACAGTACTCCAGATGGGGTCTCACAAGAGCTTTATTTAATTTTGTTTTATTTTTCAGATCTGTAATTTTATTTTGGTCAGTGTATGACAGCTACATAATGACTCACATTCATGATATTCCATCACTGAGGAAAACTGCTAAGAATGGTCCTTGTGTGAAATAATTCCGTACAGAAACATGGAGTTGGAAAAATAATCACTGATTAGACCTTAAAAATAGTTCACTGCGTAACATGACAAAAAGCACAAACAAAGGCTCGTTCAAAAATCACAGTCATTGTTCTCCTACACTGTAATAGTTATAATTTCAGCATGATGAACACCAGACATTAAGATTAAGCTAAAACTGGTGCTTTCTTCTGCTTTTTTTTTTTCCTCCTTTTTAAAAACAAATTCATGTATAAGTGCATGTCACTACAGTAACACCCATAACAGATCAGTTTTGTTACGATCACTGTTTGGTAGAGCAAACGTCATCCCTCCCCCCTACCCCTCCCCCCCCCCCCAAAAAAAAAAAAAGATTAAAAAACTTAAAATTTTTGAACACTATTTTGTCATAGGAATACATAGCATCTACAGTGTCAGTTAATAAATTTCAAGCTATTGTATAAAAATACGACACCAGTATGCACAATACTGTATCAATAGAGTAATGGAGCAGTAATGTATTTATCTAAGGTAGTTTCCCTTTGACTGCAGGTAGACATGAAATTAGATTTACACCTTTTGAAGTTGTTTTTAGTATGGGAACCTTAACAATGATCCATCTGTCTATTTCCATTTTAGTGCCATTATTGTACAGTGCTGAGCAATCAGTCAGCTGTCAGGAAGGGATCTGCTTCTGTTTCTCTTTCTTTCTTAGAGCTGTGCAGAACAACAAGCACTTTTCCATGGCACATGCAGTCAGCCTGAGAATGCATGTCAGCTATATTTACCCCCATAGATAAGTCCATTAAGGATCTGGTAGTTGTAGCATTATGCATAAGGCAATCCAGTACATCTCTTTTTGGTGATGGAAGAACTCATTCATTAAAAGTGCTCATTTCTTTTCCAAGAACAGATTTCTGAAAGTATCACCAGTTGTAGATCCAGCTGAAGTTGAGTGAGGTTAATCCTTTCCTTGGAAATTTCTCTCTTCTCATCTTTGAGAAGCTGAATCCAAAGTGGCACAAGCAACAACTGCACAGCAGGTTGGTAGCAGAATATGAAGGGAGTAGCAGTGAAGGAAAGAATGACAAAGTAGAGGCAGAATGGGGAAAAGAAATGAAAAGGCAAAGTGAGAACACTGGGAGAAAGAAAGCAAACAAAAACTGAAGGATAACTCCATGCTTTATGTAGGAAAACATGTAAAAGAAAAATATTCTAAGAACAGAATTGAATAGTTAATTTCTTCTAGAAACTTCTGAGCTGCAGCAGTTGCTTTCAAACTACAGCACTTGAAGGGAAAAAAAATAAACTGTAGAACCTTAGAATCCTGGTTCTTAATTGTTAGCTTGCAATGTGACTGCTTTATAGGAACTTGTTCTTTAATATAATTCAATGTAATGAGATTGCACCAAATATAACTTGAAATAGAATTTGGTTTATTATTTCCCTAGTTATTGGCTAAGAAAATTGAATGTGGGGAAAGAATCACATCTGTCATTATTCTTGTGATTTATATCACAAATTGCCAATTAAAAGAGTGGCAGGGGAACAAAACACGCTTCCTTTCATTCTCAAACATGTCCATTCCACTTACATTCCAAGGACTCAAATTAAACAATACAGGGCAATTTCTTCTTGTTAGTGGCACTTCATATCATGTAAATCAATACAGATTTTGGCTTGTACTAATCTTCAACTTCTTTCATTGGAACTGTACAAACTAAACCTTGCACGGCTTAGTTGTACCTGGCTCGGTATGGATAGCTGTGAAGTTGTGATAGCACGAAGTTCTGCACAGACCAGCCACACAAGTATTCAGTCATCATCTCTAATGACTTTTGTGTGAGCTCTGTGCTGCTGCTGTTGCAATGCTAACAATTCTCCTAGCAGAAGCTAGATAACACATTAGGTGAAGTCACAGCAATGACTAGTCACTGCTGACATTGCCCAGGGCAGAACAGACAAAGAATCTGGTTCAAGAACCAGGGAGAAGCAAATGGTGATTTCACTTTAGAGTCTCTCTCATGAAGTTTATCTATTACTTCTGAGATGAAATGTCTTTAACTGAGTGATTGGATGCTTAGTTCCATAGAACAGTATCTGACACCTCACAATCATGGACACATTTTTTCTCCTCTCCTTCTGTGAGTGAACTCAGTACTAGCATTACTGTGCTGAATTTGGAAAAATGGAGCAGGGAGAGACTACTTCCAAGGCCACATGAAGAAATTGCTTTAGATGGGGTTTTGAGCAACTTGGCATAGTGGAAGAGTCTCTGCCAGCAGCACAGGGGTTGTAACTAGTTGATCTTTAAAGATTCTTTCCAGCCTAAACTGTTCTATGACTCTACTATGTATAAATTCAGCTTTCTCTGAAGAGTGATCCAGATTATGAGATTGGGGCAGAAATCTAAACTTGTAAAGACTTCTAGAAATGTGAAAGCCAGTAAGCGTTACATATCTGCAAGACACATAAGTCAGAAAACATTTATTCTTACCCCACCTGGGTTCATGTTGGGCTAGCTTGAGTATCTTCATCCAGAACAGTATAAAACATGTGAGTTACTCCAATCAACAGATAATTTTCCTCAGTAGAAGAGTGAACTTTAGAGTTTTTTTGTCTGGACATATTTTCTCCTTTATATGAAGGGGAAGCCATTTTCCACTTCCTTTTTGCTGTGAATTCTTCCAGCTGAAAGGAAACAAAATAGTTTTACTAGTATTCTCCCTCTCTATGGCAGGACCAGACCCCACAGGTCCAAGGATGTTCCTCTTTAAGGGGGAATTTTTTGTGCAGTGATAATGTATCATAGTTTACTGCAGAGTTTACTCCTCTTGTACCTGCTGGTAAGGGGCTTTCAACCCTACAAACATGAAAGAATTAGTAGATAAGGTGATTCTGATCCATTTTATCTTTCAGGAGTATCTTGTTGGCTAAGTAGTCAGCTTAGAGATCACAACATTAACACAGAAAATATGAAAAGTTTTGGTTTTCTTTTTTAAATTATCATTTTTAATAATAAATACACGTATCAGAATGCTTACAGCTTAAAGTCCACCTGGTTCAGATTTGATTTACACCAGAAATACCAGTAAGGGGGATATTCTAGAACTGATTCCTCCTGATTCACAACAAAAATTTTTTCTTCCTCAAACACCTGCACAAGTGTTCAGCAAAATGGGAACTGTCTCTATCACTTTTTTTTCTTTCTACTAGACTTAAGTTACATCAAAACATGACTAATATTCTCTGTTACGTGCATCAACACAGCTAGTCCTTAAAAGTCATAGTTTGGATTTTAGTCCCCCTCCTTAAGGACCAGATTCCCAAATCCTGCGTCTGAAAAATGTGTTTCATAATGTCTTACCAAGCCTCCCTCCTACAAATATAATGTGTCTGTATACATCATTATCCAGGGATAGCTGAGCCTTACAGCTGAAGATGCTCAAAAGGATTGCTTATGTATGTGGAATAAATTATGTTCAGTAAAATGATTTTGCATCCATCTGTTGCAGGGAGTAATGCAGGGCAGCAGAAATCTGCTTAAAACTGCTCTTTCTTTCTCAAACCATTCTGTCTGTGGGCGAGTGGTTGTTATCCTTGTAGAAAAGAGAGGGACAGAAGAGCCTTGCTTTCCACAATCAGTGTGGTCATGATAGCTAATAATCCCTTTACTATATAGTGTTACAGGTTATTGTAAATCAGCAGCTGAGAGCTAAGGTAAGGCTGACCGATCTCAAGAACTTCAGAAGAAAGTGTGCAAGTTCTGCTCCTAACGCTTCTAAATATGCACCGTGAAAGAGCAATTTCTAAGAAGTTTGCTTTGCAAACCTCTTCTAAGATATTTGTCAGACAAGCTACCAGGTGTCATTTTCCCTGTTTTTCACTGGCAGCCTTATACATTTCAGACCTTAGCACTTTGAGGTATTTTGAGCTATATCAGAATAATAGATTTAGCCGCTTTCAAGCCTGTGGGATCCATACCTTCCTGCTGGGCTCCTTTCCTGAACAGATTTTACTGGTTCATGACATGAGAACAGAAATATTTGATATTACATCTACAAGGGACTGACTTGATTATGATTGCTGTATATCTCTGTAGGGGTGAGGACAAGCACAACCTCCTCACCAAGCCTTGTGAATAGGATTGTCTGAGTGCTCATCATGTTGCTCCTGTCCAGAAAAACAGATGACTTATGAGCTGCTGACATTTAGATTGTTTTACTCTTCACTACTTTGTAATTTTTAAGCTCAAAAAAAAAAAAAAAATTTTTTTTTTTTAAATGGAGAGAGCAAATATTTTGCTGCATCTAGACCTAACTGAACATTTCAGACAGGGATACTGTCTGAGAGTTGGTCATTGATTCCCAATCCCAGCCCTGATCCTGTTATTGCCTCTTTTTTTATGCTCATTATAGAGACCAGATTTGTAACCTAAGAGTTGATTTCTGCTTGGCAACTTTCTGAAGGCATCTCTTGATCTCTAGAAGTTACTGGTGTAGAAGATTGTTTATTGAAAAGCCTTTTCTGAGTACCTAAAGTTTTTTCTTAGTATGCTCAAGAGAGGTGGGTTGTGAAAAGCAGAGATTGAGGAAAAGGTCAAGAAGAAAATTATTCAGTCAACTCAAACTGAAGTGGAAAACTTTTGGTGTTTCCAAACAAGGCAAGAGAGACAAAGCACGCTAGTTCTGTGTTCAGATTACACAGCTTACCTGACCAAAGGGTAAGTGATGTTCTAGCTTAGGAGAACTTAGTAGAAAGTTGGGATGCACGCTATAAGGTGAAGCCCTGTATAACTATTGCATCTATTTGAAGAAGAAGCAAAAAACAATTCTGTGACTTAATCAGTATTCCTGGCTATTCATGGATTTAATGCTAGTGCACTTTTAATTTTATATGTAATGCACATTCTTTTCCTATTTACTAGTTCCGTAGTGAATTATTTTTCTTGTTTTCTTTACAGAGTGGAATCTTAATGCTGGAAGAAGCTCTTGTTTCTTCAGTCATCCTTGAGGGATTTAAATGTCAATATAAAGAGAAAAAACAGCAGGATATTGTTCTTAGACAGAAATATTTGGGGTCTGTTGTGGAGAAACAGTTCTGAAAGCAGACAACTTCGCGTGTTTTGTTCCAATAGGTAAACAAGGAAAAGAAATAGTTTCCCAAGCAGTTGGTACTGGGTCCAATCTTGTTCAACATCTCCAGCAATGACCTGGATGAAGGAATAGGGTCCACCCTCAGCAAATTTGCTGATGATAAAAAGCTGGGAGGAGTAGCTGACATGCCAGAAGGCTGTGCTGCCATTCAGCGAGACCTGGATAGGCTGGAGAGGTGACTCTAAGGAGGTTCCACAAGAGCAGGTCCTGCATCTGGGGAGGAATAAGCATGTGCATCAGTATAGGGTAGGAGCTGACATGCTGGAAAGGAACTCTGTAGAGAATCTCTATGAATCAACTCAAAAAGACTAGGAGCCCAGTGGGAAGCCTGGGTCATGTGCATGACTGTCAAGGCAGGTGTATGTCTCTCTTTGTGTGAGGAATTGAGTGGAAGACTTTTGCAGAAGTTTGACACTCAGGACTGACTTTCTTTTCTGAGGACAGCAGGATTAAGAGATACTTCTGCTTCTGATTACTACAGGGCATTGAGGAGCATGCCACAGCTCAGTATTCATAATGGGTTAGCGTTCCAGCTAAAAGGAGTTATGAATGCAGTGTGTGTCGTCACATTTTTTTTTATATAAAGGCAGGTTTAGCAATTGAGTTAAATGTGATCATATGGGTAAAAAGCTGTTTTATAGAACAGCCTAGAAAAACAATCTTTAATGCATGAGGACTGTCTTCATATTGAGTTAAGGAAATCACAGCCCAGACCCGTCTACAGAAGTAAACCTAGACATGGTAGTCTTTGAAAGAATAACATCACATTCATCTGCAGGCAGCTCAAGGGAGGCACATTCTCTCTCATGCTACAAGGCTGTAGACCTGAAGCAAAGCAGGAGGGTAATACATGGATAATGTTCACATTCCAACTCACCAATTTGCATGTTTGTGAATAAAGAGTTTTTTATTATAGCTATTAAATCTGCTATTTTCTGCAAGTGCTTAACTCAAAATAATTTTCAAATTATGAGAGAAGGAGAAAGCACTAGTGACAGTTTACTTTAATATAACTCTAATATCTTTAGCTCTCTTCTGTTTATTTATTTATTTCTGTGTGTGTGTGTTGTTAATCCATGGCAGCACTTCTTGGGAATGAGTGTTGGAATAGCTGTGTAGCATATGCATTAGTGTTTGCTCTGGTGACCATGAGTGGATTGAATCACTCACTGCTCTAAGTCAGTACAGCTGCTCTGAGTTCAGTGTGACTTTTTTCTTGCTGAGGCTCTGCATGCAAATTCCAGTACTATTCTCTTCAATTTTAATCCACATAATCTCACATAATCTAAATCTTTATTAGAATTCTAAGCTGAAGCTGTCCTATCATACGTGATCTTGTTGTGCTGTTTGAAAAACTAGCCTTCTAGGGAACTTTCCTTATAAAGAAATGGAGGGGCTCAGCCCTCTGCATGGTAAATAGAAATAAATAAATTGATACAGGAGGAATTTTGGAGCTGGTGGTCTTGCTGTTGTTGTTGGGGTTTATTTATTGTTTTCCTTTTTTTTCTCAAGAGTGACTCTGATTTTTGTAACTTGAGGTGAATCCCCAGGAAACTTTAAAAGAAAATGGAAGGATTCTGTCTATTGAGAGTATATTAACTAACTTCTTCCATTAAGTAGTCCCTCAAAGAAGAAAAAGCCCCTTATTTTTCAGTGTCGTACTCTGAATGTCAAATTTTGTATGTGAAGTCCTTCTGCTCTGGAATCAGTGCTATATTCTCTTTTCAGTTAATATCTAATGTTTACCTACAGATACTGCATTGCTTTGTGTGTTGTGCAGTAGTTTCCATAGGTAGGCATGAGCACAGCATGCATATCACCAAGGTTTCTTTTTTGATGATTTTAATTTGCTGAGGAGTCACCAGCTACTCAGTTTAATGAGATACTTTTTTGTAGTCAGTTTTACGCCACTGGATAACTTTGTCTCAGTACTAAATTATCCCATTTATTCCAGGACCATTCAGTAACCCCACCAATCAAAGCATGGATGCCACGGATGACCTCCTCCATTTTGAAAACTGATCATGTATGTCTATCCTTCCTCAAAGATGATGATAACATTTTATAAAATTTTAATCTCTATCTTACATATCCCTTGATAACTGCATGTATTTAAAAGCACTTATTAAGACACCTTTTCAAAGCCTAATAGAAGTGCTTGTAAACCATACCAGCCAAACCATTCTTATTTAAATGCATGCTGATTCCCTCACAGGAGGCATTATTTCTTATGTAAACCTACATCCCATGAAGGATTTTGCTTTTCCTCAGTGTATCAGCTTTATCAGCCTTGTGTCAAATGAATTGATCCATTATTATTGTTTCCATCAACTTACCTTTTGTGGAATTCAGACTTCCTGGGTGGACTGTTTCCCAGATCTCACATCAAGCTCTTTTCCAAGATGATTGTCCACCTGTGGATGGTACTTTCCCTTAACTGAACTGGCTCATGGTTAACAAAGTGTGGTTAATCTTATCCACGTGACAGTTTATTTTGTCTACTATTGAGCAATGTCCTGAGAAACAAGAGCTTGGCGGGCTTTTAAGTGTATGAGGAGGAACTTAGAATTATAATATATTCTGGTTCAGTTCTATAGTCTTGTCATATTTCCCCCTTGGAATTAATCAGAAGTGTATATAGCCACGTTTGCCCAGATGCTGCCCTTTGTTATTAATTTGTTTTGCAATCTGTTCTTCATTATTTTGGCAGACATAACACACTGTTTTCAGCTGTCTACTTAGGAATCTTTCATGCAAACCCTAACAAGTCTCTGGTGCATTTTTCTTTTAATCTGCGTCCTTACTGATGCCCCAGCTCTTACACTGCTTCAGCGGATCGTGTTCATTGTGGCTGTGTTCCAAGAGATGGAAAAACTCAAGTGATGACAGAGAACATATGTATCTCCTTTGCCCTCTGCCCTTGGTTGTTCAGACCATGGAACAACTTGAAAATGACTGTATTTGAGAGTTACTACCTATCTGAGTCTTGACCCTAACTACTAAAATTAAGCTAATGTGAAAAATCAGACTAGAACTTCCAAGTGGATTTGTCATTGGGCTGCAACATAATCCTGTCACAAGCAGGAGAAAGTTAAGGTACAGATTTAACTGTCGAGAATTTTCTTATGGAGGTTTAAAGGAAGGTACAGTGTGTTTCTGTGTTCTTCCAAATGTCTTGCACCTCACTTATTTTCACTGTTTCCTTCTCAAATTGCCTTATATATGTGGAAATTTTGTGGGGTTTTTCTTCTCGTGTCATGCTTATGGCAATTTAAATACCTCTGAGTCAGAAATATTCTTCTGTCTCTGATTCTGTGCACCAGCTGGTCAGTGCAAAGCAGACATGGTCATTGCTGTTTGTTTCAATGCACTACGTACTGGTCTATGTCTAAATGCATTAGCAAATGTCTAATTAGTCTCTGAGCATCTGAAATAAATCGTCACCTTGCACGTTCAAGAGATTGTCTGCATTAGCCCCATTCGTTTCCTTGCAGAAGTTAATCCTTCTGACATAGACCACCACTGCTTTCAGTGGTTTGAACTCTGGAAATTTTCCACAGAGACAGAAAACTGCATGTTCCATCCCACCAGCTGAGACGTGAGAATGTAAACACTCATCTGGGAAAGCTGAGTTAGGCTGAGCATCTGACAAAGCTGCTAATGGCATCAGCTGGTTTGAGGGCTGTCCAGCTCTGCCCTCAGATATACGCTGTTCAAAGCTGGGGTCATGGTTCTGTTCTCATTGCCACCTGTGGGAACTGTCAGAACATTGCCTGCAGCTCGTACAAAAGTGGGGACAGTTGTCCCTGAGAAAGTGTGCACTGTGCACTGCAGCCACCAAGGAGAGCCAATCTCCTCTGGTCTGCTTCAGTCCAAGAGCAATGACCTCAATCAGCAGATAAAATGGTTAAAAGAAAAATAAGCGTTATGATAGGGTATACATTTTTTAGCTTGCTTAAATACAGAATGTGCAGGTGTAGAAAACCGTGCATTAGTGCTATTTAATGTATGCAGCAATACAGCTTTCATGACAACAGTTAATCTATTTTGTGCAATAAACTGTCCTCTTTATGTGATGCAATCAGCACTAATTACTTTTCCATGGGATGCGATCAATATTTACAAGTCAGTACTGCTAAATCATTCCTCCCACAAATGGTAATGGAGAAGCAGATCATAAAATGCCAGAGAATCCTTTCTCAAGAAGAAATAAAACTTTGTGAAAAACAGAACTTTTTCTTTTGGGCTGCAGTGAATTATGATCTTGAAGTGAAAATAGATTTTGAATTGAACCACTTTGGGCTTTTGCTACTACAGTCATGGAGGACTGATGCAAGTAACATCTTGCATCTGGAAGGTGAGACATGGAAATGTATTTAAAAAGGGTCAGCACATCTGAAAATCATGTGTCTCTTTTGAAAATGTGTTGCCTGTTTTTAAACTTTGGAAAAAAGAAGAAAAGAAAACCAGAAGCATCTGCAGTTTCTCAGAAAGATTGTTCAAAGATTAAGTAGCATATACATGAGACTGAGCAGCCTTCTGCCTGAAGTGCCTAGGAGCTCTTAGACCTCTAAAAGTGATCTCTCTGCCTGGTGTGTTCCAGTGAGATTTCCATAAGATGTTCCTGTACCCCTACTAGCACATCCCCACACAGCTGAAAATCTCTTTCCTGACTTCTGTCTTCTGGGGAAACAACAGCAGGTAGACTGCAGGGAAGAGGCATTAGGAGCACAAACTTTCAGCAATGTCTTCAAAGAAAATGAAAGTATTTAATAGCACTGCTGATAGGTATAGTCCTGATATCATTGCCCATTGTCTGAGAGACTGAAACCTGATTCAGTATGGGCAGCTGTATCACAGCTGTACCTTCTGTCTCATAGAGAATGAGATCTTACTCAGTAGCACCTAAGAGAGACTCTTGTTTTAAGTTCAAGGAATAGACACCATCATCATTTGACTGAAATATTCTGAATTTTGTTACAGCAAAAAGCTAGATGGATCAATAAAACCTTGTGTTCTTTCTACTATTATAAAAGGCTACTGGAAGATGGTGAGATATCACTGCATATAACACATATAATTGCATGAAATAGTATTTTAAGGTACATGGCTCTCCATTTCCCTCTTGACAAAAAAAAAAAAAAAAGATTTTTTTTTACAGAAACCTTTCAATTCAATCACTAAATTGCTTCAAATGCCACATCTTAATCCTGTGGTGAATACAATCAATCAGAAAGTATAGAGAGAACAAAGCTGTGCCAGGCTGTTTTAAAACAAACATACCTGTAACAATATTGTAAAAAAGTATTTCATTGAATACTGGACTTCCCATATCAGCAGGGACAGCTACAATGCAGCACAATTGATCAGCCTGTAATCCAGAATGAGTAAGAAATTTACTCTGTGGCCTTGTGTTCCTGGCCCATTAATTTCACAGACTATCATCGTGTGTTTATGGTATCCTGATGTCAGCATGCATCTGTGCAAGAAAACAAAGCAAATAGTCAAATATCAATGAAGATTAGGGCAAGGATATGCACTGCTTAGTGTTTACAAACATCAAAACATCTTTGCAAAAGAAAGCAGACCCCTACATTTTCAAAGACACCAAAACAGACATACAAAGCATCATCAATCTTATCACAGAATCACAGAATGGCAGGGATTGGGAGGGACCTCAGAAGATCAAGTCTAACCCTCCTGTTAAAGCAGGTTCCCTACAGTAGGTCACACAGATAGGTGTCCAGATGAGTGTTGAAAACCTCCATAGAAAAAGACACACAACCTCTCTGGGCAGCCTGTTCCAGTGCTCCGTCACCCTTACCGTAAAGAAGGTCTCTTCACAGTATTGTATTAAAATATGGTTACAACACAGATTTGTGCTGCTATATATAATTATGTTTTCTGTCTTCTTCTTGGTTCCTTGGTCCTACTAACTCATAATATTGCATTTGCTATTTGAACAGCAAAGTGAGCTTTAACAGCACTAGCATTTTTCCCAGTTTCTCCAGAATAGCTGGAGTTTATCCAGTGGCATTTTAAAAGTAGCAAATTTAAAACAAATCAGAAGAAGTAGTTTTCTGTGAGTGTCAAGAAGTTACGCAGTGTAACTCAGTGTTCCTAGATGTCATGGAAACTGTATTTACAGAGAGATCCTTCTCAGGCCAAGACCTACCAGAGGCAATAGAATTGATTTGAGCCCTAAGCTGCCAAACACACACTGGGTACTGACTGATGCTAAGGCATCCTCCAGCTGACAGAACATCCCTGCAGTCTGGAGCAAGGAATAATGAGAGAATGGGGGGGAACAGCACAGGAACTGCAAGTGGCACAGGTTGGTTCATCCCTGCAGTTCTATGCACTGTGTTGCATTTATTTGGCCAACAGCATGAGTTGATGCACAGAAGAGCTCAGTACACCAACACCTACACAAAGCAACTCAGGTTTTGTCAGATTTGATCCCTTCCTGGGGCGAGTATCTCACTCGCTAACCATGGAACACCTATCGAATACACGTTTACTGTCTCAGAAAATCAGTGGCAAAATAAATAGATTGTACTAACTGTACATAGGTCCTGCAGAAACTTCATCTCAGTTTGGAAATTGCTTCTACGTCAAAGCATATTCCCAACCCATTCATTTATTATCGTATATTCCCATCTGCTTGGTTTGTTCAGTTTAAAATAATATTTAAAAGAAGCAGGAAGAAATAATGATAGCAACACAATAGATATTTCTTCTGGCTAGGTCTAATACGGATCATGTTCGTGGTTTTCCCCAGAGCCAAAGCAATCTCTGCTTGACAATGACATTATCAGCAGCTCAGGAGAGTGATACCTCCACTAAATATCTGATAGGTTTTTTTTTGTTATATCAGAAGACTGCTTCCAAAGAAATGAAATTGAATCTGTACCTGGAGCACATACATATGTACCAAGAGCAGCCTCTCCAGAGTGTCTTCACATTCAGAAGGATTTCAACTTGGGCACTAGCATTGCTTGCCAGATGAATGGGTATGAATGAAAAAGGAAGGAGTTCTTTGCTCTGTTTGCAGCATCAGCATGGAATCTACTACCTGAAACCTTTTTTTTTGTTTGTGTGTGTTTGTCAAGCTGTTCTTTTTGGTAGTTGCTTCAGTATGTTTCATGTCAAGAAGCTGCTATCATAGAATCACATAATGGCTTAGGTTGGAAGGGACATTAAAAGACATTGAACAGGGCTGACACCCACCAGATCAGGCTGCCCAGGGCTCCATCCAACCTGGCCATGAACACCTCCAGAGATGGAGCACCACAGCTTCTCTGGCAAGCTGTGCCAGTGCCTCACTGTCCCTTGAGTAAAGAATATCTAACCTAAGTCTTCCCTCTTTTAATTTAAAGCCATTCCCCCTTGTCCTAACACTATGAGATAATGTAAAAAGCAAGTCTCCCTCCTGTGTGCGAGCTTCCTTCAAGTACTGGAAGGCCACAATGAGGTCTCCCCGGAGCCTTCTCTTCTCCAAGCTAAACAATCCCAGATCCCTCAACCTTTTTTCATAGGGAGGGTGCTCTATCCTTCTGGTTGTCTTCGTGGCCCCCCTGCTGTCCCAGTCCAACAGCTCCACATCCTTGTAATGTGAGTCCCAGACTTGGACGCAGACCAGGAAGGAAGAGCTCTGTCCTGAGAAATTCAAGTTTAAACAAGAACGTTAGTGCCTGTGCTTTGAGATGACAGGCTGGCGATTAAATCTGCAGAGTTACTGAGGTTATAGACTCAATCTCTTACCAACTTTGTTTTCTTTATTCAGTTTGTCTGGCAGACAAACAAATACACAAAATGTTTCTTGTGACATTCAAAAAACACAAGACAGGGTTCAGAGGGACTTTTTGTTTTTTCCAAGATGTCTGCCAAAGGTTTGGGCAATCCCTCAGCAAGGTGATTTCATCTCTAGTTGATTGCTGTTATTAATCTCCATTAAAATCAGCGTTTCCAAAGAGATCAATTGATAAATCTCTACTGGCTTCAAAGAGAGCAGAGTGCTAGTGCTCTTGAAAAGCTTGACTTGACCTAACCTCAGAGATTAAAAATGATCAATTTAGCAATTTGATGCTGTCTTTTCTGCAAAACTTATTTCAGTATGATGACACTATTACTCTAGAAGAGATCTCCACTATGACTGGACATACTTTCATGTACTGATATGTATGTTTATGTTCTAACCTTTCCAAACTGCAATCTGCAAAACAAGAATTGTTCCAGTCAGACAGTTTAGTCCAGGCAGTAGACCTGGAGAGGAGGGGAACTTTGCTCTCAAATGGAAAAGGCCATCAGAGATGTAGAATAAGACAAGCTATGTGTATGGAAACTGCTGAGTCACAGCCTGAACCACTGATTGCTCACCTGAGGCGAGCACTGAGTCAGCCATGGTTGCACAGGTGAAGGCAATTCAGCTGTGTGACCGAAGGGTGGAGCCTGGCTGCACCTCTCCTAGACCCATTTAAGAGCTGAACTGGGGAAGGGTCTTTTTCTGGAGATCCTTCCTTTTGGAGTTTTCTACTGGAAGCATAGGATACGGGTGAGCATTTCATTTTTGATTGTCTCTTTCCACCGTGATTATCTTTCTAACTATAAACCTGTAAAATGCCATCCTAACCACACCATTCTTCAAATTGTGCATTTGTTAGTTGTATGCTATGGAAGGAGAAACATGGTGAAAAACTGAAGGTATAGTGCAAAGTACCTTAGAGAAACTGCAGAGGCAATAAGGAGCAGCTGGTTCATATGAGATCGTAAAGCTGGATTTCAAAGCAGAAATCACTATGAATTCCCATGTACTTTTTGCTGTGTTTGTTGCTGAAGAAAAGAGGGCTAAAATCTTCCAAGTTCTAGATTAATGATAGACCCAAAATAGAACCTGTGAATCTCTAAGATATATCATACAGGAGAGTTGTGGGGGATTGTTCACTGAATAACCATAGGTAGCTTGCTGTACTGTCTAGTGGAGGTGCTACAGAATTGCTGGGGCCTTCTGATGCTCCCTTTTTTTCAGTCTGTGTAGTGCTGAATCTTCTTACGTGGTTTTATGCGCACTATGCTGAGTGCGTGTGATGGGGTGAGAGGAAAGGGCCCTCTGAATTACGTCAAACATGGACAAGATTCTGGTCACGGATTCACAAAATTGCTGAGGTTGGCAGAGCCACTGGAGATCACCTGCTCTAACACCTCTGCTCCAAACAGGGTCGACTAGAGTAAGTTGCTTGGTGCCGTAGCCATTCAGGTTTTAAATACTTGATGGGCTACTCTACAACTTCTATAAGCAACATGTGCCACGTTTTGATGACTCTTACAGTAGAAAAGGCTTTTCTTATGTATAAGGTGAATCTCCTGTCCTTTTTGAAAGAAATGAGAGTGTCACTGGGCTGATTGGTTTCTCAAGTTAGGCAGGTCCCTAGCCAGAGTGAAAGGCCAAGCTAATAATAACTGCCTATCAAATGACAAATTCTGTCTGAGACTGTGGAGCAAAGGAAAAAGCCATTTTTCCTCAAGGGTGAATGCTCTCATAACAGGCTTGACAGATATAAGTATTTTATAATAAATGAGCTATCCATAACTGTTCAAATGATTGCTATGTGGTGCTTGTGAATTTAATTATTTTCACCTGGTATTTAATGATTTTCACCTTGTGAAGGATCTAATTTTACTAGGATGCTGTTGAAATCACAGTGTAAACAAAGTAAATGAGTCATGGTACAATAACAATTATCCACCAAGATGGACAAGATTCTGTAAATTGCACATTAACTGCAAACTTCTGTTTGGTAACATATCTAGGGATTTTGGTCTGTGAGAAGATCAGAAATTATGATGAGAAACTGATCTTGTGTATTAGGTGCCCTATTTTTGTACAGCTTATGCTGCTATCCTTAAAAGAATTCCATATCCATCCTGGAAATGTGGTAGCTTACAGTTTTAAATATGATTCTTTGCTAAGCCAGAATCTATTGCCTTTATTATATGGTGGTATACCAGTTTCTCCGTTTACTTCATGAGCGTTTGTGAGATCACTCACCTTGCTAATCCTATGTAAATGTAAGTAAGGCAGCAGACAGTGGGCCTACATGACCAAATGGGAAGGGATAAATGAGCCACCAGGACAACTCATTTTCAGTCCCTGACTGCTGTCAATCATAGCATGCAGAGAGCCATAAGGCTGCAGTTGTGCTGGGCTGAAAACAGTACATCCACACAAATACTGTTAGTGAGAATAGTGTGGGACAGAACAAAGGGAGGAGCACGAGTCAAACTGTCTCAACTGCACCCTTTGGTCACTTGCAGTTATGTGCCCTGTCGTCCTGGTTTTGAACTAGGATTGCATTAAGTTCCTTTGTAGTAGCTGCTACAGTGTTATACTACAGGTTCAGGATTAAAACAGTGTTGATAACATGCATACGGATTAATTGTTGCTGAGCAGTGCTGTACTGAGCCAAGAACTACTCAACTCCTCACACTGCCCTGCCAGTGAGGGGCTGAGGGTGCTGGGAGGGGATGGAACCAGACAGCTACCCAAATTGGCCAAAGGTATGTCCTGTACTATGTAGCATTTGTTGAACAATTACAGCTGAGGTGAAAGAAGGATGGGACTGGGGGGATGTTCAGAGTGATGGCGCTTGTTTTCCCGCTAAATTGTTATGTGTGATGAACTGTGCTTTCATGGAAATGGCTGAGTATCTGCCTTCTGGTAGCAAGCAGAGTGAATTCCTCATTTTGTTTTGCTTGCAAGCACAGCTTTTGCTTTACTTTCTAAACTGCTGTTATCTTAACCCATGAGTTCTCACACTCCCTATGCCTTAATGATTCTTTCCCTCCTTGTGGGAGGAGTGGTTGTGTGGGGCTTAGCACAGCACCTGTGCAATATCTTGCTGTACAGCACTGTGCGATCGTTTGCCCTTTGAATGTATTGAGTAACTGTCCACACTTTGTAATGCTATTTGGATAATTGCCTGTGTATGCAATGATTTATTGAGCATCCACCTAGGGATACTTTATTGGATAATTATTTGACAGATGTATTGTTTCAATCAATACAAGTTGGTTGTTCTGCTTCATAGTTCCTAGAACCATTTTTGAGTGGAGAAAACTTCCTCTGTATTGGGCAGTCTTTTGAGCCAGATCTCTGCCAGGTTCACTCATTTCTTCTTCCAGAAGCTCCTTTATCCCAAAGCCAACTTCACAGCCCTGCTACCAACACCACCTGATGTTAATTTTTTTCTGTGAGGTCTGAATACTTCTCACAACTGTTCCCATATTCGCCTCAATTGTCTTTTTTATTGAAAATTCTGGGCTTACGAAGAAATTGCTCTGATCAGAAAGCTGTTCGTTATTCTTTTTTTGTACTATTCTTGTATCTGAACTCCTGAATTTTGGTTCCAGTACTTTGCTGCATAGGGCACTGTTGGTGTATGTAACCAATGTATTTTGTCACTGAAATTGAGGAGAATTCAGAGCTATTTCCATCGCACCTCAGGTCTCTGGCAGGTTCACGCCATGAAGCTTAGCAAGCCTTACTCTCTCCTGCTATAATGGAGGTATTATTCATCACTTCTCATTGATTAAAGGCTGGATACATTTCAAAAGCAAGATGTCTTATGGGAAAAATATTCTCAACATTATTTTTTGGAAAGAGTAGTCTTCTTTAAAATATGTTACCATCAGTGCAGCCCTGTGTTGTTAAGTCCTTCTTGCTGTTCTTTGCTTATTTTTAGTATGTCAGAGTAAATCTGATTCATTGGGATGTCAAGCCTTCCTTCAAAAAAAAAAAAAGCAACAGAACCATACAAACCTATTATTCATCATTGTTAATAGCAGATATAAATTGACACAAGACAACTGTGAGATGTCTGGAGTTTTTTTATTTGGGATTAGCAGTTCATGATCATCATACAGGTATTGCTTGTTCTCTGAGGCAAAGCTGGGTGACTATTGGTCATCCAGCAGTCATGCACTGTGTGCTTATGAGGTTGGTTATATTCAGTGCTCTTGCTAAAACCCAGCTTGCTTTGTGCATTTGTTATTTGCCCAGACTAATGCCATCTTCAGTTTTGGCAGTATCTATTGTTCTTTGTTGCTCCCTCTCTTTTCTGTTCCCTTTCAGTTGTGGTGATTCAGTTCAAGGATAGCTCTGCTCTAGTGATGAGAAATATGCAGAGATGCTTACACTTGTATTTCTGGCAAAATAAGGGTTCCAATAAACATCACAGTACTAAAGGAAAAATGGCTAATGACATTATGAGTGATGATGGGGAAAAAAAGCAGGCTGTCTGCTGTCTGAAATGTTATGTATAAAGTTGGAACACATTGTCCCATACCTAACAGATATATGGAGCAGAAAGAACAGAGTTCTTTGTTTGGGGTTATTGATTATCCTCTGCTCTCCAGGGAGAACAGCTGATGCTGTCTCCTGTGCTGATGGTGTAAGCAGTACTCATCTCACCTACATAAGTAATAAGGATGGTGTAGGAGAGCTGGGACAAACATTCAAGGTTAACAAAGCAAGACTGTACCTCTTCTCTTTCTGAGGGGTAGGTACAGTGTGCACTGCTTTGTCTGTGTTCTATACAAATAAGAATGGAGGCAACAATTAAAAAACATTAAACAAGCTCCCTTTGTAACAGAATGCGTGTAGGAAAACCAATAGGTGTGTACAATCTATTTCAATCAAGTAACCTAAAGGAAACTGTTACACTGAACCAGATACATTGATTTATCACAGGAATAGAATAACTGAAGGCAGGGGTCTTTTCTGAGCTGGAATTGTTTATTTAATCTGTAGTGGAATCAAGAAAACTAGCAGAGATGGTATGGACAGACAGGTCCAAAAGCTGCTAAAGGCAAGAAAAAAAAAAGCAGCAGCACATTTCCTGAGAGGCGGTGCCAGACAGTCTTTCTTTCTCACCTGGTAAGACCTCTCCAATTAATGTTTTAAAAGTCCCAGTGAAAGTATACTAAATATTTTATCAGGTGAGGTGACTGTTTTACTTTCCTGGTAAATATTTTATTTCATTCACATGGATTCAGCAAATGAAAGAGGTTCCTATAGTTCTTCTACCTGTCTTGGTGCTTGTGTGAGCTGTCCCAGCTTTAGCTCTTCTGTCCAAACTGTAAAGAAGTAAACTCTCCAGAGCTTTTTTTTTCTTTTCTTTTTTTTTTTTAATAGCACTAGTGAAATGAGAACTGGGAAACTACCACACCACACTGAGTCTTGTTCCTCCATGTATCAGCTTTGGAAATATGGGACTTCAGCCACTGAGCTTTGAAGATTGCTGCCAACATTTTAGTCTAGTTCTGTATTCTGGCCTTATCAGAAAAGGAAGGAAACAACAGAGTACTAGAAAGTCCCCCTGGCAAAATCCCACATCTTTTCAAGTGAAATACAACTTTTTTTTCTCCCAGAAAATTTCGGGTAACTCCTATAAATTCTACTTACTCTAAGACATTATAGTGGATCTCCAGTATGTTGTGGTCTTTACACATCTGAGTTTCAGGTAATTCTTACAAGTTGTTGCAAGTGGGCAGATCTAGGCTTAGACTGAAGAGGCAAATGATGGTGATATTTTCTGGTGATATTTTAATATGCCTGCACACCAGTACTCGCTTTGGGAAAGTTACTAGTTGGTATGTGGATGTTGCTCTGATCCTGACCTTGCAACAGTCCACGTAGCCCTCAGTTTTTACATCATTATTACTTTAGACAGGCTCTCTCCAGTAACAGCTGGAACAATGAAATAACGTAGGTATTGCAATGCTAAGTGTTTGTATATGAGGTTACTGCTGCTTACAGGAATCCACAGAGTCAAGTCATTGTTTGGTACTTCTAGTTCATGTAGGGAAGATCAGATACAAAGTGGGATAGTTGGCTTGAGCTGCTAGGTGTGCTATCTAATCTACTCAGTGGTGAGAGGAGAATGGTTAAATCCCACCTTTACGAGCAAAATAACCACTATCCCAAAGTTCTGGTGCAATAAAAAAGAGTGCCTAATATCTCTAGACAGCATCTGGCTTTAAGGTGTGATTATAAACAAGCAGCGTGAGGAGGAAAAACATGCATAAGTATCCTATATTCCTCTTCTCTAAACATCCGTTCTCGCTTTAAGGAGGATCAGTTCAACCACTTTAGATGCATGTCCCTGAAGTATCTGCTCTAGTTAAGCCCTCCACTGCATATAGTACTCGTGCAGGAGAAGACCTAGCTGCATTTCTTGGATTTCAAGTTCATTCATCTCATCATATTGAGTTTGTCTTGCACAGATGACCCTTGTCGCCTGTTGAACTGGATCTTCCTAGTCTATGCCATCCAAACAAATAAGCTAAAAGGGAAAGTAATCAAATGCCAAAATCTGAAGATTAGTTCCATCAGAAGACAAAACAAGATTCTTCTGACCTAAGGCTACCTCCCTGTTTTACTTACTGAAATGTGACGTGTTACACAAGAAGGTGTGGAGTCCTTTCACTTCACTTCAGTGAGTCTGATGTCTTCTCTTGTACTGTCTTGCCAGTTAGTTCTTTTGAAATGTGGGTTTGAATCTCCTCAGGAAGGAGAAGGAATTAAATCTATGTGTCTCTGGCTGGGCAGGATTATAGACTGTTCCAAAAGAAAGTGATTATTCATTTTTTAATTTTTAATTTTGGCAATTTGTCCCGAAGTCCAACCTTTGGATGACTAGGTTTATCTCTGAGACATCCCAAATGAAGAAAACTTGCTTTAGAGTTCATGCACTTTTAAAATTATTTTTGTAGAGAGCACGTTCTCATTAAAAATGACTTTTTTTGCATTATTTTATACTGTTTTTGGTTAATGGAACTCTGACTTTTTTTTCCATGTCCTTGAGGAAAATAATCTTACATCAAAAGTATAAGTTCTTTGTTCCATTGTGGGGTTAAATGTCTTGAGAAAGGTGGGGAAAAGCCTTCAGCTGTTACTTGTCTCTGGGATAAGTTGCATTACATTCACTTATTATTTAGGTTGCAAAAACTCAGAAAATGCAAATGTAGTTAAATAAAATTTCAGAATGTATGAAAACTGAGCCCTACTGTACCACGAAAGAAAGAATTTTTCCCTTTCCACTGCAGGATCAATCAATAGTAATTATGTCAGTTACTGCTTGACTGGCTGAGCTACATACAGTAAATCCCTGGTGCAAAGAGATGGCTAATTCTGAGTTCTAATAGGAATAACACTTGTAGATTTCTTTTTCTTTTGCATCTACTTTTTAAACGTGGATCAAAACAAAGAAAATTGTTTTCATCTTCAATTTTTTTCTTGATCTGATTGTTCACAGCTTTCCTAGTGGCATCTTTGAAATCTTCCCTTACTTTTAAGTAAGGGAATCATGTTGTGTGGTAAGCGGAGCTTCTAGAAAGAAATCATTCAATCCAATGACATATTTCACCTTGTGCTGTTGGGCTAAGGGATGGTTTTTATGTCACCTGCAAATGTGCCTACCTCTGTGTTCCCACCCTCAGATATCCTGGTGAAACTTATGATGTCAGTGAAGGTTTAGTGAGAAATGGCTAGGAGGAGAGGCTGTTGAGAAACGGTTTAGCAATGCTTATGTTCCTAATGGAGGGAATGAAAATTATTTTAGCACTGTGAAGTGAAAAACAAAGCTTTAGTGTAAAAAGATGTTGGAGAACTCCATAGATAAATTTTCTGATGTTCCTGAGGATAATATGAAGTGCTAAAATATTCCATTTCTTTGACAAGTCTGGACTGTTATGCAGAACTATGGAAAAGAGAGCCACTGCATTTCATACAGATTTACTGTTTAAAAATCTAATTTAAAAAATGTGAGTGAATGCAAGTCCCTTTATCTATATGAAAATGAATGGAAATATATTCAATGCATTTATGGCATATGAAAGGTTATATTTAATGTTATCTGGTGTTGACCTTTAGACTGAAATTTGCATTTGATTTTCAGTGCCTCTGTGAAAGCTCTATTTCCTGCTCAGACCCTTTCTAAATGACTAGCAATGCGCACCATGTTGCAGAATGGATCGTTTTATGGTGATGAGGGCAACTCTTTATGGCTTCATCAAGTCAACTGCTGTTTTGAAGTGAAATGCTGAATTGCATATCCAGTGGGGTTACACTGGAAATAGACTTGTTCAAACTTGAGACAGACATTCTGCTCTGTTCTATCTATGGAGAGTGGATCTGCTCTTTGGGAATGTTTATCGTAAGTCCTAGCCTGACCTGAGTTCACACCATGGCATTGCCTAAAAAAAAATAAAATACACTATATACAACAAAGACTATTGAAATTTCATTTTATGATCCCTTGGCTGGCAAGACACTTAATAACACCACTCACCTACTCTTAAGTACTGATGTTCATTGAATGTCACGCTGCACTTCCCCATGCCATGCATGTTCATGCAGAATTTCATATTTCACAAGTATTCAATTTATTTTTCCCCTGCCTTTGTCTCCTCACCCTGAGGCACAACAAACTTACCGCCTTCATCTTAGCAATTCACTTGACTGATCTAACATTCTCAGATCCAGAACAAATTCTCCACTCTTACTGATCATTAAATTCAGCTCCAGATCTGAAGAAGGGTTTGCATGCCTACTGCTGCTTTGGTTTCTTTTTCCCCAGTCATATTAATACTGATGTATTTTATTTAAATGTGTCATCTCCACTTTAAATTGCTGTCATTAAAAAGTAGGGCTTGAGAGTTGGGGCTTCCCAAAGAGCACAGGAAGTGCGTATGTTCACCCACGATGTTAGCATTCTGTGTAACTTCAGGTTTTTGGGTCTTTTATTTCTCCTGCATTTTTCTGCACGTGTAGGACAGTGTCCTCCAGTTTCCTGGAATACTGCATGCAAACATACTATCCAGTGGTCCCAATGTACTCCCTTTCCCCATCTCTATGCCATCGTCTGTGCCATCTTCATCTTGGTGCCAGAGCAAACCAGAGGAAAGCACAATCCGCTGAACACAGTGCCTGATTTTTCTCCCAAAGGAAAGAATGATGCATCAATCTGCAGCAGTGTTTCAAAAAGTTGAGAGCATTTTGAAGTATCTTTTTCTATTCAGCTGTGAGTAAGATACACCAGGGAATTAAATAATGATCCTCTGCCCTCTTTGGAATCATCAATTTGATGACCAGCATCGTTAGTGCAATGAAGTTAGTGGGCTGCTGTGTTAGACAACAAGCTGCATCATCTTGCATTGCACTTGGGTTCACTTGCATCTCACAAGGGGAAGAGGGACGTTCTCAGAGCCTGGGTAAACTTGCCAGTTCAGATCAGGTCTTGGTTCAGAATGCATCAGAAGTTGTTTAAGTTCATTAAAATATTTGAAATTATACATTGTGCTGATAGCAGAGTAGTGTCTAGATTATTGCATAATGACATAAAGGTCAAACAACAAGGGGAAAGGATATGTATTTAATAAATGTAGTTCATGATTGGATAATATGATAGCCCAGTGGAATAACTTTTTCAGTAAGTATCCCTAACCCTCACTGGATTTGTTCTATCAGGAGCACTAACAGTATAGGGTTTATATATTAAATCTAGAAAAGCAATCTGTAATGTGTATTACTTGTCATGATAGTCATATTTACTGGATAATGTAACTATAATATAGCATAATAACTATCCCAGAAACTATCCAGGAAAAAGCAATCAACTAGAAAAAAAGTTATACCACCTTTTTTAGAGACATTGAAACATGTAGATTAATATCACCAATAGAATATTGTTGGGTGAGAAGTCAGAGAGCTGCAGTGCTTAAGGTCTCTACTTTGCCACTCTGCTCTTCAAAGACTGCCCTATAGGAAGATGAGAACATGCAGTGCTACTTACAACGCAATGCCTATTTTTTTTGTTTGTTTGTTTTGGAAATAGTCCCCTACCCTTGTCTTTTACCTAGGAGAACCATATGGAAACTGACCATGAAATCATAAGCACTACAGCAGCCAAAACTCAACTGTCAGTGTTAAGGGCCAGGATTTACAAAGCTGAGCCTAGCATTGAAGATCTCTGCCTACTGCCTGGGGAAGATACAGGTGTGATGTGAAGCTTTATAAGATGTACTGCACAAATACGGTGGGGAGGCAGTACAAACCCATCAGAAAAAAAGAGAAAGAATGTTGTGTGGTGAGATACCTGGTTTGTATGCTGCACTTCTCCCCATCTCAAGTTAGAGCCCTTGTTCATGGAGCAAGCAAGATGTGTTCTCATCCTGCCATAGGCTTTGGCTATAAGTGCTCCCTTATAGCTGCAAGTTCTGAGCTGATACTGGGCTAATAGGGCCGAGGGAGAAGAGTAGCAGCATCATAGCAGTGTCCCTCAAATGTATAAGAAGAGATCTAGGGGTGGTGGCTCTGCATTATTTCTGCATGTCTAATGCAGGAACAGATGAGGAAATTGGAACAGACCCCAGAACATCTTCCTGCTAGTAGATATTTAATTGCTCTGGCCACGTATACCACTCTAATATGCTCCACTCTAATGTATGGAGTGGTTCCTCAACCTTATCTCCCATTTGTTTTGCTTTCAAGTGAGCCAGCCTCTTTTTGAGATTTTACTTTTCCCAGGCAGTCACTCCTGTAGTTAGAGCAGCTGTGATCAACTCCCTAAAATCTGCATTGCACCAGTTTGAAAGGAACCTGCACATTCCTAGTCTCCTCAAGTTTTTGTCTGTCCTTTGAAGAAAAACGACCCCACAAACACAAAGCAAGCACCAAAAATCACAGTTCCCTGCTGGTCCTGAGGTACTGCTACACTTCTCTGAGCCCTTCAGCGTTTTTTGATTGTTCCAGTATAGCATCTTCCTGTCCTCAGATGAGGGGTTATCTGTCACAGTCATTTGTGTTATCCCTCTTTTTCCTTATCTTTAATGTTGCTTAGCCTTCTCTCATCTGCTCTCTTTGCCCTATCAAGCTACTTTCAGCAGCTACTTGTGGGTGAGTGACCTCTCACATTTTCTGCGTGCTCTCTGCTATCACCTCTCTTCCTTGCATCTTTGTTGCTTTTGTGCTGCAGCAAACCAAACCAACAACAACAAAAACGGCCTACCACCCAACCTCCCATGAAAATACCTACTTGCAGCCCTCTGTGTGCTGACTTCCTTTCACTGAGCCTCAGTATCTTGACATGAGTGACACCTTATTGTGACTGAACATTTTCCTGACTCTGTGCATTCTGTCTTTCTAATGTTTCTCCCTGCCCTCAAATGCTGCAAACTCTTTAACATCAAGCATAAATTAGCAGAGGGAAAGTGCCGTTGCTTCAGTATCTACTGTTCCTTTTTCTGCTGTCCAGCATATGGCTAAATAATACCTCCTGTAGAAAAACACACTGCTGGTGTTGGAAAAACTGCACATTTTAATGATCTTTCATTACTCAGGAAGCGGGAGTCTCACTACTCAATTAGACCGTGTGTGGTTTGCAGACCTATTTGGCTAAATTACCACCAGGTTCTGTTGTAGCTCACGGGTGTGGGGAAACGATTGCTTTGTATGATAAGAATAAGCAAAAAAGGAAAACCAAACAATCCCCTTTCCCAGACTTCTCAGCTCATACTCTCCTGCTAAATCCCAGAAGAGCTGTTCCAGTCATGGCAATATTTCATAAGCTTCAGCAGCCTTTTCCATAAATAACCAGACTGGGATATATGGGATAACTGGGATATGCAAGTCTTTGCCACTTAGAAATAATGTTTAATTCCCCAAAGGGAATAGAGGCTCATTTTTAATTGCCATGCATATGTAGCCTTCCAAACAATAGTGAATGCCCATCTTTGTCAATAAAACATTTTCACAGGCTTAGAAAAAGATCTTAAAAAAAAGTTCAGTACACGTTGCAACAAGAGACAGGATACTATTAAAAGCTTGTGCCTCTTTCACTTTGTGTTGAGTTTTCTTCTATCTGGAGACACTGCAGAATGGACAACTGGCTAGTGACTCATTTGCAAGGGGAAGCAGGTTTAGCATTATTTTCAGGAAACGATGATTGAATCAATCATTAATTATTTTTGCTCACCGATTTGATCTCTTCCCAACCTTCTTCAGGAATGTCTGCTAGAATGCTTTAAAATTGTATGCGTGCTTTAATGCCAGCAAAGCAAGGCTTTGCCATTGCTTGTCCATGCACTGTGGCCAAGAATCACTTACAGAGAGGAAAACCACAGCAGTAATAAAAGGACAGTTTAATTTTCTTCACACTTTCGCTCTGTTTATTTTTCTTTTCCTCTGCTTCGTTCCCTCCCTGCTTCTTGTGTTGATGCAGTGCATTGGTTAAGAAGTACTTTATATCCAAAATGAGTCCCTGTCATTGCCTCCATTTTTCTTGTCCTGATGGGGCCACTCTGAGGAGTGCCTATCTCATTTCCCCTATTGCATCACTAAAAGCATGCAATCTCTTTAAACTCCTTTTTGCAAGATATCATACTCCTTACATTTCTTTCATGTTGCTTCTTTTCCCCTCTATCCCACCCTTCCTTCAATTATATTTCTTGCTCCCTACGCTCTTGGCAGCTCCATTCCCAATGGCACATTCTGGAACCTTTAGCAACTTGAAAGTTCACAAGACAGATGCCATAAAAAGCAAGGTAAGAAACCAGGTCTGAATACAGTATCTATAATTGGCCAAGAAATCACCAAAGGGGAGTACCAGAAGGAAATAGGCATTGCCTGTAACCACAACTGCTAGAGAGAAACCAGAAGACATGGTTTTGGAGTCGTGCAGCCCCTTGTCTATCAGAAGAAAGAGCAGAGTCATCCAAAGTGGTGCTTTTGGAGTGAACACCTTTCTGGAGAGCTTCCTTCCAGCCATGGCGATGCTTGTGGCAACATCTGGGCCTTGCTTGGAGGCAGGTGGTAGCTAATGCCCATTTGGAAGGGGGCCAGCGAGCGGAGGCTGTTGGCAGCATGGCCAGACCCATGTTTGTGCTGGCAGCAGCTGTGGTACCATTTGCTTGTGCCTAGCATCTCTGGCCAATTCCCAGTGCAAATGTGGCAGCAGATCATTCTCATCTGTGAGCCAAGCCTGTTACAGCAGGGCTTCCCTGCTCTCTTCCATCTTGGTCTTCTGTTGCTCTGGAGAATCCATGCAATTGCCACGATTGCAGATGTAAGTGTTAGTTTCCAGAGGTCTCCTTAAAACCACATGAACTATAGGAGCCATAAATTACCTCTCTGAAAACATTAGATGGAGGTAAAATGATGGGCAACTTCTCAGGTCTGTCAAAGTATGTCAGCCTTTTAAACTCTTCTGATATCCATTGGGTAAGTTGCTAGGCATAACCTATTAATGTGAGGTAATAATTTCTAAGTGTATTAATAGGCTTAGCAATGTTAAGGTATGGGATAACCATTCCCCTCTTTTTTACCCTAAATTTGGCTGGACTATATCATTCTATCCAAAATAGCTGCTGGAATTCTTGTGTGTCATCTATACTTACAATTTCTCCCTTCATGGTGGCTTGTAAATGTATAGAAATAGCGAGAAATTATGACTGTGTACTTTCATTTTTTTTTTACCACGCATTTCTTTGGTGCTACCTGTTGCCCTATATAGATGAGAAGGATAGTGACTGCCCATGAACTTCCAAGTTGCCCAGTGCTGGTGATGTCTTTGGTTATTGGTGCTGAATTTGGACATTTTCCTTCTTTCTAGTCCTGATGGAGACTGAAACCGACAGGGTGTATTGTCAAGGGTTTCTTCTTACAAAGCAGACCACAAACCATCTGTCAAAGACTTTTCAATTGCTAATTTAAAGGAGAGATGGGTCACTGCTAAAATAGCTCCTGCTAATTAAATTTGTCAAATAAAACTGTCCAAACCATTCCAGGCTTTGCTTGAAAATGTGCTTTAAGCAATTCCTGAAAAAATAGTCTGTGAAATAGATAAGATAACAAAAACAAATGAAATCCATCCATGTGAAATCTCAAGAGAACATAGGACTTTCCTCCACAAATCTCAGCAAAACTACTCTGCTGGCCTTGGAGCCTTCATAAACGTTTCTAAAGGAACCCTTCTAAACCTTAATTGATAATGCCTTGCTCATACCAGGATGGAATTGTTCTCTTATACCCCAATGAGATGTTTCCTGCAGAGACAAAGCATGCTGTGAAGAAAGTGGCAATTAGGTATGGAATCCCATAATGGCAACAGTTGTAAGTGAAAGTTAGTCATGCAGTTGCAATGAGAATTGTTTACTTATTAAATTTTAAAATCTGACCTTAGCATTATTGTTACTATAATCTCCTAAATATGCAACAAAATTTTATTTGCTGTAAAATGCTTTCGTTGAGTTGGTTTGTGTGGAGCAACACTTACACATGCAGAAGTACATCACATTATTGTTGTCCTTGTGTTAGTTCATCATCAGATGTACATGGGATTGCATCAGAGGTTCTCTTTTGTCAGTCTGTCTGGTTTACAAGTAATATTATGGATACTAAATCAAAAGAACTATGGGCATCGATTACTCCAGAGAGCATATGTACTTCAAATGCTGCTCTTCAACACATCACTTCCCACTTTATCTCCTTTGACCACTAATTGCAGAGAGCAATTCTGCTGGGCAAGAATTATTTAGAAAAGATTACACGCATATGACTTTGATTAATTTTTTAATGCTACGTAGGCAAGAACATTAAACCCTGCAGGAGGTTGCTGTGCTTGTAATCACAGCTTGAAATGCATTTAGTGTAGCAGGTGACACCGTGTATCACAAATATCAAATGCACAATATTCTTTTTGTACTTGACTGAGACTAATGAAATCTTTGAAAATGCCGTGAGGCATATTCTGGTAGCAATACGTTTGCCTTGGAACTGCAAGTCTGCAGAGCTTTCATACGCACATCTTATGTCAAGTCCTTCTGTCATGAAAAGTGGGTACCCGTGGCTGTGCGTAAGCGTGTGTGCGTGCGTGCATGCATATGCTGGAGGGAAATGTCAGTTCTGCCTTTCCCTTAGTTTTTGTAAGGCTGAGATAAACTCTCATGATCTCCTGCTGTTTCCTGTGAGTAGACTGTCAGAGGAAAGATATTTATTCAATGCCAAATATAATTTCATTTTTATGTCCTTAAGGATGCGTTTGTTGTTAAATTTTAAGGATGAGTTTTATCATCCACCAGAGCTAAAATTTTAGCTAGTATAAATGAGATTAGAGCTTCTGAGATCTGTGGAGTTGCAGAGCAACAGATCCACAGCTCTTCTTGTGGATATAATGATGGAAAACTTACATTACATGCTAGAAAAAGAGTAATAGCAAGAGAAAGGAAGAAAAAAGAGCAGAGGGGAAGAGAGGAGTTTTTCTCCTAAGAGAAAAGATGTTGAACATTTTGAAGGATGAAGAAATATTTAAATAGTGACTAGCTGATCCAAAGAAAAAGGAAAAAATAAAGTTGTGGGAGCCCATCCTTGTTCAGTAACTGGCTGAGATAAGCAGAGAATAAGCATCTGGTTCTGATATAATAGAGAGGGTCATACTGGGAAGTTTTCATTCAGATTAGCCAGAGTACAAACAGCTCAACTTCCACCTGCACCATCAGCTATGAAGCTTGTTAGGGTGGTGACAAACATGAAAAGCCTGTCATGCAGAAATCAGAGGAAGTTGGGTTTTGTTACAAGGCACAGAGAGGTGGGTACAGCCGATGTGATTCACTGAAGCTCAGAATTCCTCTGGCTTGCCTGAAATCCAATTTCCAGGTGAATCTAAACAAATGAGTCTTTGAAGAGTTATCAAATACTGAAAGAGTCTAATGTTGTTTCCTCTGTCAAATAGGAACTTGTGATGAATTCTGTTTTGAGATTGAAAGTAGAGCTGAGAAAAGTTCTATGATGTTTTGTTTGAAATGGCCAACCTGTAGTAACCAGGACACATGTTTGTAAGGACACATCAAATGAAACTTTCCATTAAAACTGTGAAAACATACGAATTTCAAAGCCCTTGAATGTTTCAATTAATCGTTGCTAAAATGTAAAAATCACTGATTTTCCAAATTGAAACAGCTTCCATCTTGAAAAGTTGGGTATTTCAAGAGGTGGCTACAACCTGAAACTCAGCAATGATTGTTGTTTTTAAGTTGTCCAGTGCTGTCATTTTGTTTGAGTCGTCTGTTGATTAAAACCTTTAAGAGCTTATGGTGTCACCTGATTTGTGACAGGAACATTTTTATTCATGTAGAAGCTTGTGCATCATGGGATTACTTCTTCCTCTATTGCTGTAATGATTAGCTCATCTGTTAACTGAAAAGCAGGGCTTGCCCCATCAGTCAGGAGTTTATGATATGGCAAAGTTCTCCTAGTAGTTCTCACGCACCTGCCTTCCTTTTCATTGGATTAGAGAAAAGGTAGAAGGCTCTGTTACACATGCAAGCAACTTGCCTCCTAGGCATTAAACAAAAGCAATAAAGTTTAGAGGCATTGGGCTGGTTTCACTGCTAACTTATTCCCTCTGATCTGATGGCAGGTCCTTTGTGTAGCAGGTAGCACTGGGAAATATGCTCTCTTCTAAGCTGGACCAGCAGAGAGACAGCTACATTTCTGAGCATTTAGCCTTGACCTGTCCCATTCCTGGTTATATAATTGAATAAGAAATTGCAAGGAGGCAGTACTTAGCCTTGAGTTCATTTTCGATGGACCGGCCTCCCCGTTCCTTTGATGATGTTTCCATATTTCTGTGGCCAGCATTCGTACCCTTGGTTTGAAGCAATTGCCTTGTTACCATGCCCTGATGAGCCTTTCCTGTTGCCATTGTAGCCAGGAAAGCTGGAAATTGCAAGTGCTGCAGGTGGTGAGCAGCAGGGTTTGATTAATCCAAATTCCAATTTCACATTATTGAAAAAAGATGGGACAAGAGGAATGCTCTGCAGCTGAGTGTCAAACATAGTTAGAAATATTGCAGCCATGGGGATGATGATGTGGGTCATGCAGTAATTATTTTGAGCCAGGAATATAAAGTGAGACCATACCAGAAATTTGTCAGAGGGCATTGCTTTAACTCATGCTTATATAAGAGCTCAGTGAGAAGGCTAAACTGCAAGACAAGTGGCTTTTTGTCCTCTGTTTTATTAAAAATGTGATTTTCATCAAAACTATGCTGGACTAAAGGCTCTTAATACACAGAACTGACACGAATTTGGTGCACAGCTCTGTATCAGATCGTGCAGTCTTCATACAAGCAGAAAAACACTCGCCTGCTGGCCATGAATTACAGCCTTGAAGTGAAAATAGTACCCAAATGTAACTGTGACCTTCAGAAATAACAATGGCAGCATCATCCTTTTCCTTATTTCCACCTGCTACAGATTCACTAAGCTTGTGGCTTTGGTTTGCATTTTTTGGCTATGGCAGTTTAATCCCAGATTTCCTGTTCTTCTAGATCCATCTCTGTTGCTGCTATCGTACCTTCTCAAGAAAAGTAGGGTTTTGTTAGTGCCATTCCACAGGTGGCTGAGAGGGGAGTGTGCTTTATTTCAAGAGGGAGCAAAATATTCAACATGCCTGGGAAATAGAGGAAAAACGTTTTATTTTTTGATCTGTAGATTCCATGAATTTTCTCATTTCTGTGGGTAGGAAGAAAATGGCAGAAATAGGCACCAAATGACACTGTTCTGTCAAGAAATTGATGGGACTGACATCCTGCTATCAAATCGCTTCGGATTTGAAACTTACAGATTTGCTGTGGAAACATCCGTGTATTTGGGACCTGTAACGTTGGCCTCAAATTGTCTGAGGGAACCTTGAAATTGTTTTAAAATGCACTCTTTTATAAAACCTTTCCTGTCTACCATCCTCAGGGTAATTCTCTCAAACTGAAATGTAATGCTTCTTGCAGTTCCAAGGCATGCAAACAAAAGCTTGCAAAACATCGTACACTGCCAGAGCCCTCTTTGAAGAGGCCACAGTTCGGTATAGTGCTTACAAGTCATGCTGAATTCAAGCACGAGCCAGGTTGGTGTAACCTCAGTTGCCAAGGCTGAGTGCTCCAGGTTTGATTTTTGGTCTCTGTCAAGCAGAGTCTTGCAGACAGTGACAGTGTGAGGGGCAGGCTGCCTTTGGGGGGCTGTTCATGGCAATTGGTCTGAAGCAGGCTACCTTTTGTTGGGATGGGATGGGGCTGACCTTCTGGTTTTAAGCCATGTTTGAATGGGCCTGAAGGTGGGTCATGTCTGGCAAAGACTCAGTTGGTGTGGTTTTACTCCACGTGGTCAGCACTGGGATTCCTCCTGTGGCATTTTCCTTGCAATAAACACGTAGCAAGTAAGCAAGTAAATTGTGTCAATAAATACAAAGAGGCTTGGGAATGCTGGGCAGCTTCAGGCTTCATCACAGCGGTGTGGGGAGCAGAAGAAGCTGTTTTGCAGGAATGTTTTCTCTGGGTTGGCCTGGGTCTCCTTGTGTTTCTTGGCAGCATGCTTGGCAAAGGTATTACACACTACTAGTTGGCTCCTCTCCTCTAAGCTGTCCGGCTTCCGATAGCAGATTCCCCTCATGTTCATCCATTGCTATGCTGCCATCTCTGCTGGCTGTCATTGAGGCCTTGGAATGTATTCAGAGAAGGGCAACGAAGCTGTGAATGCTCTGGAGCACAAGTCTTATGGGGAACTGCTGAGGGAACTGGGATTGTTCAGTCTGAAGATGAGGAGGCTCAGGGCAGACCTTATTGCTCTCTACAACTGCCTGAGGGAGGTTGTGGTGAGGTGGGGGTTGGTCTCTTCTCCCAGGTAGCAGTGATAGGGTGAGAGGGAATGGCATCAAATTCTAACAGGTTGGATGTTAGGAAGCATTTATTTTCAGAAAGAGCAGTGAGACAGTGGCACAGACTGCCCAGGGAGGTGGTGATGTCACTGTCTCTGGGTGTTCAATAAATGTGCAGATGTGGCATTGAGTAACATGGTTAGTAAGCATGGTGGGGATGGGCTGATGGTTGGACTAGATGATCTTAGAGGTCTTTTCCAACCTTAATGATTCTAAAATTCTATGTCTGGGGCATGAAATGGTGCTGATTAGATACAACTTCCTATTTCCTTTAGGGCTTCTGTTCAGCTGCAACTGCCCATCAACTGTCTCAGTCAGGCATCAGGTTGTGTACTTGTGTGTAATCACAGCACAGAGCAGCAGCCAGCTTTCAATGTGTGATTTTAAACAGACTATGTTTGTTTGTTTTTTTGTAGCTCCTTTTACCATTAAATAGTTTTGCAGGTACACATTCTGTTTGGAACTATACTCTGAGGAGGAGAAGCTTTAAAGTGGCAGTATTTTACTTACTGTGTAGCATCTTTTATGGACATTTACCCTCCTTCTTTCAAGGAAGGCAATCCCTTCCTCTTCTTCTACAGCCCATATTCAGTATTAAAGCAGCAGTTTATTTAGGACAGGGATGTTGCAGAGTGACTGCTGTTAACGAGAAAGTTTAAACTCACATTGCTTTGCATGTGCACAGAAAGAGTGTCACACTTCTGCAGATTAACATAATGTTGGTATTTCTAGCAGTCTGCAGGTACATCTCAGTGACCGTAAAGTTCCTCTCACACAGGATTCATTTTCCTCCTCAGCAGTGGAATTTCTAGAACAAGAGAGGAGAAACAAAGCAATACCTGTTAGGTGGGGACAGCAAGCAGATGCCTGTATCCACAGGCGTTCCGAAGTGAGCTGCCTGTGGCTGGGCCAGCTGGATGTGCTGCTCACCCACCCGGGCCATTGGCTCTGCTGCATCGCTTGCACTGCCACAGTGTGTTTCCTCATGGGATGTGCTGAGCCTCAGCTACACCTTTCCTATCCAAACAGCTCATTTTTCTCTGTCAGTGATTACAGTGACCCTCATGTGTCAGGGAGTGAGCATATGAATTGATGCTGGCAGGGAGTGTGGGATAAGCAAACGAAGAAGGGCAGGGGCTAATCTCTTACTGAGTACATCAGTAGTCAAAAGAGGAAGATAAATCAATCCTCTGTCAGTAGGTATCAAGGAATAAGCCAGGGCTCTTAATTCATAAACATGGATGTACATCAATTAGGAGTCCTGCCACCTTCACACACAGCTGTCCCACAGAATATGGAGAGGGCAGGAATCAAAGATAGACAAATATACTCCACATGAAACACACTTGCTGTCTTAAAAAGTGAATGTCTTCACTCTACTGTCTTGTAAAAGCTGATACAAGCCTGGAAGAGTGCTGTGAGATCTCTCATTTAGTGGAATTTTCCACTCAGTTTCTATACATATGCATGCTATGTGCTGCTGGGACGCTGGTAGAATGGCTGCAGGTACTATAGGAAAAGTAGCTTTCCTCAATGGTTTGAAAGGTAGGAGAAAATGAAGGGGAGAATAATGAGAAATGGCTTATAAAACCTGGCTATTGAAAAAGCAGTAAAATAGCATTAATCCTGGGAATGAATGCCAGGGCTTCACAAACGGCTTATTATCTGAGGCATCGCTGATCACATTGAGATGGTGATTTTGTATTCCTATTTATTTCAATTTCTGCAGCTACTAGCACTGATATAATATTTTTTAAAAACAAACAGGCAAGCATTTTTGGCGCTGTCAGCAAAGAACAGCACTTGAACCTCATTTTTCTCTGTGCCAGCCAATGTCAGATAGCCATCCTAGGGCAAAAGAAGGCACTTGAATGTGCTGGGGCAAGGTGAGCACTATGGGAGGAACTGATTGTCTGTTCCCTACTAACCAAGTCTTGTGTAAAACCTTGAGCTGCAAAAACAAATGCTGGCAACACTGCAGCACACTTGAAATCTTATGGCAGTGAGCCAGGGACCACTGAGGAAAAAAGGGAACAGGGAAACTCAAGGGATATACTTGAAAAGTATTAAGGAATTATCCTCCAAAAAGGCGAGAGGGTCAGCTGTGCAGCTGAAGTGTCTCTGCACCAACACACACAGTTTGGGAAACAAACAGGAGCTGGAAGACACTGTGCTGCTACAAAACCATGATGTCGTTGCCATCACTGAAGCCTGGTGGGATGATTTCCATGACTGGAGTGTGGTTATCAATGGCTGCAAGCTGTTCAGAATGGGCAGATGAGGAAGGACAGGAGGTGTTGCCCTGTAAATCAAGAAAGGAGTAGAGTGTGAAGACTATCCCTGAAGAATGGCCATGAGCAAGTCAAAAACCTATGGGTGAGAGTTAGAGACAGGGGCAACACAGGCAGCCTTGTGGTTGGTGTCTACTACAGGCTGCCTGATCGAGTGCAGCCTGTTGATGAAGCCTTCTTCCCCCAGCTGCAAGAAGCATCAGGATTGCAGGTCCCATCCTGCTAAGGGACTTCATCCACCCTGACATCAGCTGGAAAAGTATGTTGATGACCTGTAGGCAATCCAGGAGGATAACTTTTTGAGCCAAATAATAGATAGCTGCACCAGGGACTTGTTGCTCACTAATGCAAGTGAGGTGATTGGTGACATCTGGATTGGAGACTGTGATCATTGCAATGATGGAACTCACAGTCCTGAGGCACAGACAAAGAATAAAATAAGGATGCTAAATTTTAAAAAAGCCAAATGCCATTTCTACAGGGAGTTGGTCAACAAATCCCCCTGGGAAACTGTCCTCAGGGACAAGGGAGGGGAGCAGAGATGGCAGTTCTTTAAGGAAGAGCACTCAAGCTCTCCATCTTCAGGGGTAGGAAGTCAGGAAAGGAAGGAAAGAAACTGGCATGACTGAACCAGGACCTACTGGTCCAGCTGAAGAGTAAGAAGAAACTGCACAGGCAGTGGAAGTAGGCACAGGTATCCTGGGAGGAGAAGCCTCATAATTACATAGCTGGTTAACTAATATCAGCATCCAGGCTCCTCTAGGACCCTGCTTACATTTCTGACTCGAATTATTTTCTAGCTTGCTACTTTGGGAAGCAGTAATAAAAAAAGTTATACTTGTCAAGTGATGTATCTGCTTTGTTGTGTTCGAAATTTGACACAAGAAGGCAATTTAAAACCTGAATTTTTTAAGCTAAGTCACTAAAGCTACCTTGCATACAGGAAAGAAAGACAACGGAATGGAACTCAGCCCTCCTGTCTCCTACTGATGTCAACTTCACGTCTGCAGTGAGCTATTACATTCCTTTTGAAGGTCAGATCAACTAGAAAAGCAAAAGCAAAGTTTCCTAAGTGAAGTTTCCCAGTCTGTGTCCAGGAGCCCTGGCTTGCACTTCCACTTTGCTGTAGATTAAAAAAAAAAGTTGTGCTTTTTCCTTACTGTTCCCCTTATCTTTTGCAGTGCAGTATTTCATTTCAATTCATTTTTTGTAACTTCCTTACCAAAAGCTGAAGATACTACAGATTGCAAACAACAAAATCTCCTGCTGAGAACCAGTTCTGCATACCGACTGTTGTACATATGTGAAGATTTTAAAAAATGAGGTTGATCTGCAACTTCTGAGATACATAAAGGAAAAGAAGGAAAATGTATTCTTTTACTTATTTTCTATCGTATCCTCTTTATTATTCCTTATGGATAGAGAAAGAGTATTTGGGATCGTATGCTACTTAGGGTCAGGAATCTTCTTAATATGAAAACTGAAATCTTCCTGCAATTCTAGGAAACGAAAGCAAGGCTCCAATTAATAACCTATACCTACATCTACACATATTTTTGAGATTTATATATAATCTACAGATCTAACTTACACACTATAGAGATATATATTGTTATGGGTCTATATAAGACATAAGACAGGCTGTGAAAATGTTACAAATTGGCAATGCTTGAAATTCATGCTTGCACCTAGAAATGATAAAAAATAAATATTGTTTTGATCTAGAAGAATCAGCCTGGTAAGGAAGTATTGCTTACATTCAGTCCTTTTCAAGCAGTTCCTTAATTAAGCACTTTGTATTGCAGTAGAGCCTTCAGCTCTCTATGAAGTGCCTATAATTCTAATGCCATTTTCAAGGTCTACAGCTTGCACTGTTAATAGGTGTTAGAGAAGTGTAATATATAGTAGTACAGACACATAAGTAATAGGGCAGGTATTTTAGAAGCACAGACGAGCCACAGGAAGATTAATGGAATTTGACAACGTGACAGAAAAGCTCATGCACAACTACATCTATCTGTAAGCTTTTTGTTATGCATTGCTGTAAAGGAAACGATATAATAATCCTTTCATGAGTGTAATTTGGTAACAATTTGCACAACATGATAACGTGTCTTCTTAATTCAAAGACATTTGACAGAGACATCTTGACATTTTCATTAAGGAAGCTGCCAGGATTAATCTGGAAGAGAACAAGAATCATATTGGAAAGTGCCTACGTATCCTCAGTAATCTAATAATCTGCACTAGTAGGGTCAAGTCATTTTTTATGATACAGCCTTTAATCATCTATCAATTACAACTTTTAATTACAGCCAAGCTGCTGAGATATATCGAGATCTTGCCATGATGAAATGAATGGCTGTAGCACTGCTCTGAGTACTGCTCTATTGCCAGGGACAGCAGTTCCCCTCCACCACTGCTCCTACACTGACATGGCTGTGAAATGAGCTCCTGACACATAATGCTAAATATCTGGTTATGTCATTACGCTTATGCATGACAAACTGAATGAAGATGATGGGAAAAGTTTTCACTGTGGTATTTATAACCATTTATTGTCATCCATTAACATTGCTAGCTAGCTAGCTATATTTACAGCCGTAAATGTATATAGACAAAAATAGATAGCATTTGTCTACATGAATATGAACATCTGCATAGACAAGGAAATTTTTTTCATGTCAGTGACTCTGGAACCAAGAGGCTCTGCTGCAGGGAGAAGGGAACACCTCATCCAGGAGCCACAAAGGTCTGCCGAGGGCAGGGCATTGTGCTTCACCTCCCTCAACAGCACGATCCAGGTCACAGTGTTCATCACTGGCACTGTGTGGGGTGGATAAATAAAGGTACACAGCATTAATACCCCAAAAGTCAAACTGTCATAGCTCACTCACTACCCTGAGGAACAGAAATTCATCCTTGATTTCATAAAACATAATTTGCTGTGTTCCCTAAAGGCCCCTGTGTCTTGTTGCTCCTTGGTGGCCCTATTTTTCTATTGATTCTATGGCATTAGAGGGCTTCGATGTCACGAGCACAGCAATAGTTTTACTGATTCTACAGGCTCGTAATGCAAGAGGCCAGCTGCTCATAAAGAAAACAGTGAAACAAATCCCCACGTACTTTACATCAAGCGAAAACTTCATTTTCCACTTTCTCTAAGTGTAGGACACTTCAATCTAAAACAAAGACGCATAGAATGACCCTACCAACAAGATCAGGGTAATTTAGAGAAAAAAATTAATCTGCCAGGCGTGTGGGGGGGTTTTTTTTGGTCATTTGACATCACTATAGTCTCTTTTCATCTTCAATTCTTTCTCCTCTTTGTTATCTTCTATAAAGAGTTTTATTTAGAGGAGGAGATTGATAGAGGAGTTTATGGCTCCATTATTCAGTGGTGGATTTTCATGCTGGGGCAAAAAGGACAAGAAGGATTCTGATGGCAGAGCAAAATGAATTAAAGATCAGAAAATTTGCTAGATTTGGCTGAGAGCTTATGAATGAATTTGCATACTTCTGATTTTAATGTCAGTGACTTGTTTCCTGCTCTGCTGCTGTAGGTTTTTTTAATTTTTGTTTTCAAATTCAATCACTTGTGTATTCATTTTCACACTTTTGGAGACAGCGTCCCTGTGAGATCTAATTTAAGGAGTGTATTTCCTCTTTGGAAAATAAGAGATTATTTCAAAAAGAAAAAGAAAAAATCAAGAACAACAGCCTCTTTGAAATAACGTACTGTGAATAGCATTTATTTCCTAGGGCTTCTGAGGAGGGGTTAATGGCTTTACAGGAGATTTGCAGAATACATTTCTCAGACTCCCACCAGGCCGTGCAAAAGGCCAGAAGAAGCACTGCAGCACTGCTCAAACTTGTGGTTTTACTCTTCCACCTTCACCAGAGCACCTGAGTACATTTTCAATGTATATATATGATGTCTCCTTCTTTCTTACAGCCTCCCTTTAGATACTGAAAGACTGTTATTCGGTCACCTCAGAGCCTTCTCTTCTCCAGGCTGAGCAGCCCCAGCTCTCTCAGCCTGTCCTCACAGGAGAGGTGTTCAGTCCCTTGTGTTGTTTTTGTGGCTCTCCTCTGGATGCTCTGCAACAGGTCCCCGTCTCTCCTGTACTGAGGTTCCCAACTTGGTTCTCCCCTTCTTTCCTGGGCTAAAGCAACCCAACCCCATTGTAACTAACACAACAGTGCTGCCACTGAGGGCAAACTTCTTTCCTTCTGAAACTAGTATTTTTTGCCAGGTGACACTTTCCTTGTTCTCCAGCAGCTGGATCACCTGTGAAGTGCTGCATACCTTGAGCACAAGAAGTACAAACAACTGCTGACAGCACAGGAAGACCTGTCCAGAAAGCCCCAGAATCTGAAGGTATAAAATATGTTGCACCTGAGTCAGGAGGAAAAAATACCATGATTCACAATTCTGATCTTGAATAGGGGAACCTCTTCTGCTCTGCTGAGAATACACCTCAGAGAAAGCGCTTCTCTGTACCACTGGAAATTAAATTCATGAAAAAATGCATGTGTTTCTGATAACTGAAAGCACTCCATCTCTGGAGAGGGAATGAAAGGAAATGACTTTTCAGTTATTTGACCTCGGTGGGACTCTGAGGGCTTCAGGCTACTCCTTAATCCAGACGGCAAAAACTTTTGTCAAAATACAAGAGAAATTCCCATTGGGGTCAGATTTTTACAAGGGCATTTCTGGCAAAGCCAGCAACAAAGGCTTTTCTGAGCTTCATAGGAAACTTTGGATGATGGCACTTCCCTTCCTTTATCAGTTTAGTCTGCTGGTTGGCCTAAAATCTTTGGGATTGTGGTCTGCCATGCCTCAGCTCTCCTGGCAGCATTGTAAAACCCAGCAAAATTTAGGGTACCCGTATATATATGAAGATTGGTTGTGCAATGTCTTATTTTAGGGCCAATAAATTATTTTCTGACAGCTCCTGGGAGGAGATTCACACTCAAAAGTTATTCTGGAAGAGATGATTTTTGCAGAGCTGGGAACACTGATTCACTGCCACCTCACTCACTCCTCTCAGCGTCTGGTACGTGATGCAGAAGTGAGGTAGAAAGAAGGCAGTGATGTCTTACTTTTGCTGTGATAAAAATCGGGGCTGGTTTGTGACTTGGCTCTTTTCCTGTACGTTTCCATCATGAGATGAGAGACTGCAGCTAGAGAATTGCAAATAACTGGCTGCTGGTACATAAAACAGAAAGGCAGAATTTCACTTTGCTTTCTTACAGACAGTTGCGTAAAATACTGAGACCATGCAGTCCTCAAGGAACAGAAAGATGAGACATGGCCTTCTTGTACTAAATCTTGCGTAGTTAGATTTACAAATGTCACCACGCAACAAGATGAGTTCAGACACTTACACAAAGCTACACTTCCAAAGAAGAGCTCCTTTTCTCACTTTGATTTTCCTGTAAATGTTACATCTCAGCTCCACTGCTAAATGCTTTGCATTTGCTGGTGGAAATGCTCCAAATTTTTTCCTTGCATCTTGCTGTCCCATTGCTAAGGTGCTGCCCTTCGAAGTAACTCAGCTGAAATGAATGCAGTGACTTTGGGAGGCAGCAGTGTTTACAGCAAAGAAAATGTGAGAAACTGCATTCTTCAGGCAGCTGAAGAAGGAAAAGCAATTTTAAAGAGCTGTTTGGAATGGCTGATGCTTTTATCTTGCACAAATGAATTATTATTTTTACATCTATGTATGAAGAAACCAATTTTAATGTCTGTGACTACAGGAATGCAATTTTCTGGTGATAGTTAGAAATATGCTTAATAATACTGGGAACAGAAACAGCATTCTAACCACAAATGGAAAAGGGATCAAACCTGTAATGTGATGAATTCCTCAAAAATACCCTCGGTGATGTCTTGCAATGGAAAACTGCATCTCCTGGATTTGTTTTTCATACAAAAAGATGGGCTTGAAGTACATATCAATTGTTCACAAGGGTTACTTTGCAGTGCAACATTTCTAAAAAATATACTCACTCAAAAATTATGACCTGTCATAGAAAAACAGAAATCCAGCAGGAATATACTTTTCTGTATCTATTTTAAAACTAAGGGACTTTTAAATTTTTCCAAACAATACAGAAAAGTGTATGTATGTATGCAAAGAGGCTACTAAGAAGCTTCTGAGATTTTGCATTTGGAAATGTGGTTCCTGGTAGCTGTGCATTTAAGGTCAGAGATCTTTGTGTGGAGTGAGTCAGTTGTATCACCAAACTAAATCTTACTTATTGACTGCCCTCAGAGATAAGCTGAGAATGCAGAGAAGCTTCACAAGCCTGCCCCCAGAGAAATCAAGTATTCTAAAGTAATGTTACAAGCTTGTCTCTCTTTTTCTTTGGAAGTTAATGACTTATAAGCACATAAACAGTAAGTAAATGGAAAATAAGACAGGGTATGCAAAAGAGAAGTGTATCTCCCCATAGTTCACATCGTAAACTCAAAAAAATGGCACCTCAGCCGTTGCTGTACAATTGCTACCCTACTAGATCTAGATTTTGGCTGAGTTTCAAAGGGCAAGCTCCAAAGAAGATTGGAGTGCATCTCCAGGGAACCTTGACACGAAAAAGTGTTTGTTCCTCTGATGTTTGGAACAAAGGCAACAGAGAGGGACTTGTTGCAGAAATGATATGTTCAGGCACTAAATATTGCTCAGAGTAGAAAAGTACAAGCTAATACATTTTTTGGGGAAAATAACAGCTAGATTCCAATGGGAGGGAAACTGTGCAGTTATGGACTTCAGGAGGAGAAAATAATGCACAGGAGAAATTCCACTGTTCCTCTGTTGCAAGGCAGTAGGAAGACAACCCCTTAATTTTCAGGACATTTCACTAGTTTCAGCTGTTAAGTCCTAGCTTGGAGTGGCTGCCAAAAGGTTACAAAGGGCTGATGATGTTATAGAGTAAGGGAAATTCAGAAGTACTTAGGGCTGAACTCTTATTTGGTAAATTGTAAAAAGGTTAAAAAGGTTAAAAAGGAAAGGGGAAGGGGAGGGGAGGAGAGGGGAGGGGAGGGGAGGGGAAAGGGGAAGGAGGAAGGGGAAAGGGGAAAAAAGAAAGGAGAAAGGAGAAGGGGGAAAGGAAAGGGGAAAGGGGAAAGGAAAGGGGAAAGGAAAGGGGAAAAGGGAAAGAGGAAATGGAAAGGGAAAAGAGGAAATGGAAAGGGGAAAGGGAAGGGAAGGGAAGGGAAGGGAAGGGAAGGGAAGGGAAGGGAAGGGAAGGGAAGGGAAGGGAAGGGAAGGGAAGGGAAGGGAAGGGAAGGGAAGGGAAGGGAAGGGAAGGGAAGGGAAGGGAAGGGAAGGGAAGGGAAGGGAAGGGGGAGGATAAGGAAAGGAAAGGGGGGGAGAGGATGAGAGGGGAGGGGGGGGGGAAAGGAGAAGAGAGGAGAGGAGAGGAGAGGAGAGGAGAGGAGAGGAGAGGAGAGGAGAGGAGAGGAGAGGAGAGGAGAGGAGAGGAGAGGAGAGGAGAGGAGAGGAGAGGAGAGGAGAGGAGAGGAGAGGAGAGGAGAGGAGAGGGGGAAAGAGAGGGGAGAGGAGTGGGGGAAGGGAAAGGAAGGGAAGGGAAGGGAAGGGAAGGGAAGGGAAGGGAAGGGAAGGGAAGGGAAGGGAAGGGAAGGGAAGGGAAGGGAAGGGAAGGGAAGGGAAGGGAAGGGAAGGGAAGGGAAGGGAAGGGAAGGGAAGGGAAGGGAAGGGAAGGGAAGGGAAGGGAAGAGGGAGGATAAGGAAAAGGACAAGGAAGGGAAAGGGGAAGAGGGAAGGGGGAAGGGGGAAAGGAGAAGGGGAAAGGAGAAAGGGGAAGGGGAAAAGGAGAAAGGGGAAAGGAAGAAAGGAAAGGGGAGAGGAGCAAGGAGAGGGGGAAGGAGAGGGAGAAGGGAAGGGAAGGGAAGGGAAGGGAAGGGAAGGGAAGGGAAGGGAAGGGAAGGGAAGGGAAGGGAAGGGAAGGGAAGGGAAGGGAAGGGAAGGGAAGGGAAGGGAAGGGAAGGGAAGGGAAGGGAAGGAGGAGGGAAGGAGGAGGGGGAGGATAAGGAAAAGGGAAATGGAAACGAAAAGGAAAAGGGAAAGGAAAAGGAAAAGGAAAAGGAAAAGGAAAAGGAAAAGGAAAAGGAAAAGGAAAAGGAAAAGGAGGGGAAAGGGGAAGAGAGAAGGGGGAAGGGGGAAAGGAGAAGGGGAAAGGAGAAAGGGGAAAGGAGAAAGGAGGGGGGAGAGGAGCAAGGAGAGGGGGAAGGAGAGTGAAAAGGAGAGGGAAGGGAAGGGAAGGGAAGGGAAGGGAAGGGAAGGGAAGGGAAGGGAAGGGAAGGGAAGGGAAGGGAAGGGAAGGGAAGGGAAGGGAAGGGAAGGGAAGGGAAGGGAAGGGAAGGGAAGGGAAGGGAAGGGAAGGGATGGGACGGGACGGGACGGGAAGGGAAGGGAGTAGCCAAGAAGACGGTCCAGAGCCAGACTGAGGTCTGGTGCATGCATAGAGGGGAGAACAATGGTATGAAGTGTGTGGCGACTCAGACAGAGTTACCATCACGAGATGCTAGTGTGCAGGTCACTGACTGTGAGGAGTGCCACAGCCTGGCCTTTGCAATGCCACATGAAGGAGGCAGCACTTGTACAAGGTGTGAGCAATTGAATGACTTGCTCAGCCTTGTGATTAGCCTGAAGGAGGAAGTGGAGAGGCTGAGGACTATAAAAGAGTGTGAGAGGGAGATTGACTGGTGGTGTCAGTCCCTCTCAACCTCAGGTTCTCGGCACACAGACGAGGCTCCTCATGGAGCACATCAGCCCCTGCCACCTTACAAACACCTGGTAAAGGGGAACCAGCCAGCTGACAGAGTTTCAGCGAGCCCCCTGTCCTCTCTTCCCCCTAACAGCAATTTGAGAAGGGAGGAGGAGTGGAAACTGGTACCTGCTCGGCAGAGGGAGCATCCCCCATCCCGACCATCCCCGGCTCCCCAGGTGCCTCTGCGTAACAGGTTTGAGGCCCTGGAAGTCGAGGGGGGGACGAGTGAGAGTGCGGAGACAGGTTCACCTGTGAGGTTGCCTCAGGCGAAGCGGTCACCCCCAGCCCTCAAGACTGCTTCTACCCACAAGGACAGGAGGGTGATTGTCATAGGCGACTCTCTTCTGCAAGGAACAGAAGGCCCTATATGCCGGCCCAACCCTACCTGCAGAGAGGTGTGCTGCCTTCCTGGGGCACGGGTCAGGGACATTTCAAAGAAAATTCCTGGGTTGATTCGGTCTTCGGATTATTACCCACATTTAATAATTCAGGCTGGCGGCGAGGAAGTTGATAAGGAAAGCCTGAGGTCTATCAAGAAAGACTTCAGGGGAATGGGGCGAATACTTGAAGGAGCTGGGGTGCAAGTGGTCTTTTCTTCTATCCCCGTGGTGTCAGGGAAAGGTACAGGGAGGATCCAAAATACCCAACTCTTCAATAGATGGCTTAAGAGCTGGTGCAGGCGCAAGAATTTCGGCTTTTTTGACCATGGGGCAATTTACACTGCACCTGGCATGATGGCTGCTGACGCATGCAGCCTGTCCCTGAGGGGTAAGAGGATCTTAGCTGAAGAATTAGCTGGACTCATTGACAGGTCTTTAAACTAGGAATGAAGGGGGAAGGGGACAAAATAGGGGCTACTGGGGTTGAACAGGTCATTCGAGGGCTTGTACCAAACTCCATGGGCAATGACGGCAGAGTGCATAGGGAAGGACTAGGGCAGGGGGATGCTGGGGATGCTGCTGTTCTAGGGGATCCTAGATCCCTTATAAAGGTGGCGAGACGGATAGCCCGGCTGAAGGGCCTTTATACCAATGCACGCAGCCTGAGTAACAAGCAGAAGGAACTGGAAACTGTGATGCACTCGGAAAGTTATGACCTTGTTGCTATCACAGAAACATGGTGGGATGACTCCCACAATTGGGATACTGCCATCGACGGCTATAGACTCTTTAGGAGAGATAGGCGAGGTAGGAGGGGTGGGGGAGTTGCTCTCTATGTCAGAGATTGGATAAACTGTGAGGAGCTCCCTACGAGAAACAGTCAGGAACAGGTTGAGAGCCTGTGGGTTAGGATTAAAGATGGGACTAATATAGGTCAGCTGGTGTTAGGGGTATACTACAGACCACCTGATCAAGGGGAGGCTGTTGACGAGGCTTTCTTGCTCCAGATGCGTGAGATGTCTGGCTCACGGGCTCTTGTCCTGGTGGGGGACTTCAACCATCCGGACATCTGCTGGGAAAACCACACGGCGAGCTGCAAGAGCTCCAGAAGGCTCTTGGAATCCATTGATGATAGCTTTCTGGTTCAGGTATTGACCAGACCGACCAGAGGTGAAGCACTGCTAGACCTGCTGCTTACCAACGCCGAGGAGATCATCAAAGGCGTCAAGGTTGGAGGCTGCCTGGGCTCCAGCGACCATGCCCTGGTTGAGTTTGTGATCTCAAGCGATGTGGGCTTGGCAAAGAGCAGGATCAGGACACTGAACTTTAGAAAAGCAGACTTCAAGCTACTCAATGGATTGCTGGCCAAGATCCCCTGGCGCGCTGCCCTCAAAGATAGGGATGTTGAGGAGAGCTGACGGCTCTTCAAAGATGCCCTCCTGGAAGCACAAGAGGTCTCCATTCCTCTGAATAAGAAAGTGGGCAGGCGAGATAGGAAACCGGCATGGCTCAGCAAGGACCTGCTGAGAGAACTGAGGGCGAAGAAAGGGGTGTACAAGCTCTGGAAACAAGGCTGTGTCACCTGGGAAGAGTACAGGGATGCCGTCCGGACTTGCAGACGTGGGATCAGGGAAGCCAAGGCGCAGGCAGAACTGAACTTGGCAAGGGACGTGAAAAACAATAAGAAAACCTTCTACAGGTACATTGGCCAGAAGAGACAGGCCAAAACAGGCGTACCTACTTTGGTAAATTTAAAAGGAGAACTGGCTTCAACAGATGAAGAGAAAGCTGAGGTGCTGAATGAGTTCTTCACCTCGGTCTTCACTGGTGGCCAGGATTCTAGTCTTCTTCACGTCCATGAACCCTGCATCCCCAAACCTCTATGTGGGGACCAAGGAGGTAAATCCCTCCCCACTGTAAGGGCAGAGCAAGTCCGAGAGTACCTCCTTAGACTGAATGAATACAAGTCTATGGGGCCAGATGGCGTGCATCCCAGGGTCCTGAAGGAGCTGGCTGAGGTGGTTGCCGAGCCGCTCTCCATCATATTTGAGAAATCGTGGCTGTCAGGTGAGGTCCCGGATGACTGGAGGAAGGGTCACGTCACTCCCATAGACAAGAAGGGGAGCAGGGAGGACCCGGGGAACTACAGGCCGGTGAGTCTCACCTCCGTGCCTGGGAAGATGATGGAACAGATCCTCCTGGACAACATGCTCGATCACATAAAGAATGAGCATGTGATCCGAGACAGCCAGCACAGCTTCACCAAGGGAAGGTCATGCCTGACTAACCTTGTGGCCTTCTATGATGGAGTGACGGCATTGGTGGACGAAGGGAAGGTGACCGATGTCATTTACCTGGACCTGAGCAAGGCCTTTGACATGGTCCCCCACCACATCCTCATCTCCAAATTGGAGGGAAGTGGATTTGATGGGTGGACGACCCGATGGATAAGCAATTGGTTGAAAGGCCGCAGACAGAGGGTGGTGGTCAATGGCTCTATGTCCAGGTGGAGGCCGGTAACAAGTGGTGTCCCCCAAGGGTCTGTCTTGGGACCGGTGCTCTTTAACATCTTTATTAATGACATCGATGAGGGAATTGAGTGCACCCTCAGCAAGTTTGCTGACGACACCAAGCTGAGTGGTGCGGTTGATACGGCGGAAGGAAGGGATGCCATTCAGAGGGACCTCGACAGGCTGGAGGGCTGGGCTCGGGTGAACCTAATGAGGTTCAACACGGCTAAGTGCAAGGTTTTGCATTTGGGCCGGAAGAACCCCAGGCACCCGTACAGGCTGGGAGGAGTGGTCCTTGAGAGCAGCTCGGCAGAGAAGGACCTGGGGGTCCTGATGGATGACAGACTGAACATGAGCCAGCAGTGCGCTCTGGCAGCTCGAAAGGCAAATGGGATCCTGGGCTCCATCAGGAGAGGGGTGGTCAGCAGGGAGAGGGAGGTGATTGTCCCTCTCTACTCGGCTCTTGTGAGGCCCCATCTGGAGTACTGTGTCCAGGTGTGGAGCCCTCAGTACAAGAAAGACGTAGAGATCTTGGAAAGGGTCCAGAGGAGGGCGACTAAGATGATCAGGGGGCTGGAGCACCTCCCCTATGAGGACAGGCTGAGGGAGTTGGGCTTGTTCAGCCTGGAGAAGAGAAGGCTGCGGGGTGACCTCATTGCAGCCTATCAATACCTGAAGGGAACCTACACCCAGGAGGGGAGTAAACTCTTCAGAAGGGCTGACAACAGCAGGACTAGGGGAAATGGATCCAAGTTGAGGGAGGAAAGATTTAGGTTGGATGTTAGGGGGAAGTTCTTCACAAGGAGAGTAGTTAGGCCCTGGAACGGGCTGCCCAGGGAGGTTGTGGATGCCCCGTCCTTGGACGTGTTCAAGGCCAGGTTGGACGAGGTCCTGGGCAACCTGATCTGAATGTGTACGTTTGGTGGCCCTGCTAGGCAGGGGGGTTGGAACTACATGATCCTTGAGGTGCCTTCCAACCCGGGCGATTCTGTGATTCTGTGAGAAAAGGAAGGGGGAAAGGAATCGGAAGGGGGAAAGGGGAAAGGACAAAGAGGAAAGGAGAAAGGGGAAAGGAAAGGGGAAAGGACAGGGGAGAGGAGAGGGGAGAGGAGAGCACAGGAGCAAGGAGAGGGGGAAGGACAGAGGGAAGGAGAGGAGCAAGGAGGGAGGAAGAAGAGGACAAGGAGAGAGGGAAGGGAAGGGAAGGGAAGGGAAGGGAAGGGAAGGGAAGGGAAGGGAAGGGAAGGGAAGGGAAGGGAAGGGAAGGGAAGGGAAGGGAAGGGAAGGGAAGGGAAGGGAAGGGAAGGGAAGGGAAGGGAAGGGAAGGGAAGGGAAGGGAAGGGAAGGGAAGGGAAGGGAAGGGAAGGGGGAGGATAAGGAAAGGAAAGGGGGGGAGAGGATGAGAGGGGAGGGGGGGGGGGAAAGGAGAAGAGAAGAGAGGAGAGGAGAGGAGAGGAGAGGAGAGGAGAGGAGAGGAGAGGAGAGGAGAGGAGAGGAGAGGAGAGGAGAGGAGAGGAGAGGAGAGGAGAGGAGAGGAGAGGAGAGGAGAGGAGAGGAGAGGAGAGGAGAGGAGAGGAGAGGAGAGGAGAGGAGAGGAGAGGAGAGGGGGAAAGAGAGGGGGGAGGAGTGGGGGAAGGGAAGGGAAGGGAAGGGAAGGGAAGGGAAGGGAAGGGAAGGGAAGGGAAGGGAAGGGAAGGGAAGGGAAGGGAAGGGAAGGGAAGGGAAGGGAAGGGAAGGGAAGGGAAGGGAAGGGAAGGGAAGGGAAGGGAAGGGAAGGGAAGGGAAGGGAAGGGAAGGGAAGGGAAGGGAAGGGAAGGGAAGGGAAGGGAAGGGAAGGGAAGGAGGAGGGAAGGAGGAGGGGGAGGATAAGGAAAAGGGAAATGGAAAGGAAAAGGAAAAGGAAAAGGAAAAGGAAAAGGAAAAGGAAAAGGAAAAGGAAAAGGAAAAGGAAAAGGAGGGGAAAGGGGAAGAGAGAAGGGGGAAGGGGGAAAGGAGAAGGGGAAAGGAGAAAGGGGAAAGGAGAAAGGAGGGGGGAGAGGAGCAAGGAGAGGGGGAAGGAGAGTGAAAAGGAGAGGGAAGGGAAGGGAAGGGAAGGGAAGGGAAGGGAAGGGAAGGGAAGGGAAGGGAAGGGAAGGGAAGGGAAGGGAAGGGAAGGGAAGGGAAGGGAAGGGAAGGGAAGGGAAGGGAAGGGAAGGGACGGGACGGGAAGGGAAGGGAAGGGAAGGGAAGGGAAGGGAAGGGAAGGGAAGGGAAGGGAAGGGAGTAGCCAAGAAGACGTTCCAGAGCCAGACTGAGGTCTGGCGCATGCATAGAGGGGAGAACAATGGTATGAAGTGTGTGGCGACTCAGACAGAGTTACCATCACGAGATGCTAGTGTGCAGGTCACTGACTGTGAGGAGTGCCACAGCCTGGCCTTTGCAATGCCACATGAAGGAGGCAGCACTTGTACTAGGTGTGAGCAATTGAATTACTTGCTCAGCCTTGTGATTAGCCTGAAGGAGGAAGTGGAGAGGCTGAGGACTATAAAAGAGTGTGAGAGGGAGATTGACTGGTGGTGTCAGTCCCTCTCAACCTCAGGTTCTCGGCACACAGACGAGGCTCCTCATGGAGCACATCAGCCCCTGCCACCTTACAAACACCTGGTAAAGGGGAACCAGCCAGCTGACAGAGTTTCAGCGAGCCCCCTGTCCTCTCTTCCCCCTAACAGCAATTTGAGAAGGGAGGAGGAGTGGAAACGGGTACCTGCTCGGCGGAGGGAGCATCCCCCATCCCGACCATCCCCGGCTCCCCAGGTGCCTCTGCGTAACAGGTTTGAGGCCCTGGAAGTCGAGGGGGGGACGAGTGAGAGTGCGGTGACAGGTTCACCTGTGAGGTTGCCTCAGGCGAAGCGGTCACCCCCAACCCTCAAGACTGCTTCTACCCGCAAGGACAGGAGGGTGATTGTCATAGGCGACTCTCTTCTGCAAGGAACAGAAGGCCCTATATGCCGGCCCAACCCTACCTGCAGAGAGGTGTGCTGCCTTCCTGGGGCACGGGTCAGGGACATTTCAAAGAAAATTCCTGGGTTGATTCGGTCTTCGGATTATTACCCACATTTAATAATTCAGGCTGGCGGCGAGGAAGTTGATAAGGAAAGCCTGAGGTCTATCAAGAAAGACTTCAGGGGAATGGGGCGAATACTTGAAGGAGCTGGGGTGCAAGTGGTCTTTTCTTCTATCCCCGTGGTGTCAGGGAAAGGTACAGGGAGGATCCAAAATACCCAACTCTTCAATAGATGGCTTAAGAGCTGGTGCAGGCGCAAGAATTTCGGCTTTTTTGACCATGGGGCAATTTACACTGCACCTGGCATGATGGCTGCTGATGCATGCAGCCTGTCCCTGAGGGGTAAGAGGATCTTAGCTGAAGAATTAGCGGGACTCATTGACAGGTCTTTAAACTAGGAATGAAGGGGGAAGGGGACAAAATAAGGGCTACTGGGGTTGAACGGGTCATTCGAGGGCTTGTACCAAACTCCATGGGCAATGACGGCAGAGTGCATAGGGAAGGACTAGGGCAGGGGGATGCTGGGGATGCTGCTGTTCTAGGGGATCCTAGATCCCTTATAAAGGTGGCGAGACGGATAGCCCGGCTGAAGTGCCTTTATACCAATGCACGCAGCCTGAGTAACAAGCAGGAGGAACTGGAAACTGTGATGCACTCGGAAAGTTATGACCTTGTTGCTATCACAGAAACATGGTGGGATGACTCCCACAATTGGGATACTGCCATCGACGGCTATAGACTCTTTAGGAGAGATAGCCGAGGTAGGAGGGGTGGGGGAGTTGCTCTCTATGTCAGAGATTGGATAAACTGTGAGGAGCTCCCTACGAGAAACAGTCAGGAACAGGTTGAGAGCCTGTGGGTTAGGATTAAAGATGGGACTAATATAGGTCAGCTGGTGTTAGGGGTATACTACAGACCACCTGATCAAGGGGAGGCTGTTGACGAGGCTTTCTTGCTCCAGATGCGTGAGATGTCTGGCTCACGGGCTCTTGTCCTGGTGGGGGACTTCAACCATCCGGACATCTGCTGGGAAAACCACACGGCGAGCTGCAAGAGCTCCAGAAGGCTCTTGGAATCCATTGACGATAGCTTTCTGGTTCAGGTATTGGACAGACCGACCAGAGGTGAAGCGCTGCTAGACCTGCTGCTTACCAACGCCGAGGAGATCATCAAAGGCGTCAAGGTTGGAGGCTGCCTGGGCTCCAGCGACCACGCCCTGGTTGAGTTTGTGATCTCAAGCGATGTGGGCTTGGCAAAGAGCAGGATCAGGACACTGAACTTTAGAAAAGCAGACTTCAAGCTACTCAATGGATTGCTGGCCAAGATCCCCTGGCGCGCTGCCCTCAAAGATAGGGATGATGAGGAGAGCTGGCGGCTCTTCAAAGATGCCCTCCTGGAAGCACAAGAGGTCTCCATTCCTCTGAATAAGAAAGTGGGCAGGCGAGGTAGGAAACCGGCATGGCTCAGCAAGGACCTGCTGAGAGAACTGAGGGCGAAGAAAGGGGTGTACAAGCTCTGGAAACAAGGCTGTGTCACCTGGGAAGAGTACAGGGATGCCGTCCGGACTTGCAGACGTGGGATCAGGGAAGCCAAGGCGCAGGCAGAACTGAACTTGGCAAGGGACGTGAAAAACAATAAGAAAACCTTCTACAGGTACATTGGCCAGAAGAGACAGGCCAAAACAGGCGTACCTACTTTGGTAAATTTAAAAGGAGAACTGGCTTCAACAGATGAAGAGAAAGCTGAGGTGCTGAATGAGTTCTTCACCTCGGTCTTCACTGGTGGCCAGGATTCCAGTCTTCTTCACGTCCATGAACCCTGCATCCCCAAACCTCTATGTGGGGACCAAGGAGGTAAATCCCTCCCCACTGTAAGGGCAGAGCAAGTCCGAGAGTGCCTCCTTAGACTGAATGAATACAAGTCTATGGGGCCAGATGGCGTGCATCCCAGGGTCCTGAAGGAGCTGGCTGAGGTGGTTGCCGAGCCGCTCTCCATCATATTTGAGAAATCGTGGCTGTCAGGTGAGGTCCCGGATGACTGGAGGAAGGGTCACGTCACTCCCATATACAAGAAGGGGAGCAGGGAGGACCCGGGGAACTACAGGCCGGTGAGTCTCACCTCCGTGCCTGGGAAGATGATGGAACAGATCCTCCTGGACAACATGCTCGATCACATAAAGAATGAGCATGTGATCCGAGACAGCCAGCACGGCTTCACCAAGGGAAGGTCATGCCTGACTAATCTTGTGGCCTTCTATGATGGAGTGACGGCATTGGTGGACGAAGGGAAGGCGACCGATGTCATTTACCTGGACCTGAGCAAGGCCTTTGACATGGTCCCCCACCACATCCTCATCTCCAAATTGGAGGGAAGTGGATTTGATGGGTGGACGACCCGATGGATAAGCAATTGGTTGGAAGGCCGCAGACAGAGGGTGGTGGTCAATGGCTCTATGTCCAGGTGGAGGCCGGTAACAAGTGGTGTCCCCCAAGGGTCTGTCTTGGGACCGGTGCTCTTTAACATCTTTATTAATGACATCGATGAGGGAATTGAGTGCACCCTCAGCAAGTTTGCTGACGACACCAAGCTGAGTGGTGCGGTTGATACGGTGGAAGGAAGGGATGCCATTCAGAGGGACCTCGACAGGCTGGAGGGCTGGGCTCGGGTGAACCTAATGAGGTTCAACACGGCAAAGTGCAAGGTTTTGCATTTGGGCCGGAAGAACCCCAGGCACCCGTACAGGCTGGGAGGAGTGGTCCTTGAGAGCAGCTCGGCAGAGAAGGACCTGGGGGTCCTGATGGATGACAGACTGAACATGAGCCAGCAGTGCGCTCTGGCAGCTCGAAAGGCAAATGGGATCCTGGGCTCCATCAGGAGAGGGGTGGTCAGCAGGGAGAGGGAGGTGATTGTCCCTCTCTACTCGGCTCTTGTGAGGCCCCATCTGGAGTACTGTGTCCAGGTGTGGAGCCCTCAGTACAAGAAAGACGTAGAGATCTTGGAAAGGGTCCAGAGGAGGGCGACTAAGATGATCAGGGGGCTGGAGCACCTCCCCTATG